>NW_028295365.1:0-338000 GCF_964341445.2 Mesoplodon mirus
AGCCTAGAGTCAAGTCAACTGGTAAGTTATGTGGAAGAGAATGGGTCTTTATTTAAGGATTAAAGACAGAGCACACTCGAAGCTCAAATAGTGAAACCCTCACTGCACAGTAGTCACTAGAATATTCCTTGAGCACTCGCTGGGTTTAAGCCAGCCTGGAAATCAGTTATTTGTCTAAAACAAGTGAGAATTTATGCCACGTTCCTAGAAAACACATGATTTAATTAACTTGGGTGCCAGTATCTCTCCGGGGAAGTAAATGTACATTTTATTCTTAAAACTCTTTTGGGTCTGTTCTATCATGGATTGGTGCATTAAAAACAAAACTCCCAAATCAATATTTAAAAATAACATTTTTGTGTACCTGAAATCTTCCTCCTTTTTAGAGCTTTTTCATTTTCTGTCGTCCGTTCAACACAGTGTAAAGTAAATACAGTCGAGTCGGCAGCAGGAGCCGCTACTCAGGCGCCTCTGGGTTCTGTCATCAGTAGAGTTGAAATGGCAAAGGGCATGTTTGATGCAGAAACCTAAAGGCATTTTGGTACTGGATAATCTGGATCTACAGAAAGCACATGAGAGCCTGATACTGTTTCCTACATCTGGCACAATTTACAATAATTTTCTAATGTTTTATTTCCTGTAACCTGAGATTGGGAATATTGGGGAGAGAGTATAAATATAACTATTTACATAACTCATTGTAAATGGAGCACAATTAGAAAGTATAAATAGACGTGAGTCTAATTCACCTTCATATCCCAGTTCCTGTGGCTCTCAGTAGATAAGGCTCAGGTTACATCCCGGCTCATTTCTACAGACTGGATAGTAGGTGGCACCTTCAGCCAGTTTAAAAAACAGTTCACTGGTTTGGTTTGTTGATGTTGTTGCTGTAGGCGGGCCTCTCACTGTTGTGGCCTCTCACGTTGCCTAGCACAGGTTCCAGACGCGCAGGCTCAGCGGCCATGGCTCACGGGCCCAGCTGCTCCGCGGCATGTGGGATCTTCCTGGACCCGGGCACGAACCCGCATCGGCAGGCAGACTCTCAACCGCTGCGCCACCAGGGAAGCCCGCTTGTTGTTTTTTAACCAGTTTACCACACTTGGTCAGTAATCTAAATAGTTCGGTGCATAAGTGCATTAAGTCCTGGCCATTGTCACGGGAGAGTAATTTTAGAAGATCACAAAGCCATTTAAATAGATCTGTTCGAAGTATTTACAGATAACCACAGGAAAAGATGTTGCCTGTCTGTAGATCGAGATTATCCAATAATGAAATGCATTTAGGGTTTTGTGTCATAAATACTCTTTGCCACTTTAATTTCTGGTAATGTCAAAAGTGTGCCTGTGACCAGCCCTAAGAGAATTTGTCCTTTGACCCTGGCCAGACACATAGACTTTATATAGTTAGGTTTTCTTATCCGGGGAAAAACAAAAAACAAAAAACTTGACCTAGCTGCTCACAAGTGGAAAACAAAGTATTAGACCTTAAAATGTTCCAGTAGAGTGCAGGTCAAACACTCCTGATTCTAGAGACTTCATAGAACGTTTTTAAACCTTTTCAGCCACCAGTCTCTCTTGACTCTGAAAGCTTACTTTTCTAGGTACTGTTCACAGTGGAAATGTGTTGAAATCACCGCAGCTATGTTCTGCCCCAGTGCACAAGGATCTCTACAGACTAGGAACAGTGATAAAATATTCTGAAGGGGTAAATCCAGGACACTTAATTTTATTTGAACAATAATCTGTGCACAAACACATTTTATACATGACTTCAAGGAGGCCACAGGAACCCTGGGCTCCCTAAGCCCCTCAGATTAAGATCTCCTGACCTGGGAGTGAAAGAAAACAAAGGCACCCCTACCACGCTCCCCATTCAGACCTCTGGTCCCATCTCAGCCACACGCGTGGGAAGGCAGGACGATGCTCAGCACAGGTACTGTCCCAGCTGCATGGCGGTCAGACGTGTTATACGAAGCAGATCCGCCACACTGCACATCTGCTTCCTACATCCTGCTGGCCCAGAAGGAGATTTAGAAAAAGCACCGAGGAGAACATCCACTCAGCAGAGCAGTCTTGAATCACAAGGGAGTGGAGAAAAACGAAGCACAAATCAGCCCAGGGTATGACTGACTTGTGACGGTTTTGTTGATAACAGATGTGGGTGAAGCCTTCCTGCTCCCTGCTGATGGCATCTCTGTATCTGCAGGCACTTTCTCTTTGCGTCACAGTGAAATGCAACTGCTTGTCAGAAGGCCGATCTCTTCTGTCATCCATAGGTCGCCTTCTCGCGGCTGTCACCCCTGTAACCCTGGACTGTATGCTGATTGTTCCATTGGTTGTTAACACTTCTATAAACGGAGATCTAACCGCCAAGAGTTCAAAATCCCAGTGGTCTGTGAGGTCCCACCACCAAGTCACTCCACAGAGTCATCTCTGACGTAGGTAAAAACGCCACAAACTCAGGATTGAAGATACTACTGTGGGAACATGAAATAAATTTAAAACTTAGAAAGTCTAATTGTAAAGGAATTTGTTTTCCTTCAAAGTCTGATAAGAATATGACCCTCTTGTTTATCTTGTCTAAAGAATAAGGATGTACAAGTACTTACTGAAGAAAAGCTACAAAATTTGAGACTGAAGAATGGAATTAAAAGAGAATGGGCTCATGCAGAATAACTACTCTGTGTTTGAGAAGTTGAGAGGAAAAAGAAATTGATTGAAGAAAAGATCTTATTATTAGAGCTGAGACCATATGCCATTTAGTCAAATTTCTTTTTCTGAAGGCCAGACTGCCTTGTACAGACTTGTACAGACACAAGGCTGCAACTTTCTTCTCTGCTGATCTACAGAGGGGTCCACAGCCCCCACTCCAGACCACCGCATTGTGCAGCACTCGAGATGCTCAGGACTATGTCTTGTGTATCCCTGGGGAGTGACTCCCAAAGGCTCCATCCACTGGGCCTAGTTCTACATGCTTTTTTTTTTTTTTTTTTTTGTGGTACGTGGGCCTCTCACTGTTGTGGCCTCTCCCGTTGCGGAGCACAGGGTCCGGATGCGCAGGCCCAGTGGCCATGGCTCACGGGCACAGCCGCTCCACGGCATGTCGGATCCTCCCGGACCCGGGCACGAACCCATGTCCCCTGCATCGGCAGGCGGACTGTGAACCACTGCATCACCACGGAAGCCCTCTACATGCTTTTAAACACCCTTTAAACCTCTGAAGACGGCTCTCCTCTCTCCCACATGAAATATCCTGTCACATTTCACATCTCCTCACTGTCAACATGGCTTCTGGTTTTATAATCAGTCTTGAGATATGGTCTCCTGACTAATATTTCTTATTATAATAAAGTCAACGGTATTTTACAATATCTTACTGGCGTTATTAATATGTCAGATGCAGAAAAAGAATTCAAGTATTAAAGTAAATAAATGTCCTCCTAACCATATGAATTATCGAAGTATTGTCTCAACAGATAATGAATGTTCAGAGCGTTTTCATAGGGAAAAATGGGAAAAAAGGTAAGAAAATTAGATCAAGCTTAATTCATAAAATTAGCAGCGGTAGATGTTCTTTGAAGAGAAGAACACAAAGGATTATGAATCAGAAAACTGCTTCCAAAGTGAAAGAAAATAAGCAAAAGCCACCAGAAAATTCTCATGAGTAGACATTTTAGAGCAGCCGGATAATCTTTCTGGTCAAATGAATTTGACTTTCATTTAGTTGGTAGAAATCGTGCTATAACTTTTAATCTTTAGAGGTTTAAAAAGAATTTAATGTCCACATTTCTGAGAAGTTGATAATATGTGTAGAAGGTTCAAGAACCTATAAATATTAAATACTTTCTATTGTATTCTGCCGCCCGCCCTTGCCCAGGACCCCTGTCTTCAAAGTCAGCCACTGTGGTTGATTTCCCAGGTATCATTCCAGAGTGTCTTATGGGTAGACAAGCAAATGGGAATATCTGTTTTTCCTCCACTCCACATTTTAATACATAAATAGTTGTGTAATGTTTCATTATTTCTTCCTTATATTCAGTTGACAATATCTGGGGAAAAAACTTCTATCAGGACGTTGTTTCCTACAAAGCAGCCCACTGAGTGGATGATGTACTATAATGCATGTTGCCAGTACACACTGGGATAAACACTAATATTCAACCATCTTTTGTCATTACAAACAATGCTGCAATGCATAACTTTGGCCTATGTTATTCTACTGCTAAAATATGTATAGGATAGTTTCTAAAGGATTTGTAGCCTGCAGTATTTCTAACTGAAATAGCATTTGATAAGATGTTACCAGTAAGACACCAGTAACTGAAATTTTCTGAGGAATGTAGACGTGGTCATTTCTCTTAATTTTATTATAAATCCAACCTCTCCTCTACCAGATTTCTCCTCGATCTGTGTCTGAAAACATTTTCCAACCTCTTCTACCCTTGTGACTTCTCTATAATCTGTTCCTCTTCTTCTTCATTCTCATGCCCACGACGGCCTGACCTGGTCTCTAACTGCTGTCTGCTCGTCTCTCTTTGTCCATCATTGCTCAACACACTCCACTGGAGAAAGACTCAACATGGCCAGACATCTTGTTGAGTATGAAAAACTGGATCATGGATGATTCTGACTCACTGTGCCTGGATGAGAGGAGACATCCAGAGGGGAGTTTAAAGTAGCTGGGGCAGGAGAAGAGGATTTAGATTTCATCCATGGTCATCATTCAGGAGAAGATGCTACTGAGCCTTTACATAGGAGCAGGAAAAGAGAGTTGGAGGCAAGTACTTGCAGTGGCCCAGAAATTACAGCTGAGCTGACAGGCAGGGACTCCAAAGGGAAGAGCAAGGGAGAGAACACCGTGAGTTTGGAGGTCCAGGGGGTGATAATTTGTGGGGCCGGGCATCCAAAAGGAGGGAGCTACCCAGGGAGAAAACTCCACAACTGCCTGATGATCCATCTGAGTTTCTGTCGAGTACCTATCTGAGATGGCGATATTGGGAATTAAAAAAAAAATAAGTAATGATATGTTTCTATTACAAGCTTGATTCACTAAAATGTGGACATTAGTTAAATGAGAAATCCTGAGATTTATAGTAATGAAAATTACCATTGTCAGCGTTACTCAAAATTACAGTAATTATTACCATTGTTTGCAGTTAATTTTGAAAACAGTGATTCAAGTTTCTGTAGGCACAGACTATGTGATTGAAGATAATGAAAGAGGAGTTTTGGAATGCAGAATTTTCTAAATCTTCCTGGAAGTCTGGGAGCCACTCCCTTGAGCCACAAGGCCCTGTGCCACACCCTGCAGCAACCAACGTGGAAAACCAGACCTCAACCTCGGCAGCAATAGGCCTCAAGGGTCAGTGTTTAGTCAGTGACTCGCAGCTTCCTCATTTTTCATCCTTTCCATTTAGAACCAAATGGGGGAAAGACAAATATCAATATGTTCCCCTAAGCAATCACGTGGGACGCCCATCCTCCTGTCAGTCCGCCTCCAGGTTCCCCACTTCACAAGCTGTGAGCAGGACATGCCTCCCTTGTTTTCCCCCGGAAGGTATCACCACTCCTATGCCTGCCCTGAGTGTCAGCCGAATGTGACTGGTGGTGGCTGACTCCTTTGCTCTATAGACGAGTTCTGAGTGAATAGCGCTTGTTCTCATTTTGGGAGTGGGGGGTCTTTGTTCATGTGTACAGAGCGTAGAGTGGGAACGAAATCAAGCAATGAGGATAATATGTGTTTCCAATTATTTTCCAAAACGTATTATTTATTAATCACCGGTTTTTAAGTTGAGATAGAAATCATATAGCATAAAACTCTCTTTGAACACCCTACAGTTTAGTGATTTATTGTCTGTTGTGCAACCATCATCACTATCTCATCCAGAATATTTTACCTCCCTACAAAGACACCTCGGGCCCCTTAGCCAGTCACTTCCTATTCCCCTTCCCCACAGCCGTAGGCAACTAAATGTGTGCTTTTCATCCCTGTGGATTTGCTTTTTCTGTATATTTCAAGTACGTGGATTTGTACATCTGTGGCCTGTATGTCTGGCTTCTTATACAGTGTCATGTATTTGAGGCTCATCCATGTCTTATCGTGCGATTAATTCCTCTCTTTGGCCTCAGAACTTTCCTTTGTAAATCGTTAAGATACACACACAGGAAACTCCCTCGTGGTCCAGTGGTTAGGACTCCACCACCCTAGTTTTTCAAGAACCCGGGTTCGATCCCTGGTGGGGGAACTAAAATACCACAAGCTGTGCAGTGCAGATAAGGAAACACACACACACACACACACACACACACACGCACACGCGCACACACACACACACACACACACACGCTACCATTTTTTTTAATGTGGAAAATAGAGTATTAAAATTGCTATTGTGACCATTTTATGCAGACAGTTCCAGGGCCCCAAATTGCCCCACCAAACCAGAGCTGCCAGCAAGCACAGAGGACACCAGCCCAGCCGTGCTGCCCCTTCTCAGAACTCTCCACATACCCTTTCCAAGACTCCACCAATTTGTGCCACCACCCAGTGGCCAAAGAGGTGACCACGTGTGCAAGGGGAGGGGGGCAGCAGTGGCAGAGGGAGAGAGAGATGACAGGAGGGGCGAGCAGCACAGCCTACAGCACCGGGCATCCCAGCCGGTCTCACCACCAAGTACTAACCAGCCTCAGCCCTGCTCAGCTCCTGAGCTCGGAACCTGGCAGTTGACTTCGTGGTGATGCAGACCTGGATGACGGTAACCCAGACAAGTCACCCAATACCCCATGCTGTGCAGCCCTGCCAAGCCAGCTCCACTCCCCAGCCCATGTCAGAGCCCTGTGACCCCAGCCTCTTGTGGGCAAACTGCTCCTGACACACCCTCAGCCGTCTGGTGGCCAGGTCACCAGGCTGTGACTCTGAGTTCCCAGGAGACTATTTTCAGTCACGGTATGCGGCCAGTGGTAAAAGGGCCTGAGCAGCTGGAAGTGACTGGAGGGAAGCCCAGTCTTCTGTAATTCAATGCTGCCCTTACACCGACTGACAGTGTCTCCCTGATGCCTTCATGGCTCCATCTGGATATTCCACACACACAGCCATGTTCCAGGCTGGGATGCCAGGGGCAGCACTAACAGGGTGGCAGCATTCCCCAGTGACCAACGCCAGGCACCCGGCCTCCACCATCTCTGGACGCTCATGTACGCAGCCTCGCTACCACATTCCTTAAGATTAAAAACAGGTGACCCAAGGCTCCGAAGACTTGTCCATCCTAGGTCAGGCAGAGGGCTTAGAACTGAAGTCTAGTGACCTCTAATGCTGTCCGCTAAGACCACACCATCTGCCAGGAGACACGTCCACCTTCAGGTAATCACAATCAGTCTACTTCAGTACAAAGAGGGACAGATGTGTCACGGTGGGGACGGGGTGGAAACTTCCCCCTCTGCTTCTGTTTCCCTACTTGATGCTTCCCGGGGACCCAAGCCAATTCCTCCTCAATACCCTGTGTTCTTATATTGTCCTGTTTTGACTCAGACACCACAGGAGGATGCCTGCCCCTCAAGGTATAATTTTCTCAATTTTGATTAGTACAGCCATGAAATGTTCTCAAGGTGTGAAAGTACACAAAATATAAAAATGATAAAGGCCATTGAAGTGCCACATGAGGTGAGGATGAAATAAGAAGCATTTCAGCTCCTAGTCCTGAAAGGAGGGAAAGCAGAGGAAGAAAGAATTAAACTTTGGTGACCTTACTCTACACATGGTCCGTGTTTAATCCTTTTATCTATTCAGTTATTTAGTCAACACAGTTTTTCAAGATCTTTCTCTGTCTGGCCCAGTGTGTTCACAGAGCTCACAGGCTGGAGAGATACTCAAGGAATGATCACAGCACTGGGGTAGGTGGGGTCCCAGATGAGGCCAGAGGCAACCAGGAGAAGGGGTGTTGATCAAGAAGGGCTTCGTGGAGAAGGTGACATCTGAAGAGGCTCTTCAAGGATGAGTTCTCGTCTAGCCAAAGACTGGCATTGAGCAGGACCCAAGTACAAGGTCAATGAATGAGTGGATAGATACACTAATGCATGCCATCCCCCTAACACAGACAAGGAGGCCTGGCCCACTGCGGATTTGTAGAACTTAGAAACAGGGAACACTGGGGGATCAGTCGGGAGGGGCTACAGCGTGATGCCTGCCTCACTCCTTTTATGGGTGTCTTGACACCACGATGCCCTGTGTTCTGCCTTCTCAGGGAGCCCTCGTCTGTCCTCTGCTCTGGGATACTGCCCGTCATTCCCCAAAACACCTGCCTGTGTGGTCTCAGTGATCCCATGTGTAATTGTGCTCATTTCAAGGGGACTTATTGACATGGGAGAGGTTGGTGGGCAGCTCAAGATAGAAAGGAGGAAGGAGAGAATGACAGGGAGTCCTGCAGCCATGGGATCATGGGGTGGGATGCAAGGGAGTGGGGGAGGGGCAGAGGTCGTGTCTTAGAGCTTGAGGCTGGAGCCATCAAGGGGTTCCTTCACTGATAGGGATTCAACAAGTGGAGACAAGGGATGAACTCAGTTTGGGACCTAGGACTTTGAGAAGCCCTGGGGAATTTCGGGCAGAGCTGACATGTGAGGACACATAGGAAATGAAGGTGTAACAGAGGAGCAGGATCAGAGCTTTGACCCAGATGAGATGGGGAGCATGTGGAGCAGAGGGGGCTGAGGACACTGAGGAAGTTTGTTAATGGCAGTCATCATGGGGGTTCTGTCCATAGCCTGCCAGCTGCTAACAGAGTGCTGGGCCCAAATTCACATGTTTCCACTTTGAAACCCTGGAGTAGAATTTGCTGATCACTGGAATTGAATTTACCAGATTGGTGTGATCAAACTCAAGCTAATGAGCTAGAAAAATGAAATCAAGTCTTACAAATAAAAGGAAAACAGACTCAGCACCAGACAAGTATTCCAGCTAAAAACTAAAACTAAGTCTCTCAAACATGCAGCCCGTGGTGACTTCAGGGCCTTTGCACTTGCTATTCTCTCAGCCTAGAACACTGTGTCCTCTACATGTTTGCTCCCTAAACTTCTTCAGGAATTTTGAAAAGTTTACTTTACTTTTCTTTATGGTACATATCACCTCCTGATATTGTGTACCTCTATTTTTTAATCTGTTTTCCCCATGAGTCTGTCACCTGCATGTGAATGGGGATCTCCCTTCACGTGTTTCACCCAGTGTTGCGCTCTGGTGTCTGGACCAGGACAGGCACACTGTAGGGCCTCAGTGAATATGTGCCATGTGATGGGTGAGTGAGCACTGAATGTATAGGGGGGATAGCTGGAGGTCATAGAGAATTGCCCTAGATCGAGAAACAAGGGGTCAGAAGGACAACCTGCTGAAGGTCTTGGTATCTTGTTCTTCTGGAAGTTTCTCATTGTTATTGTAAAGATGCAAAACTAGACCCAGGGAAAGCAGCTGCTGTCCTGATTTGGGGAGAGCCCTAAGTATGCTATGCTGCTACTTCCCAGAGCTGAGGTCACATGGGTGGGTGTCAGGTCCAAGTGTCTCAGGGGCATTTCACCGCCTCCCAATCTCTCCTCCCATTGATGTAAGAAAATCCATGTTCACCTCTAGCAAATACCTTCCACTTGATGGAGGCTGAGCTGAAGTAGCAGCATTTCCAGCCCTGAAAGGCCTCATTCCCCTCTCTAGAACTTAAAAAGCCCTTTCCTCCACTGTCAGTCCATCCAAGCCCCACGCATGCCTCACATCCTGCATCTCCAAGAGAGTTTCTGCATCTTCATTCAACAAATGAGCCCCCACTAGGTGTTAGGGGCTGTGGCTCATCCAGGGACCCAAACCTCATGTGACGAGTCCATGGTCCTCTTCAGTGGATAGGGACCCCTCCTGTGGGCATCTTCTGGGACCACTGGGAGCCTCCTATCTTTCTGTGCTCTCAGTTAATGAACACGGCAAAGCTGAGCCCTGATTTTGCTAACTCCTACCCACCCGTCCCCTCACTCTGAATGTCACAGAGATGCTCTTGTGTATTAGACAAAGCCCAGATCCTGCTTAGACTCGCAAGGCCCTTAGGAACACAGCGCCAAGGAAACAGCAATCTTGTCCCTGGATGGTCCCTACCAGTGCCATTCTCCTCTGCTTGCTATTGTCCAATGACCAAAAAAAGTTGTTTTATGTGTTTTGCCCAGTTTCTCAGTGTTTATATTGAGGAAAAGTCCCACATCATTTCCTCCTTCATGGAAGGTTCTGGAATTTTTTTTTCATGTGCTTTACCTTCTATACTCCAAGAGGGCAGCGAGACTGTATTAGGCCCTGACATCTGTTGCCCAGTTGTAGCATTCATCACAGAAACTTCGTTTTGGTTTATCTAAAAAGGCAGCCACCTTCAATTCCTTCCTCCTTATACACAACAAGGCACCCCACCCCGAGGAGACTAGCTGTCTGTTTCTCCAAACTCCTACATCTGGCCTGGCCTGTGACTGCTTTGACCTGTAGAGAATTGCAGAGGTGACTTTGGGCCAGTCCTGAACCGGCCTTAAAAGAGATCTGGCCACTGCCGCTTTCTTTACTCAGACTGCTGCTCATACACTGGAGTCCCTGGAAACACAGGCTCTGCTGCGAGGAAACCAAGCCATGTGCGGAGGTCACGTGCACACTCTGGCCCCCAGCACAGGTGACCCCCAGCCAGCCCTGTGAGGGGCCTGCTGGGGCCTCCCTGTGACACCGCCCCATCTGCCCTCCAACTGCAGCAGCATGAGGAGCTCTAAGCAAGAAGCATGCAATTAAGCACAGACAGCCCACAGAACTAGCAGAAATAACGATAAATTATATTTCAAACCACTACGTTTTGTAATAGTTTGTTACATAGCAGTAATAAACCTGACTATTTCTAGGACAATCTCTTAAAGCAAAATATAACCTTAAAATAATCTGTAAGCTCCATGTAGAAAAAGAAACTACAAAGTAAAATAAAATTCGACTGAGTAAAATTTTAAAATCACTGGCTTTATTTGAAGATTTATGAATCAGGCAGGATACAGTTTAGCAGATAGAAAGAAGCTCTGAGGAGTTGCACAAAATGAAAGACGCTTATAGGCAGAAGGGAGCTGAAACAAGGAAGCTGTACTGGGCAAAGAATCGTGTGGGTTTTTGCAAGGTTTCTTTGCATTAGGGGATGGCAGGGGTCTCCCAGGCAGATGACTTAGCGAGTGCTGATCAGACGATTCCTGATCCACTGGATTAAGATTCCGTTTCTGGAGAAGCCAAAACTGCATTTAAGTCGCAGTTTGATGACATCGTTCTTCCTAAGCAACTCCTTTGGGGCTGTTGTCTTGATTTTAACTGTCCCCTGAGGACAGCAACAAGGTTTAGCATTGTTGGGTCCTTGTGTTAAGCACAGTGAGCGGCATATTCATTCCTAAAAATGCTGATCCTCATCTGTTGTGTGCCAGGCCTGTGCTGGGGCAAGGGATTCCCAGTCCCCAGGAGACAGAGGCTCACCCGACAAGGAAATCACAAAAAGGTGCGTTCAGGGCTGTGACAGCAGCTGCTGATTCAGTGCTTACGGAGTCTCTACCTCGGGCTCCACGGTGACCTGGGCTGTAGGCAGCGCAGAGGATAAAACATACAGAAACAAGAACAATTTAAAAAGAAACAACCCTGCTGCTGCTCCCATGGAGCTGACGCTGCGGAGGGGGACAGACAGGAAGCAGAACAGCGTGTAGAAGGTTCGGCGCTGTGCAGGGAACGGCAGGCCGCCGGGGAAGCAGGAGAGCGGGGCGGGGAGGGGCTGGGGCGGCAGGGAGAGGGGACAGCGGTGGCCGAGGGGCTCGCAGGCCTGGGACCCGTGAGGACAGTTCCTCCGGGTGCGGCAGCCACAGTGGGTGCTGACAGGGCCGGCCCTGGGTGCTGCGCAGCAATGAGGTGGGTGATGACTGGGACACCTGGATGGGAGAGGCTGACACTGCAGATGCACAGGCAGGGGACCTGTCTCTGAGGAGGTGGCGTTTAAGCTGCGCCCTAGTGTGGACCAAGTTTCTAGGTTCTGTAAACCTGATGCTTTAACATCTCCTCACATGCACATGCCGGGCTCGCCTTGTTCTAGACAAGCCCGTGCCAGGCCCGGGTCCCCTTGCCTCGGCCCCTGGGTCCCTCGTCTCCCGCATTCCTGGATTCAGAACTGCTCCCAGGCCTGGTTTTCAAATACAAAGCAATCCATCCAGAGCCCTCACCATCCACCTCCTCTGTGGCTCTCACACGGGGGCCCAGTGTCCCCCTTCCCTCAACACCCAGACACCGGGGACAGCCCCTGACACCCTACAGGCTCCTCAGTCCTGAATCCACTCACCGTCCTCACTGTTCCTTCCTGGGGAATCACAGGAAAAGCCCTTGTCCCGAACTCCCCTCCCCCCCTCCGCCTGCTGACCAGTGTGCGGCCCGTCCCCTGCTCTCGGGAGCTGCAAGGAACCAACCATCTTTTCAGAGACAGTCGTCTAGTGGTCCGTTGGCCTTACTTTACCTCAAATTCCCTATTAATAAACTATATTTTAAACCAGTCCCGAAAGAAAAGACACTCTATACATAAGTAAGCATGAACAAATAAAGAACAAATGAACTATGAAACTTTTTACAATGTTCTCAATCAGTTTAATATTTTATTATATATTGGGCTGTCCTTTCACCATAAAATTGTGGGTCTATAAGGCTGGAGAGTATATGAGAAGTTACATGGACAAGACCAGACACCTGGGAAGTCCCATACACCTGCACTTGAATGGGGAAATAATTCTATAATGTAGGTAACTGAGAAATTGCATTTCACAACAAATAACGTTCCCAAATTTCTGAGGTAGAAAATGCTAGAGGTGAGATTAGAATCCAGGCCTCTTTGGCTGCAGAGTTCTACTTCTGAACCGTTATGCTATGCTGACTTCTATCCCGATATGTATGTTTTATTTATTTATTTAAAAATTTATTTTATTTTATTTATTTATTTTCAGCTGTGTTGGGTCTTCGTTGCTGCACGTGGGCTTTCTCTAGTTGCAGTGAGCAGGGGCTACTCTTCATTGTGGTGCAGGGGCTTCTCATTGCGGTGGCTACTTTTGTTGTGGAGCACGGGCTCTAGGCATGTGGGCTTCAGTAGTTGTGGCACACAGGCTCAGTAGTTGTGGCTTGCAGGGTCTAGAGTGCGGGCTCAGTAGTTGTGGCACACAGGCTTAGTTGTTCCGCTGCATGTGGGATCTTCCCGGACCAGGGTTCGAACCCGTGTCCCCTGCATTGGCAGCGGATTCTTAACCACTGTGCTACCAGGGAAGCCCCTGTATGTTTTAAAACAAGCACATAATTAAAAACATAATTGTGATTGGTTGAAAAGTTGACTATGCAAAGTAGTGTCAACTTGGAGTAAAGCCTTCCACGAATGGCAAGAGACCTGGATTCTACTTCCCACTCACTGGCTGTATGACTTCAACCAAGGATCTTCTTTTGCCTCATCCCAGGTTCCATATCTGTAAACTTAGAGTTAAGTTTGGATCGTTAATTTTCAACTTGACTGTACATACTGGAGACTGTTAAAATGCAGATTCTGATTCAACAGGTCCAGGGAGTCTGCGGTGCTGTAACTCTAACAAGCCTCTCGGTGACGCTGTTGTCGCTGGTCCAGGAAGCATATCTTGAATAGCCAGGAGCTACATGATTGCTCAGGCTTCCTGCTGTCTGAGTCTGTGAGTCGTTAGAAACTCTTGACTGAACTGCTTCTGAATTTCTATAACTGGCACAAAAATATGAAGCAATTGGTTACCTTAACATCTTGATCATTCACCCCAACATTCACTCTCTCTTCTTCCAGCAGTAAATCTAGAGTCTCCCTGGAGATTCTCTCCAATCTTCAACCTGTGTTTCAGGTGAATTTGGAAGGCATCAGTGTTTATAATTTTCTGGCCACTACAGTTGGTTCAGGGAATGTCACAAGACAGATTGAAAGCCAGTAAAGTACAATCAAATGTGTGCCTGAGAATTCAGGGATGGGGCAGAGACTGGTTTTGCTGGACTTGAACTTGAAGGACTAGAGCGGCCATGGCCATCTCACCTTACTACCGTGCGCACAGTAAGGTTATGCAGAAAGAGAAAACAGATCGAAGATATGGAGGGAGAGAAGCCAAGTCCTGGGAAGTCTTCTGAGCTTTACTTGTAAGAGTAACTGGGAAGGCTCACCCATACGTGGTTAGATACATTTATTAACATGTGTGCATATGTGTGTGTACCCTTGCACACGTGCGCCATGTGGGATGACCAATTAAAGGCATATCGACTGTGTAAGTTCAATCTTCTCCCAGATAAGGGCCTTAGGCCCTGGGATCTGGGCTCAGCATTGGAGAATGGGCCCGAGGGATTAATTCCTGAGAATTCAAGGCTGAAGACACCACTAAAAGCCAAGCAGAAAGTACAGCAGAGGCATGGATGAAGCAGAGGGATAGGAAATGGGTGGTAGGCTACAGGACCACTAAAGAGTCAAGACCATAGCCCAAGGGATAAGAATGGGGCCTGCAGAGAGGTCCTGAGCTGCTGGTCTCTGGCTGTGATGCCTCCCACAGGGAAACTCTGACTGCTGCAGTAGGTGAGGAAGGAATCATGAGGTGTGCCAGGCCAGGAGGATGTAGAACGAGGTTGTGTTACTCTCTCAGGCCTTAATAAGGCAAAGTCACAAACTATGGATTGAAATTTGCTTGGCTAGGAAACTGCTGCTTGCAGTGCCTGTGCATGCGTGTGTGTGTGCGTGTGTGTGTGTGTGTGTAATTATTTATTTTCTGACAGAAGCAGTAACCTCAAATAGTCCCTTGGAACTGGGCAGCTATTATGGATGTCACAGATGAACTCCTTGTAGGATGGCCAACTTCACTTTGACCTGTGGCAAGCTATTTAAATTTTATTAGGGAAGCAGACCAACCACCCTATTAGACCTTTGGGTGATTAAAAGAAAATCATCTTATAAAACGTTCCATTATGGAGGTCTCTTAATTGACCGTGGCTTCTTGATGAATTTAAAATATCTGATAGGCAGATAGCATAACAGTAACAATTTGTCTGAATCAGACTAAGCACACTCAATTGTATGGAATATCATGACATCGGTATTTTTCCTATTTATGAGCAATCCCCTTTTTTTCCCCATCCCTCCAAACATGGCTGCTTCAGCATATTCCAAAATCCATGTTCCCAAGATTGTTTTTGTCTTGCTTCAGTAACTCGGGAGCATTTATCCATGTAATAGCATGGTCTTCCGCTCCACTGCTTATATAGCCCTCACACCTCAATGAATTTGCTTGATGGGATGCAGACAACATGCTGCTTAGTATATTTTATATATCTAAATGAATACTTATAGCAAACAAAGGAGGCAGATATTTTAATAGAGATATAATCATTTTGAGGCAAATGGCTAATTAAGTTTTTATCATATATAAAACTTACATTCTGTGTACCCCTCACTTGCCTTTCAGGACAGTGTGTTGAGCCATATTTGACTAAATGGTGGATAGTGACATGTTGGTTTATTAATAAACCAAAACACAACCTAAAATATGATTGTTAAGTTGCTGTCTTGGTTTAATTATTCTACAATAGTCATTTACATGTACAGAGATACTATGTGTTTTCTGAACAGGAAATTTGTGACTGGGGAAATTAGACAAAAAAATTTATTAAAAGGATGCCCATATTATGGTATAGACTCATAGAGGAATCTAATACAGTTGAGAAGAAAGAATGCAATAGGTTTATACTTGCTGACTGGGAAGAATTTTTAAACACAAAGACAATTTTGTAGTAAGTGTATTTCATGTAAACCTGTTTTTATTCAAATATTAATAGTAAAAATAATACTTATAAAACTATGAAGGAAAATCCTTATAATAACTCCTTCTTATAAAACTATGAAGGAAACTGTAACCAAATTGTTTTCACAAGAGAAGTAAGATAATGTGTTACTATCTCTTTCTAAATACATTTCCATATATTTTTATTGTGGAATTTATTTTATAATGAGAAAAACAAAGTAAATGTTTTGTTTCCCAGCTTAGTGTATATAGAAATAATTCTGGGCTACCATTGGAAATCTGACCAGCAAAAAGTGATCTGTAAGGTAAAATGAAGCAATTTCTCTCTTTTTTTAATTGAAGTGTAGTTGATTTACAGCACTGTTCCAATCTCTGCTGTGCAGCAAAGTGACTCCATTATACGCATGTAGACATTCTTTAAAATGAAACAATTTATATTTCTGTTTATAGAAAAAAAGAATATGATAGAAATCCTTGAATGTCTGGCTTGGCAGGGAACTTAGGGACAGGGAATCTGATTCCTCGTTTTGGTGATGGGGAAAATGAAAGATTAGCAAGAGAGTTTCTTGAGCTCAGGCAGTCGGTGCATGGTGAGATGGCCATGGACCCGAGGTCCCAAGTTTCCCCAGAGGCTCCACCCACCACTCTCTCCATGAGAATATTCTTTCCAGTTTAAAGGTAAATAATACCCAAGATTTGAAATATGTCTGCCATTGCATCTGAAAGCTAAGTAATACTTTATCTCATTAACTTAAGAATCCTAAAACACCTGTGTCTTCACTGCCTGTATTTTATTACTGTGCTGTATGATTCTCGTTTGGAGTGTGGGAAATGAATTAATCATGACTCTTCCTTGCAGCCCTGTGAGGTGGTGAGCCCTTATTATGGTACCTTCATTTTCCAGGTGAAGGAACACGGCACCAAGAGGATAAGTGATGTGCCCCAGGTCACACGTTGGGTCAGTGGCAAAGTTGGTAACAGTCAAGCCTGGGTTGGAGGGTTTTATCTCAGATTTGTTCTGTTCCTCTGCATTAAAAACAAGTTCAGCAAGATCCAGGACACTTACAGATTCTGGTATTTGGGGATTTCAAGGGTTCGATATTTTGTAGTCAAAAAAAAAAAAAGAAACAAAATTATAAAGTTAGAAAAGTAAATATAACAGGGATATTAATAGAATAATTAACTCTTCACCATTGAGCCTGGATTTGCATATCTGTGAAGTACGGAGTGCTTACAAATGTCAGTGTTTAAACAATCTATTTCCCTTCTATGAGAAAAATACTCTTCATCTGCTTTGTCTTTCATAAAAATGTGCACAAGTCCTATAGAAAGGTTTTAAATTTGCCTATCTCAGACTTGCATGATGTAGCAATGAATTTGTTTTTAGTAGATCATTCTATGCATAAGAATATTTCAATTATGTTTTTTTGAAATCTAAATTAATCCTCTATTAATTTGATGGGAAAGAGTCAAATAAGGTGAAACACATTATTCAGACTCTCCTGAGACCCTCACACCCTTGCTGAACCCACTGGGACTCTCAATTCATCAAGTACACTTGTGAGAATTCACAAACAGTTTTTTTTTTCCATTTTAGGTCTTTGGGGGGAATTTGTTTATACATGCAAGTAACTTTAGTCATATGCTTCCTTATGAAACACACACATTGTTCATTCGTGGAAAGCACTGAAGCTCCTGCCTCCCACGACAAGGGCAGAAATTTGGTGATCAGAGAGGGCACCAGTCAGCATCTTAGTTGCCTCCAGGAGTAAATATGGGTTTCTGTCAAGTGACAACTGACCCAGGAAAGCAGCAAGAGCACTTTCAGGATAACGTGGCTGGGGGAGTTATCTGGGCTTTGGGTTAGAGTTGGCCTTACAAAAGCAGTATTATGAGTTGCTTCCTAGGTTGAGTGCAGGTAGAGAGGGCAGTCTTCAGATACACAGGCCCAGGGGACCTCCAGAACGTGATGACTTATAATGGAGACCAGCTGCATTTGCAGTTAGAGGAACCACTGCCCCCAACCCAGTAATGCTGGTGTAGAGAGATGAGCAGAGTTAATTGCACCTTCCTCCCACGAAGTATACGCTCCTCCTTCCAGACTAAGTCTGCAGAAACCTCCATGAGTACCAGCTGAATCCAAAGACAGTTCTATACAGAGGACATGGAATGGGCTCTGTCATTCCGGGGCTGGACAGCAAGGGGCTAGTTTGGTGTGTCCTGGGGGAGGGCTGGTGACACCTCGAAGAAGGCTAAAAGAGGATAGTGCAGGAGAAGCTGGGAAAGAATCTGGGGAGACGGGGGAAGTCAGACATAAGAAGCACATTCTAGGATTGTGTGGGGTTGGAGAATGACGCATCCCCTCCATAGATCTTTTGTCAAGGGCTATTATGGGGAAGGGCTCTAGGCAGAGAAACTAGCATGAAACATACTAGTTGAGGCGTGACAGTGGCATGTCATAACTAGAAAGATGGTGGGAAGTGTGGGCGAATGACTCTAGAAAGGGGAATTGAGGCAGATGGGGAAACTTGTTTGATTTTTCCTTCCTGAAAAATTGATCGTAATAAGCGTTAGCTAGAAACATTTAGGGTGACTCATTTGCCTTTTGGCCAGTATTACTTATGACCTTATTACTAAAAATATATGATCACATCATAAATAGAGAGGTGGACACAGTTTTCTTTTGGTGAGCATCACTTAGCTAGAATAATATTCTTTGCATAGCATTGTCTGTAAATCTTTTTGTGCTAGTTATCTACATTCACTGGAGAGCAGTAGTTTAGAGATGATCCATTTTACAGGTGATAAAATGGAGAGCCAGAGGGGCTGGGGCATTTCCAATGCTACAGAGAAATTCAGTGGTGAAGCCACGACAGGAATCAAGACTCCTCAGACCCAGGCTGATATCATTTTCCATTGAACTGTACTATCTAGTACAACTTTAGCTAGAATACTTTCCCTGGCAAATATTTCTCTCCTTCCCCACTCCCTTTACAAACCTGGAAAGGAAATATAGGTCGGTTGAGTGACAGGGTCACCTGGAACTAACATGAAAAGAGAGGATAATTTCTTTGCCTGCATCATTCTCAGTAGGATGTATTTCCTCTCTCTCTTTTTCACTCACTCCCACCTCCTCCACACGTTCCAGCCCCACAGGCCAACCCTCTCCATTTTATAGGGCTGTATTGAGGCCAGCTTAATAGTGTATCTTGCAAAATATCTATATTAGATTTATTTTATCCTTCAGAGGAGAAATAATCACAGAAAACAAGAGTATTTCTTTCATTTAGGTCATAACTTGTCACATCTAGCCCAAGAAGCACTAGCTGAAATTATTTGTTATATCTCATCTGGGTGCTGCAAAAAAATTAGACATTGTTTTGAAACATCATCGAGTTAGATCTCTTCTTGGTGGAGAGTTTTCATTAATTTATGCAATTGTCAAGCTGCTTCATGTTTGAGTATACACTCTGTAGAGTGACTTCTTTTCTGGGTATCACGAGAGTGCAGAATTTAGAAACAATGTAGCAACAGAGATGATTTGACCTTCTATTTATTTTCTCTCTTATGGGAGAATTTGTTATTTTAAAAAGGAAGACTGCAGTGCAATCTGTTTCGTTCTGCTCCGATGGTAACCTTCCCTTGTACAACATATCAATTTTGAATGATACGGATTCCTTCTCCCCATAAACACATAAACCTATCAAGCTCCGAGATGGCTGACAAAGCTTTAACTTTACTGAATGTGATGCTATAATTAAGGAAATGTGGACTGTGGAGGTAATCATTAGTTCTTCTGTATGAACATCTAGCCCAGGATTTTGCCACCTACTATGTTTCCTTGTTAATGACAATGTTGGGAGGCTTCCATGTAATTGAAATTGCCCCCTTTGAAAAATTGATGTGTGAAGTGATCATGTAATCTCATAATGAGCTAGCAATGGAGAGATGAAGAGAATTTATATACTGGCACAAAGTGGAAATAACTAGTCGTACAGTAAATTTCTGTACCAATCTGTAAGTTTGTGCGGTAGAATTAAAGTAGGTATTACCCACTGCTGCATAAATTTTTTAAAATGCTTCTAGGCTATTTTAGGTAGATCATAAATGAATTCCAATCATATTCCATGGATTCAGCCATTCGGGGTGGAGGACCATATATGTCTTATGTGGGGTTGGGTTGTGGAGTGTATTGCTCAACTATTTCTGTGACAGTGTTGCATTCCAAGCGTCCCACCAAACTTGCTCAGGGGTCTGTGGGTCTGATGCACTTTGGCGAGGCTGGACTCTGGGTTCCAGGCTATGGGCTGTGGTTTGGGTTGCGTTTGGGTTTGCTCCACGAGTTTCTCATCTGCTTGGACCAGTAGCCATCCAGAGTCTGCTCTTCATATAGCAAATGGCAGGACTGCAAGAGAGCACATTGAAACCCGTGACCCGGCTGGAGTTCTCAGCCCTGAAATCTCACACTGTCTCTTACATCTATGGTTCATTGGCAAGTTGCAGGGCCAAGCTCAACATGAACACAGAGGGCAGGGTTCTAGGTCACGTGGCAAAGGCGTGGATGCATAGAATTATAATATATATAATAACTGCAAATAGTGATTGAAGCCACAGCAAGGCCAATAATCTCCATTCCTACAAATTCCCCAGCTGGTTCTTATGCCCCCCATCCTTGAGAACTATTGGATATATTTTGTTTATTTTTGTAGTCTCCTTACTCACAGTTTCTCTAATCAGCAATAAATGTCAAACGTTAATACTGAGTTCACTCCGAATGAGGATCACAAAGTGTGCTGTGAGGGGAGTATTTGCTCCCTGAAGGGTCTTGTTTGTTTCTTGGGGATTTGTTTAAGGATACATATAATTAGGGCCAAAGAAATGTTTAAATTTTGTCTCATTTAATCGCTAAGTACCTTTTAGAAAATGTGGAGAACTCTGTCGTAGAAGAGTCCATGTCATCAGTAAACCCCCTCTGTCTTGGGGAGGAAAGAGAGCTGCCACCTCCTCCACCAGCATCCTATACCCCCTTCTCCTCCTGGATATCTGGCCAGTCCGCGCATGGGAAGAAAGGCTACACCCACTTAGCCCAGGTCATGTCCGAACTGCTCTCAACCTTAGATTTGTATGGGTATAGAGCTGTGTTCAGTTCTCCAGGAAAGAATTTAAGTATAGGATGCATTTACTATCAAATTCACACATGAGAATGTATAGTGCCTTTGCCTGAAAGGGCACTTAGAAGTTCATATTCTTTTTTTTTTAATTTATATTTTATTTTATTTTTTTGGCTGCATTGGGTCTTCGTTGCTGCGCATGGGCTTTCTCTAGTTGCGGCGAGCGGGGGCTACTCTTCGTTGTGGTGCATGGGTTTCTCATTGCAGTGGCTCCTCTTGTTGTGGAGCATGGGCTCTAGGGCGTACAGGCTTCAGTAGTTGTGGCACGCAGGCTCAGTAGTTGTGGCTCGCGGGCTCTAGAGTACAAGCTCAGCAGTTGTGACACACGGGCTTAGTTGCTCCGTGGCATGTGGGATCTTCCTGGACCAGGGCTCGAGCCCATGTACCCTGCATTGGCAGGTGGATTCTTAAACACTGTGCCACCAGGCAAGTCCCAGAAGTTCATCTTCTTTACCAATTTATTTTCATATATGGAAAGGAAAAGAAAAATGGTTAAAAAAACCTCTAGGTCCTTACTGCATAGTTAATTCATGAAACCCTGCTGCGCCTTACTGTACTCCTTGCTCCACAGTATTCCAGTCATTTTATTTTCACATTGTCTGAAGACAAGTGTATTTATGGAGCAGACTACTTGAACTAGGAACTGTCCACTAAACCTTGAAAACGTAGTCGCTGAGTCTATAGCTGACTTACCATTCTGGTGCTCTCTCTCAACACTGAAGCCCTTAGAAGAGACCTTTTATCCACTTTATAAGTATCAGGCCCAACATGACATATAAGCATTCCACAAAATATTTTGAATTTTGGAATAATTTTGATTCAAATACTTGGATGCAGAGATGGAGAAATGAAGGAGGCAAGAAGGTACTATTCCTCTGTTCAGCCCCTTGCACTAGGTTTGTGTCCCAAGGAAAGAGGAGCATCTCTGTGTTTCTACATGGAGCACGGCCCTAAGGAGAGTGAAAGGCGCACAGGGCTGTCCTGCCATCTTCAGGGTGTGAACCACTCTTCCAGGTTTCCTGGCAGACTAGAAAATATGGCTCTTTCATGGAGGGCACACAGCAGTGTCAGTGTGACCGAGCCATCCTCGGATACCTTAGCTGACACCTGACATTCCAGTGGCTGCCAAAGTGGAAGAACAAATGGAACATGTTTTTGAAACCCATGCAGACATCTCTGAGGATGCTCAGTGTGTGTGTACTTAGGGACCAAAATGCTCCAACAAGACAGAACTATAAACCAGGAAATGTTTGCTTGATACCATTTCTCGAACTCTATTTACGCCCACAAATAGGTGAAACCCAAGGCAATTCAGGTCACACTGACAGAGGCATTTGGCCAAGTTGGTATGTTGAATACCAACTGTTGAGTTTCTTGACCTCATCTGAACAGTTCTCTGACGTGTACGGTCAAAGGAAGGCCATGGATCTCAGGAAAGCATCTCCCTACCACACCTGCTCCGTCTCTGTGTTCTTTGTTCCTGTAAGTCCCCAGTTTATTGCCATCTCCTGCCCCCGCTCTCCTTGCTGACACAGGCTTTTTTGAATATGATGTGTCTCTTTCCTGGCTCATTCTTTGGCATTTCACTGGAACACCTGCTATCAGACCTCAGGAATAGGGAGAGTTATTTTTTGCCTGGTCAGGAGTGAGCATTTGGTGGGAGTCATTTCTTTAGTGTGCAGTGCTCTGAACCCAGTGCTTTGGGTGTGGAGGTCCGAGGCATTTCCTTGGGGAATCTGGTCAGCTTCCTGGTATAGAAGACTTAAGTTAGCCACAATCCTTAAAGCAGTCCTATGAGAACATATAAAATACACTTCTATATTAGAAATGTCCTAGCATTTTTGGAATTAGGTACTTTTGGGTGTTTTTATTCCATAGACATCATGGATGCCATGTCTCAATTGCACTTCAATTACTGACTTATACTTCCGCAGTATAAATTTTGTAACTTCTTGACCACAAACTAGGCTGAGCACTGAGCTTGCTTCCTTTCTTTCCCTCCCTCCCTCCCCCTTTCCCCTTCCTTCTTCACTCCCTCCCTCCTCTCCTTCCTCCTTCCTTCCTTCCTCCCTCCCTCCCTCCCTCCATCTCCCTCCTTCTCCTTCCTTCCCTCTCTCTCTCTCTCTCTTTCCCTCTTTGGCTTGGGTGATTGATGATGCCATTCAGAAACAGAGAAGATGATCTATTCAGTTTCTAATATGTCAAATTTGAATTATCTAAACAGGTAGAGATATCCTCTACCGAGTTATGTCATACATAGTAGAAACTTTATAAACACCTGTGATTAAATATATTTGGGGTCCAGTTCTGGAGCTCAGCAGAGAGGGCAGCCTGAAGATGTAAGTAGGGGTCTTCAACATACAGGATGGATGACATGGGCGTCTTGGGTTTAGAAGATGTCCCTTGGGGAATCTGCACAATGAGAGAGTGAAGGACAAAGCTATGGGGAAACAGACCAGGGGCCGGCAGAGGACCTGAGAAAGAGCAGTTAGAGAAAAGTGAAGATAACCAGGAAAGAGAGAGGTAATGGAAACTGAGGGAAGAGAAGATGCAAGAGAGGCTGTGTGATAAAGAAGAAAAGGCCTGCAGTGCCCTGAATCCTGCAGCCCCCAGCCCTGGCACCTGGGGGCAGGGAGCAATCACTATATAGTCACAAAGTTTGTTGCTTTTTATAGAGAGGAAGGACTCATTCAGAACCAGAATGAGCAACATTGCCCCCTTTAAACATTATTTTTTATTAATAAACCTCCACAGAATTAACAGTATTTTATTTTTAAAAAATTTGTCTCTTCTTTTTCTTTTTTAACTATTATTCATCATCTCTTTGATTATTTGCTCAAAGCCAGTACACGTGTATAGGGGTATCAGAATTGAGAACTGAGGGAAACCACTCTATTAACGAGAGAAGAGTGCTTATTCATATAGTTCCTTTAGTCCTCAGTCTTATAATGTCTACTCATTTTCAGATAAATTTCCCCCCTTTCCTTTAATGAAGTTATGTCATAGATCTGTAACACAGATTCTTTGTTTAAATTTAAAAACATTTAAAAATAAATGTGTACCCCCTTCACTCATTTCTCCTACCACCCCACCCCCTGCCTCTGGCAATCACTAATCTGTTTCCTGTATCTGAGCTTGTTTTGTGTTTTGTTTGTTTGTTTTAGGGTCCACATATAAGAGAGGTCAAATGGTATTTGTCATTCTCTGTCTGACTTATTTCACTTAGCATCATGCTGTCCACCCATGTTGTTGCAAATGGCAAGATTTCTTTTTTTTTTTTTTTTTTTTTTTTTGCGGTATGCGGGCCTCTCACTGTTGTGGCCTCTCCCATTGCAGACCACAGGCTCCGGATGCGCAGGCCTAGCAGCCGTGGCTCACGGGCCCAGCTACTCTGTGGCATGTGGGATCTTCCCGGACCGGGGCACGAACCCGTGTCCCCTGCATCAGCAGGAAGTCTCTCAACCACTTCACCACCAGGGAAGCCCAAGATTTCATTCTTTTTATGGCTGAGTAATATTCCATCGTGTGTGTATGTGTGTGTGTGTATATATAATGTATATAAAATTCTTTATTCATTCATCCATTGATAGACACTTCTGTTGTTTCCATATCTTGGCTATTGTAAAATAATGCTGTAGTGAATATGGGGGTGCATATATATTTTTGAGTTAGTGTTTTTGTTTTCTTTGGATAAATACCCAGAAGTAGAATTACTGGGTCATATGGTAGTTATAGTTTTAATTTTTTGCAGAACCTCCATAATGTTTTCCACAGTGGCTGCACCAGTTTATATTCTTACCAACAGTGCACAAGGGTTCCCTTTTCTCCACATCCTCACCAATACTTGTTATTTCTTGTCTTGTTGATAATAGCCATCCTAACAGGTGTGAAGTGATATCACCTTGTGGTTTTGATTTGCATTTCCCTGATGACTAATGATGTTGACCTCCTTTTAGATTACTGATTCAGTCTTCTTACTAGTAATTGGTCTGTTCCTATTTTCTACTTAATCATGATTCTCTTTTCATAGTTATATATTTCTGAGAATTTTTATTTCTTCTAGGTTGTCCAATTTCTTGGTGTATAACTTTTCATAGTAGTCTCTTATGATCCTTTGTATTTATGTTGTACCATTTGTGATACTTCCTCTTTTACTTCTGTTTTATTTATTTGAGTCCTCCCTTTTTTTCTTGGTAACTCTAGCTAAAGACTTGTCAATTTTGTTTATCTTTTCAAAGAACTGGCTCTAAGTGTCACTGAACTTCTGTATTGTCTTTTTGGTCTCTGTTTCTGCTATAATCTTTGTTACTTCCTTACTTCTACTAACTTTGAACTTCATTTGTTCTTCTTTTTCTACTTCCTTGAAGTGTAAAGTTCGGTTGTTTGAGACTTCTTGTTTCTTGAGGTAGGTATTTATTGTTATGAACTTCTCTCTTAGAAATGCTTTTGCTGCATCCCCCAAATTTTGGTATATTTCCATTTTTGTTTGTCTCAAGGTATTTTTAAATTTCTCTCTTGATTTCTTCTTTGACCCATTGGTTGTTTTGTTCTTTTTTTTTCCATGTTCACTCTTGTTTTAATTATATACAGCAGAGACCCTGACATTCAGAGTACCCAAAAAATCCCATAACTACTGTTCCTACCAAATAGATATTTAACATATGATGCTTATTGAGAACGTACTGTGTACATGGGACTCTGCTAAGTACGGGAGGGGGTGGTTACAAAGAAGTATAAGGCTTGCTCTCTGCCCTCAAAGAACTTACAACAAAAGGCTGATGAACTAAGGGACACGTGGGCAGGCAATATACAAGATGTGATACATGTACAGGAAGGTGAGGCCGCTGTGATGTGATGTAGTTTGAAATCCAGACTTTGCTGCTTATTAGCTGTGTCAGCTTGAAAAGTTACTGAACCCCTCTGAGCTTCACTTTCCTCATTTGTAAAACGGACTACGAAGCCTACCTCAAAAGCTTAACATGATGTAATGAGCTAAGGCACATGGAAATCTTAAGGTGTCGTTATTATGGTTTCTCTGTGCTAGATACTCAAGAACGGCTCCTGGATCTGTGGGATTTGGGTTTGGCTTTGAAGAATGGATAGGACTGAGAAAGCAGAGAGTTAGGGAAGGAAGCCATTCACCCAGAGCTCTCCATAGGCAACAGCGTGACCTAAGTAGTGTTTGTCTTCCCGCTCTAGTATTTCATTACCACATCCTTACCCGAAAACCCCCTTTTCAGGATCCTGTTTTGCAGAGACACGTTGCTGCCGCGATCTGAAGTTTTAATATGCGCCCCCCCCCTCAGAGTCAGTACCTCTGCGCCCTCCAAGGAAGCTGCTGTCTAATCCAATAAGCCAGACAAAGTGGCAGGATGTCTCAATGTACTGATCTGTAAAGTGGGGGTAACATTAACTCCCTTTCCTTCCTTAAGGTTTACGGTGAGAAGCAAATGATATCATTGATGTGGAAGCACTTTGTAATTGTGAGGTTCTAACTACATAGGATGTTGTTAGGATTACAAACTCAGCTGCTGATTGAATTCAATTAGATGCTAAGTGGAAGGATAGGCTTGACACAATATCTGGTCTGTAGGCTCTTTCTTGAGATATGTCAAAAGGTATATATTATTAAATCGAAAGAGTGAAAAGAGATCATCTTTAAGGTCTGTTGTTCTCTCTTAGGGGAAAGTTTTTAACGTTTAAAAATCTAGAATCCATGACGCGTGCTTTGGAATCAACCCCCCAAAATGACCGTTGAGAAACGGGGCTCAGTCAGGACAAGCAGGAGTGAGGAGAAGCACCTTGCCTGCTGCGGGTGTTGGGGGAGAGACCTGTGGACTGATGGAGTCTGGTAGCACTTGCCCGACATCTCAGCGGGTGGCCTCCTCTCCCACTGAGCAGAGAGAGCACTAGGCTAGTTTTCGCAACTCTAAAACTAGTCGATTTGTACACGGCTTTCCCAGTAGGTGGATGTTTTAGTTGTCCTTCTCTTTTCTGTCTGTAATGCTGTCTCCTTTGGGCAGTTTCCCCAGCACCTCCACTGGGTTTTATGACCGGATGGACATTGAGACTTTTATTCCTGTGGGTGTTGGGTTTCATTTTTATTCCTAAACCTTTATGGTCTTCTGGACCCTTGCAGGCGGAAGCATAAGGAGGAGCTGATTTTCCTAAAGCAGAGGCTGGTGGAGGCTCTTTGGGCTGAGCAGGAGCTGGAGCTGAAGCGGGAGGCGGAGCCGGAGCCCCGACCCATTGGTGTTTTAGTAGCATGTTGTTTAATCGCCACATAGTTTTGAATTTTCCAGCTTTCTTCATGTAATTAATTTTGGTTTCATACCATTGTACCTGGAAAAAAGGTACTTGATATGATTCCAGTCCCCTTAAATTTATTAAGACTTGTTTTTTGGGGGCTTCCCTGGTGGCACAGTGGTTGAGAATCTGCCTGCCAATGCAGGGGACACGGGTTCGAGCCCTGGTCTGGGAAGATCCTGCATGCCGCGGAGCAACTAGGCCCGTGAGCCACAACTACTGAGCCTGCGTGTCTGGAGCCTGTGCTCTGCAACAAGAGGGCCCGCGACAGTGAGAGGCCTGTGCACCTCGATGAAGAGTGGGCCCTGCTCACCACAACTAGAGAAAGCCCTCGCACAGAAACGAAGACCCAACACAGCCAAAAATAAATAAATAAAATAAAATAAAATAAATTAATTAAAAAAGACTTGTTTTTTGACCTAACATATTATCTATCCTGGAAAATGTTTCATGTGTACTTGAGAAGAATGTGTATTGTGTTGCTTTTGTATGGAATTTTCTATATATACCTGTTAATTTCATTTGGTCTAATGTGTCATTTAAGGCTGATGTTCCCTTATGGATTTTCTGTGTGAATGATCTATCCATTGATGTAAGTGGGGTTTTAAAATTCCCTACTATGGTATTGCTGTCTGTTTCTCTCTTTAGGTCTGTTAATGTTTGCTTTATATATTTAAATGCTTCTGTGTTGAGTGCATATATATTTACATATGTTATATCCTCTTGTTGGAGTGACTCCTTTATCATTATAAAACTCCCCTCCACTCCGTCTTATGACACACCTGGCTCTCCTTTGTGGAAGCCAGAGAGCCCCCAGGAAAGCAGACCAGATGATACCGCAAGCTGGTCTCAAAGAAGTAGAAGTTTGATCAGGGTTTTTCATTGTCCCAGGATCCTCCCTTATAATCCTGTCCCAGGTCCAGTTCTCTCCCAGGACATTGACTACCCACATTCCAGATGGGGATAAGGAGGAAATTGTCAGGAAGGATGGTTCTTATCAGCTGGCCACTGTCACTTTCACCCCTTATTTGGAGATGCTTATCCTGTTGTTCTTCTCCTATTACCTCCATTTCATTAAGGCTTTTTTTTTTTTCCTGAGGTTTTATCTTGTTCTTTCATTTGGAACATATACCTCTGTTTCTTCATTTTCTTGACACTCTGTTTTGGTTTCTGTACAGTAGATGAAACGATCGCCTCTCTCAGCCTTGAAGGAGTGGCCCTTGTGTCGGAGATGAAGCTTGGTGTTCAACCCTGCCTCACTGCTTTTTTGTCTCTCAAACCTTTGCGCTTATGCAAGCAGCCCATTATATTTTTAATAACTCCCAGTAATTGAGAATGTGCCAAGACCTGTCAGCATCCCTAATGGGAGGATCTCAGCCCCTAGATTCAGGCTGTTTAGAAGCCAGACCCTCAGGCAGTGGCTTTTTAAAGTATGAAAACGTACACATATACATTTTTTGTAAGACCATAAGTGTAAGCTCTGCTGGCCAGGTGACCTGGCAGTCACAAAAATCAGGGCTCCAAACAAGTATCTAAGCTCTTTCTGGGAGATACTGGTGAACTGGAACGAGGCAGAGGGAGAGTGCCAAGATGGCATCCACAGCCTGCATTCCTCATTCCGTGATTACGGAGAGCAGCTCCGTAATCCACTACATGTGTGCTGAACCTGAAGCCTGCCCCTCAGGCTGGAGCTCCAGGATAAGCCAAGAAGCCTCCTTCACAGATGACGGGGGGATGTGCATCAGTCTGCCTCCGGCTCAGTCCCTGGGCTGGCAGCCTGCCAAGAACCACCTCTCTGATTTGCTACAATCCCGTAGGATCCACAAATGCAAGTCCCCCTGTCCACCAGAGCCAGGCAATCAGGGGCATCCCCTAGGCGTCAACTGCAAAAACTGGGGCGCCAGATACAAAAACCAAGGCGGTAGCCAAGTGTAAAGCTTCCTTCCAGGAGACACCGGCTCTCTGGAGGGCAGCAGAGGGAGAGCATGAAGACAGTGCCTGCCCTCCAAGGCCTCTGAAAAGGATTACAGTCAACCCCTAGATGTGTGTTTAATTAGAAGCTTGCCCCTCAGGCCACAGCCATGATGATAAGCTAATAGGTCTTCTTCACAGAAAGATAGGCTTCTGGGTCTGTTGCCTCTTGCTGTGCCCCGGGGGTGGTAGCTGCTTAAGAATTCTTTCTCCTTTGGTTGTGTGAGGCCCACAAGTGTAAGCGCCACTGCCTGCCAGAGCCAGGTGATGGAGATGTGTACTCTGGCATCAGCTGCAAAAATTGGGGAATGAGCTCCTTTCTGGGTGACACTGATTTTTACAGTGCCAGGGGACCAGGAATGCACGCTCCACTTGCCTCCAGAGCCAGGTGGTCAAGAGGTATCCCCCGCCCCAGGTGGCAGCCACAGAGATCTGGGCACCAGGCACATGGAAAGAGCTCCTTCTGGGAGATACTGGTGCTCTGGAGCACAGCAAAGGGAGAGTGTGAAGATGGCCCCACCAGTCTCCATCCCTGGAGAATGTTCCAGCAGGCTTCCAGAGGTGTGTGTTAAATTAGATGCCTGCCCCTCAGGTCAACACTAATATAAGCAGGTGAGCCTCCTTCACGTTAAATCAGGGCTTGATTGGCTGCCTCTGAGCTGGGCCCGGGGGCGGGTACATCTGAGCACGGGGCTCTCAGATAGCTACAGCTCTGCGTCTCAAGATGTGAGCCCTGTTGGTTTTCAAAGTTAGGGCTTTTGGGGGCTCGTCTCTCAGGTGCAGGTCCTAAAAGGTAAGGTGTCCAATGTGAGGTTCAAACTCTTTCCTTCTTGGGGAGAAGCTCCGGGTTTTGAGTTTTCTCCTGGTTGTGGCTCACTGGGGTGAGCTGGGGGTGGCGTTTATATCGAGATTGTATGCCCGTTTCCATGTGGTTTCCTTCTTGTTTGCCAGATGTGTAGTGGTCATTCAGCCGGACTTGGACTTTAGGTTTTCTTTCTTTCTTTTTTTTCTTTTTTTCTTTTTTTTTTTTTTTTTGCGGTACGCGGGCCTCTCACTGTTGTGGCCTCTCCCACTGCGGAGCACAGGCTCAGCGGCCATGACTCACGGGCCCAGCCGCTCCGCGGCATGTGGGATCCTCCCGGACCGGGGCACGAACCCGTGTCCCCTGCATCGGCAGGCGGACTCTCAACCACTGCGCCACCAGGGAAGCCCATGAAAGGAACTTTTTAAGTAGTATCAATGCTAACAGAATTATCCTGGCGGCGTAACACATTGTGAAGGTTTCCAAAGTGCTCCTTGCGACAGAAGGGCCTCCATGATTGAGGTTTGAACTCCTGCGATCCGCTTAATACTGACAAGGTTATTCTAAGGGCTTTGTGCTCTCAAACATGAGCAGCATTTTATTACCCTAGATTTCGACGGAACTTCTGAAATGCCAAGAGTTTGCCTGCTGTTCCTAAGCTCGGAGAAATATAATCTGGTCCAGCAGGTCGGAGGACCTTACCTTTGGATGGGGCCCGCCGTGAATGTGAAATGCTAAGTCTTCATAGCCAGATCATTTGAAATGGCCTCTCAGTTCTTAATTAGTAGATGCTTTCTCTACCACTGACTACCTGGGAGTGACGTGAAGGAGAATTTGCCTAGTTTGCAGGGGGCGGGGGTGCCTGGGAGAGTCATTATCACTCACAGTGTGTTAGAAATGAAAGATTGAAGAAAAGATGATTAAAGCCCCAGCAGCTGCCTTCACAAATGAACTTCAGGAGAAAAAGCAGTTTAGTGTAAACGTGGCAAGTCTTCATATTGGAGCTTGATGAAATTAAAGGCAATGCCAGGTAATATAAACCACTGTTGAATCTTTCTTTTATTAAAACTGGGTTAAAACAAGGAGTAGAAATTTGTCAGGTGCAGTAATTACTTTGGTACTTTCCTGATGAAAGCTCTCTTGGGCAAAGCCCTCCTCATCTATTTTCCATTTCCTCCTAAGTTAGACTTTCAGCTGCTAGAAGAGAATAAATATGAGCTAAGAAGAGGGTAACTTCAAAGCCTATCCATTTATGAATTAAATATTTCTAAGGGTAATACTGGTGATGTTTTCCCTCACTCTTTCAGTTGCCCTGAATTACTACCTTGAGAAAATTTCTAGATTATTTGGTCAATTATATTCTTAGGGGAACAGAGAAACATACATGTTGGTGACCATAGAAACAGGAAAAAAAACTCTGATGAGACAACATTTGTTGCATGTGAAAATACTATAACCCAGCTGTTGCGGCTAAAGCAGGAGATGGAAGAAGGATACTGGGGCATTAATAGTGGGATAAAAGAAACTGATAAAGAAAAGTCTGTGAGGTCCTTGCTTGTAGTGTGGTCTTTGAAGCAGCATAAATGTCACCTGGAAGAAATCACCTGTTAGAAATGCAGAATCTCAGGCCTTACCCCAGAATACTGAGTCAGAGTCTGCATTTTAATGTGATCTGCAGGTGATTCATATGAACATTCGGGTTTAAAAAACTCTGATCTATGGGCAGCCCTATAGATGCCCATCTAAGTGCTATCAAAGCCAGGGAGACCTATACAATTCAGAGGATATCCACAGCTTCTCAGAAGGCATTTGCAGAGGGCATGCCAGTGGCAGGAGTTACACATTCAGTTCTGGTGAAGATAGCAACAAATTGCTAGAGAAATAGAAATTCACAGGAAATCTTTAATTTTAAAAATTTTATTTAAGTGTAGTTGACTTACAATGTTGTGTTAATTTCTGCTGTACAGCAGTGACTCAGTTATACATATATCTATTCTTTTCCATTATGGTTTATCACAGGATTTTTTAAATAAATTTTATTTTATTTAGTTTTTTTAAATTTTTGGCTGCATTGAGTCTTCGTTGCTGTGTGCGGGCTTTCTCTAGTTGTGGTGAGCAGAGGCTACTCTTTGCTGCGGTGCATGGGCTTCTCATTGTGGTGGCTTGTTGCGGAGCACAGGCTCTAGGCACGCGGGCTCAGTAGTTCTGGCTCACGGGCTCTAGAGCACAGGCTCAGAAGTTGTGGTGCACGGGCTTAGTTGCCCCGTGGCATGTGGGATCTTCCTGGACCAGGGCTTGAACCCATGTCCCCTGCATTGGCAGGCGGATTCTTAACCACTGTGCCACCGGGGAAGTCCCTATCACAGGATATAGAATATAGTTCCCTGTGCTATACAGTAGGACCTTGTTGTTTATCCATTCTGTATATACTAGTTTGTACCTGCTAATCCTAATCTCTCAATACTTCCCTCCCCTACCTCCACTCCCCTTTGGCAACCACAAGTCTGTTCTCTGTCTGTGAGTCTCTGTTTCGTAGATATGTTCATTTGTGTCATGGACAAGAAATTTTTATAGTTAAGGCAAGAAAGCTCTCTGCTTTAAGGACTGAAATGGTGCAGTAGTAGAAAGGAGTTAAAACTCTTTGCAGTATATTTATTGTTATGAAAAAAGGCACCGAATAATCCAAACAAAGGCAGCATGGCTGAGTGTGAGACGTGGAGCTACTGGAAGCAGAAGGAACACTCAGCACCAGGCAGCAAGACAGGGGTGTGGTCCAGGATAAAGATCTGCTTCTAATCAATTTTTGCTCATAGCTTTTGTAGTGAGGTGGAGTTAACAATAAACCCAGACCATGGTTATCCACGTTAATTCTTAGTAATTTACTGCATATCCTTATCTATTCCCATGTGCACTTAAATTAACTCTTGAATAAACTCTACATAATTTGTTCGTAAATAGGTTTTGTTTCTTCACAAGCGTGGGTTCATCTCCCAGCTTTTATATGCCATGTGACTTTGACCACCTGTATCTTAGCCTCACTTGCCTGTTTCTTTAGCTTTAAAATGGGGATAACAGTAGTACTCACCTCAGAGGTTTGTTTGAGAATTAAATGAATTAGTACATGTTATTTGCTTAAAAGAGCACCTGACATCTAGTTAGGGCTTAATAATTATTAGTTATGATTATTATAAAGTCTTGAAATAAAAGTATCCATTCAGATACTTAAGGAGAGGCAGCTGAACCAGGAGGATTTAACCAGCACTGGCAATCACTCTGCTAGGACAGATCACATCAGTTAGACATATTATTTTTAGATGCTCCAGACCTTAAATATGGATAATAACATAAAAATCAGATAGGATTTTGAGTAGTCATAACTTAAGTGTATTCTTATATACCTAAGGAATGAACTCCCTGGAAATGGAAAATCCATTACTTACCTTTGCTTCCAGAAATCTCTTTCATTTTCTTGGGTCCTTTCTATCCTTACTCATAGAAAGTATATGGAAGGCCAAGTCCATACCAGTAGTTCTTGGATAAATAGTGATAGCTGAAGTATTGTGGCTGAATTTCACTCCTTTAAAAATTGACTGAGGAATTGAACTTAATTTGTAGCTGTATTATGCATCTTGATCCATGGGACAGGAATACTAGAAAATGATGTAGTGAAATTGTAAAATGCTTAGGATCAGCTGGATCTCATTAAGAATGAGCTATTTATGCTTAAAACCTACTTTAGTGAAAAAACGTTTTTCTCAACTACTTTGCAGTAGTTTTTCATGTGCATTTTGAAGATCTTCCTCTTCCTCTTCCTGTTCCTTCTGCTTTCTTGAGGGGCATTTCTGCAAGGAAATGTCATTATAAACACCATTTGTCATAGGTGATGGCAATGATCTCCAAAGGCAATGCGTTTGAATAGCTCTCCTGGAAGAAGCAGCACAGTGATGTAAAGTAAGTAAGTTTGGCCCGTGTTATAGACCGGATATCTGAAACCTTTCCTTCTGGTCATGGTTCTGCTCTGACTTTGCTGCCATCTCCCTTCTCGAAGCCTCTGTGTCCCATCCATGAAATCTGAACTAAAATATAAAATCACATATTCAACCAATTAAAATTCTAGGCCTCTATGTTTAGGACCCTACACAAAGGAATTATGAAAAGCATTTCTAACCGATTAGTTAAATTTCACCTGGTTTAGGAGAATTGGGGTCAGGAACCAACACGAGACTACCCTGGGGAGAAATGCAGGTCTTTTCCTGAATATACTTTACTTGGGTAAATGTAATTTCTGAGAATAATTTCTTTTCTTGATTTTTTTCCTTCAGTCTGGGGCCATGTTGGTCAGCCTTTTTTTTTTTTTTTTTTTTTTGCGGTACGCGGGCCTCTCACTCTTGTGGCCTCTCCCGTTGCAGAGCACAGGCTCCGGACGCGCAGGCTCAGCGACCATGGCTCACGGGCCTAGCCGCTCCGCGGCATGTGGAATCTTCCCGGACCAGGGCACGAACCCGTGTCCCCTGCATCGGCAGGCGGACTGTGCCACTAGGGAAGCCCGGTCAGCCTTTTTGTAACATGAATTTTTATTTTCAAAATGGACTTTCTCACATCTCTCTCTGTACTACTGAAGATGTTGACAATCTATACAAAATCAGGAGAAAGAGGTCTTTGGGACGCTAATGCATTACACTCAGTCTCTTGGGCCAGGTGGCCCAGGTTTGGTGAGGAGGACATGGCAAAGATGCAAGGAAGTCCTGAGCCAGGAGGGATTACTGTAATTGAATTCCTGGGCAGCCCCTTTCTGCCTTCCAGCCCAGGCACACGTCTTTGCCTTTTTTCTATTTTCTGGCTTCCATAAATAATCCGCAAAGTGGACAGTTGGCAGCCAGAAAATCAATTGGCCCTTATATCTTCTCTAATTAATTTCTCATTGCCAAGCATTCGCAAGGCATTTGTAGGGAATAAACTAACTCTTCTACCTGTTACGGTGCTTTTGATAGATGACAAGACATAGATAGATTCAGGGTGGAACAAACAGGTAAAGTTCTATAGCTGAGTACACTCTATCTGAACTTCCTTTTATCTTGTGTAACTGTAGAGGACAATGTTTTCACAAATACCATATTATTAATATAAATAATAATTAATTTAAATATGTTATCTTTTTTAACTCTACTTTTTTAAAACTACATTTGTGTTGTGTAACAGAAACTGTGGGTGTTATAAGTAAATAGAAAATAGGGATGACAAAATGAAAAGTAAAATCATAAAGTACATGAACATTCCTAAGGCTTTGAAACATGCATGTGAGGAGACCAGCAGACACATATATTGGGTGCTCAAGAAATATTTAATGGATAAATGGAATTTTCCAAAACAGTTATTTGTATTTCTTCCCACTGTCAGCTTAGGAGATAACCTATTTGTTTTATACTTACCAATGTTGTTCAATTCTTTTCCATTTTTTAACAATTTAAGTGATATATTCTTACTACACACCTATGAGAATGGCTAAAATTAAAATATTAAAAATACCAAATGCTGGTGAGAATGTAGAGCAACAGGAACTGTCATCCATTGCTGGTGAGAATGCAAAATTGTACAGCAACACTAGAAAACGGCTTGACAGTTTCATATAAAGGTAAACATATACTTATCATAAGACTCTGCAAGCACACTCTTAGGTATTTGCCCAAGAGGAATGAAGATTCGTGTTCATATAAAAACTCTACACAAATGCTTAGAGTAGCTCTATTCATAATCACCCTAAACTAGAAACAGCCTAAATGTGGGCTTCAGTGGGCAAGTGAATAAACAGACTGCTACATTCATGTGATGGAATTCTACTCAGCAGTATAAAGAACAAATTTTTGATGCACATAACAACTTGGATAATCTCAAAGGCACTATGCTGAGTGAAAGAAGCTAACCTCAAAAGACTACATAGAGCATGATTTTCTCAAGGAATCAGAACTACAGTTGACCCTTGAATAATATGGGAATTAGGAGTGCCAACCCCCCACAAGTCAAAAATCAGAATATGACTTTAGAGTTAGCCTTCCTCATCCACGGTTTTGCATTGGCAGATTCAACCAACCTTGGATCGTGTAGTACTGTAGAATTTACCATTGAAAAAAAAATCCTATATAAGTGGACCTGCGCATTTCAAACCCATGTTGTTCAAGGGTCGTCCGTATAGTGATGGGGAGTAGGTCAGTGGTTGCTAGGGGTTTGAGGCCAGGAGAGTGTGACTATAAAGTGAGAGCAATGGGGAGTTTTTTTGGGTGTAATGAAACTGTTCTGTATCCTGACTGTGCTGATGGTTACATGAACCCATACATGTGCTATAATTTATAAAAGTGTACCTCAAAAGTGAGCCAATTTTATGGTATCATAATTTTTTTAACAAAATTTTAAATTAATTAATTAATTAATTTTTGCTGTGTTGGGTCTTCGTTTCTGTGCGAGGGCTTTCTCTAGTTGTGGCAAGCAGGGGCTACTCTTCATCGCAGTGCACAGGCCTCTCACTATCGCGGCCTCTCTTGTTGGGGAGCACAGGCTCCAGACGCGCAGGCTCAGTAGTTGTGGCTCACGGGCCTAGTTGCTCCGCGGCATGTGGGATCCTCCCAGACCAGGGTTCAAACCCGTGTACCCTGCATTAGCAGGCAGATTCTCAACCACTGCGCCACCAGGGAAGCCCCGGTATAATAAGTTTTAAAACAAAGTGAAAAAAATATACATTCTTATTGAAGACTATTAAACAATAGGAAGCGTAAAAGTAAAATGGAGTCTTCACTCCTCACCTCCCTAACTCATACCAGGATGTGTATCCTTTCAGAGCTATCTATGCTGTTCTGACAGGCTGAGAGTTGCTGGGAAAGACATCAACTCAGGAGCCACATGGCCTTGATTTGTCCCAGCCCCTCCACTTAATTGTAGCTTTGTGACTTTGGGCAAGTTACTTAACCTCTCTGTTTCTCATGTTTCTCTTTCTTATGTACAAAATGGTGCTTATAGCTTGTTATTTACATAACAAGCACTGTAAGCATTTGCCATTTTTACTATAGGAACATACGACATGCACACGTAAAATAGGTTTGTATTTGTATCGTTTTGACATCTTTTGTTCATTTGACATTACATAATTAATATCTTTCCATGTCAGTATATAAAGATCTTCCCTAATTCTATGAATTCCGAAGGCTGCATAGTAGTAGTCTATTATATATATATGAATTAAAATATATTTAATATTACATATTATTTATAAATATATACTTAATACATTCATATTAAATTTAATATTATATATCCTATTTATAATATAATATATTTAATAATGTTCTTATTGATGAAGGCACCCTTTTTAACTTAAACTGGTTTTTTATTTTTGAAAAATTTTCTCTACCAATCGGATCCCAATGTGCTCGCAATCTTCCAGGATTTGTTCACAGTTCATAGTTCACTGCTGGTACCCTTTTCTCCCTTCTCATCCTCTTCTTCTCCTTTCTCCTTCTTTTAAAAATCTTTTCCATAAGTTCCGTGGGCTTTTCGGGAGGCATTGGAAGTGATGTATGTCTTCAGTCCGTCATCTTGAATCAGAAGCTCCTAACATGTTTTCTTAGACCCATCCTATGAGTCAGGGGAAGTATTGAGGCAGAAGATTGCAGTGCTTAGGGAAGAAAACTGAACTTAAGCTGGGAAATTTGAGTGTGAATTCTGCTTAGCCATCCATTAGCTGGCTGAAGGTGGGCATTCACTTCACATTCTCTGGTTCTCAGTTTCAACTGTAAAATGATATGCTTAGACTAGATGAACTCTAAAATTCTGTTACCTCCACTTACAAAATGGTGACACTAAGGCTCACAGAAATGATTTGCCAGTGGTCATCCAGGAAGTGAGATGTAGACTTGAGTCTTGAACACGTGTCTTCAGATTTCAAATCACAGGTGCACCAAGCCAACCTGAGCAATGCCACCTCAAGAACTGAGAGTGAAGGGGACACATCTCTCTGAGAGCCATTTCCTACCATGTGTGGACGTGGGCACGTGTACCCCCACACAGAGGCTGTCCCAGGAGGTCGCCTCATGGCTCTTATACACCTGCCCTCCAGTGGACAGAGCTGTGTTCTAGAATGTTGCCTGCTCCGCCTCTCGTGGGGTGGGGGCGGGGGTGTAGCTTGGTTTTGGCCCAGCACTGAGAAGCAGCCCTGTACAGATGGTGGTGCGGCTGCGTGCACAGTGGTCGGGCCTCCCAGCACTGGAGAGCATGGCTGAGCTCGTTCCGAACTCGCTCTGACAACATTCCTCTCCTGGCAGCCATGTAATCTCTCCTCCAGCCTTGTGCAAGCAAATGGCTTTGCAGCGGCTCCCCTCAGTCCTGGTGTAAGCAAGGTACAAGCATCAGGGCTGTGCATTTGTATACATTTCCCTTATTTGGATCTGTCCACAAGGCCTTCTCTAGATGTCAAGTTCCTCCTTCCTTTCCATGGATTTCCCTTTGGGTTGTATGAACACGGTTTTTCTTTTTAGTCAATATTAGGATTATTTTTAAAAATTTGCAGCAAAACCCCTAACTCCTCTAAACACACAAACAAGCCAACAGAAAATCAAACCAGCAAACAGATGCATCCTACAAATCCATTAAAAGTGCTTCTTCAACACAATCTCATCAGCCTCTAGTTAGGGGATGGTGTACTTGTTTCTTACATGGTTTAAGAATTGAGCGTTCGTCTATTGCCACACGCCTTTAGCTTCTTTTGAACGTGAGCTTCTGGAGTTCTGATCTGTAACTTCATTCTTTCTGGCCGACCTTTTGGTTACTCCAGACCAGCTGTTCTCAACTCTGGCTGCACGTTAGAATCACTTGGGGATTTAATTTGTCTGTGTTGGATTCTAGGTGTGCATATATTTAAACATACCTTAAGTGACTTGTACATAGAGGGGGTAAGAAATGGATGACATTTGTTAAATGGGATCAACTCCTTCCTTTTTCTACCTACCTAATCTAGCTTCTTCCTCTTTTGGTGATTCTCAGAGAGAAAATAGGAGGTTCCCTTAGGAGGTTGTTGGCTTTCAAGCCTTTGATCTGACAATGCATTCATAACTCTCTGGGAGTATGGTACCCACCCTACAGGCTTATAGTCACTCTTAGAGGTCACAGGATGAACACGAGGTACAGCATGATTTTTTGCTTGCTTTATAATTTTCTCTATATCACTCTTTCATTCATAGTTTAGAAACAGTAGATGAATTATGTAGGATTTTTAGACGCCTCAATAAAAGGAGAAGGGGAAAGGGAGCTCTAGGTTGAAGAAATTTGCATAGAAAGAAAGTATGCCCCAGTCACTGCACATTTCAAAATATGTGATATCAGTATTTGAAATTTTTTGAGTCTGGTTCTTTTTAAAATACTTAGGGGCATCCTGGCTGTAAAGACACAAGGCATTTTGCACAGGTTGTATGTTTAAGCTCATGGGAAGAGAGTCATAAAGCACATCTTCCATATCCACCTTCTGTTGGGTATTGAGAAAACTTCTCTTCGTCTAAGCACCTGTGTTGAATTTGGTAGCTGTGGTGTTTGGACTGATTCAGCAGTAATTAATCTCCAGGCTAATTATGAGCTCTGTTGTCATTTTGCTAGATGTAATTAAACTGCATAGCTGGAGAAAGTTGGGGAACTACGGTTTCCAAGAAAACTCTTCCCTGTAACTTGGCAAGGAGCTCAAGAGTGACAACATAATCAGCCAATTACATATAAGCTGGAAGCCCGATGTCCTTCAGGATGAGTTTACATGAAGAAGACAAATGTATGTTCACAAGCGGCACCTGCTGTTTTACTGCCGCCTTTTTGGAAAGAGCTTGGAGTATTCTAGAGGTTTCCTCTCATTAATCCTCTTGATAGCTTTATTAAACAGGAAGCAGAGCAAACATTTTAGTCCCTTTCAAACAGATGAGATGATTAACATCGTGACGGTCAACTGTCTTGTCAAAGAGCATAGTGACCACGGGTCAGAAGAAATTTCAGTCATGTATTTCCTTTAAAAATGTGATGATTGTCTACATAGATTTCTATAGCAACCATCAAATACATGATTATACTAGCATAAAGATATGAATTGGTGAATAAATTCTTTAAGTCTTTTGGGGCCAAGGTTCTGTTCCATTTTTTAGTCTAGGGTAAGGAGATACTCTAACAAACGTGGGTGTTGCTGAATCACACTGGCCCTGGCCTTGCTCAGAAGGGCCACTTTGAAGAGATGAGGAAGAAGGTACATCTGGTCCGTATTTCCATAAAAATCAGCCCTGGTAACCTGTTTGGCAAATAAGTTGCAGGCTTCCAATGCCTGACATAGGTAGAAAGACATATCGTACTTTGTTATTTTAAATAGGTTTTAATGCTTTACTATATCTCTGAGCAGACTCTTTGCCTTGGTGTGCACAGAATACATGGTCAAGGAGAAAGCATTTAAAGCATGGGACAGCTACTTTCGTTGCTGTGTTTCCAAAAGCATGTGTGGGAGTGTATATGGGCTCCACCAGTGATGCTCAAGAACTCAGGATGATTTGGGGAGGTACATTGACTCAAATAGGTAGAGTTTTATATTGTTGGATATGTTTCATAGTTTTATTTATGGCAAGGGATTTCCATTTAAAAGAGTAAGGAATAAAAGTTTCCTTTTGAAAATACATTTATCTAAGTAAAACTGTGACCCATATACTTGTTAAATGAATAATGCTATGGGTAATGTGTGGGGAGAGGCACAATTATGAAGGTGGCACTCGAACGACTAAGGTTTAGGTCACAGGGGCCTCTATCCATTCTCTCCTACTCCTGGTAAGAGATTTACCTGCTTGATTCCTTCGCCTCTACAGTAATTCCATTTTGTTAAAGGTGGGTCAGATAACAAAACTAATGTGTTGTACCATTAAGTCACAAATATGTATTCCGTTGCTATTGCAATAATGAAAAAATAAGGAAAACCACACTCAAACTCTGCCTTGAGTCTCCGAATTAATTTTAGTGCCCAGTCATTTGACTAACAAAAGTTTGGGTCTTACAAACATATGACTTAGTGCCTATAATAATCACAGATTATGATTATTCCCTGAGAGTGTTTATTCTTTCCCTGCTATGCTGAAAACAAACAGCCATAATAAAAACTCTGTTTCTTCCTAACCATGGACAAACTAAATGGCAAGAGATCCAGGCTTTGCATATTGACTTTGGCTTTGGAAAAATAAGGGAAACTCTAAAGGACAATATGCCAGTCCACATTTCCTGACACGCACAACACGGATAATCTCACTTACCTTGTGCTAAGTGAAAGAAGCCAAAATCAAAATGTTACATACTTGTTGATTACATTTATATGACTTTCTGGACAAAGTAAAACTATGGGGACAGAAAACTTATCAGTGATTGTCAGGGGGCTACAGGTTGACTTCCAAGGGGCAGGGAAAAATTTTCAGGATGCTGGAACTATTCTCTATCTTCATTATGGTGGAGGTTGTAAGACTATATCCATTTGTCAAAACTCTTAGAACTGTACGCTAGAAAGGGTGAATTTTACTGGCTGTAAATTATACCTCAATAAACCTGACCGAAGAACAAATAAATGTTCTTAGTGTTCCATAAGAAGAATTACAAGTAAAATATGAAATAATGGTCAAACCAAAACGAAAAGCCACAAATACCTGCAAATCATTTCTTGAGGGTGGAGAAAATCAGTCTCAAATTTCAAATTGATTTACCTTGATAGACAGCCTCTTAATCTGTATGTCTAGAGCGAAAATATCAAGTGTATCCTTTTATACAAACTGTTTCCATTCAATCTTTTTTTTTGTTCACGACTAGATTCATTTCCGCCCTACTGCTCCTCATAGTTTGAACAATTTATCATGGCAAAGCGTGCTTTCTCTGATCGGGTATTATATTAGTACATCGCTGTCAATGATTGCGCTGTAGCAGTTTTTTTCATATAAAACACACTCTACCTTTGGTACAATTAGGGAATGCCTAAGAGTGGAAATGATGGAGAAATTAGGAACATAAAAACTTTTGGAGATAACGTACTCCGAATTAGTTCGGAATGGCCAACTTTTAAAATAGTGTGATCAGGTACAGATAAGGTTTGTAGCCCCTCTTGCCTTGCATGTCCCCCTGTCCCCATGCTCATCAGATTGTATGGAAAATTTTGCCTCACCTGGGTGTCTTCAGTCTGTGAGTTCCTTAGGAGCAAGAGACATATTCATTTTTGTATCCTATTTCCTAGCACAGTGCTTGTAGGAACTAAAAATTGCTTCTGAATGAATAAGTGAAAACTGACGGCTGTCTAATTATCCTAAATGAATCATTTCCATGTAAAAACGGACTTTTGCAAGGAGTTGGGCAAGTGACGTGGATCCTGACGCGCCAAGACGGACACGTGGGGCCATTCGTCTGTGATACTCTGCAGGTGTAGCTTTTCTTGGAGGCATGTGGCTGGACTTGAAGTCTCCTTGAAACCTGTTCTAGTTGCTGGTTGGTTAAAGTAAGAAATTCTCAAAGCTTTTAATGCATTAATTAAAATTTGTTTAAAGTAGTATAATAATGAATATTAAGTCATTTAGGGGAAAAAGTGATGCATTTTTAAAGGTTCCTCTGCCTTGCAAATATAATGAATTAGCAAAGGTTACACATATTTTATAGACACAGTTTTTATAGGACTAATTGACTTTCTTTTGAAGCACTGGTATATTGTTGCCAATTCAGATCATTCCATAGTTCAAATAAGAGGTCCCTTTTCCTCATGGCTTTTTAGGGAAGTCTTTTAAAGTAATACATGAAAATCCGATTAATATATAGTCTAGTTTTCATAATTGTATCTGTTGTGATTCAAGGACTGATTTAAGATTTCTGTTTTATTTTATTTTTCTTGTTTTGTGGCAATCACAGACAGTTAGCCATGTTCACCCTCTGATACCTATGACACAATTTTCATATCACAGAAGGCAGAACTCACCTTACCAAGCCCTCAGGATTGTTTACTGATTGTAGACTCAGTTAATTCTTCTCAAACAGTGCAAACAGTCAAGGTCAGCTCCTTTTTGTTGATTTGTTTCCAAGAGGCCTCGTAGGATACTGCCCACCTGTGTAGCTCCATTTCACAATTTATCTTGGCTGTGTTTCCCTTCACACATTGTATTTATCATCATTTCACTTATCCCAGACTTACTAATCAATACATCAATTAACAAATATTTGCTGAGTTCTTTTTGTGGTGACACATGATATTTATCTTGCCCAGGAGACATTGCCTTTCCTATGGTAACTACATTTAGGTTCCCCTTTGGGGCGTCTCTCCCTACATCTCTCAGTCATGTGCTTTGGAAGCAGCAGAGCTCCGGCAGTGGGCACATGACTCAGACTGGCCAATCAGTGTAGTCCATTTCTCTGGCCCCAGTGAATTGTGTGGTGATGGGCACACGACATAAAACAGTCCATTAGGAATGAATTCCATGACCTTGGACTAAAACTGTTGGGAAGAGAAGCTGTCTTTCTCCCAGGGTTACTAACCAGGTGCAGTATTTCTGGGGCTATCTTTAATCCCACTATTAGAGGATCTTTGAAGAATGAAGCCAATATAGAGAAAACCAGACCCAAGGAATGGAGAAAGAAATTCTTATGTCCTCTTTAAAAAGCCTGATCCGGGCTTCCCTGGTGGTGCAGTGGTTGAGAGTCTGCCTGCCGATGCAGGGGACATGGGTTCGTGTCCCGGTCTGGGAGGATTCCACATGCCGTGGAGCAGCTGGGCCCGTGAGTCATGGCCGCTGAGCCTGTGCGTCCAGAGCCTGTGCTCCGCAACGGGAGAGGCCACAACAGTGAGAGGCCCGCGTACCAAAAAACCAAAAAACAAAAAAGCCTGATCCAACTGTGTCTGAAGCTGATATCAGGCTACACGTGTACCTTAGAACATACACAATTTCTGTCCTTCACTAAAAAGGACTACTGATTAAAATACTCACGTGCAAAGATTCTGAAAAATACAAATTTCTGGTTTCCAAGGGTTTACAATAGATCAGAAAGAATAAAATATAATCATTTCAAGTTAGCATTACTCTTCAAAAGTATGCTATTTTTTCACTCTAACCCTGAAATTATGTCAGGATTGTTTGCATATATTCCTTTCTTCAAAGATAGATTGCAGAGAAGAGAGCCTGGTCTTCTATTCACCTCCATTTTCTTAATATCTAGCAAAGTGCTTGTACATGGAAAATAGTCAATAAATTTTTATTGAATTTATCTGAAAAGACAACTAATGGTACTCAGGGATTTATGGTAAATGCCAAATGAGTAGTTTAGATCATGACATCCTATTTTATGTTAAATCACATTTTTTGTCCTCTGGGCCAGGTCTTCATTCAGATTGCTACCACTAGATAATTTGTGTTTTGTTTTGCTTTCTTGAGCAAAGCCATGGCTCAATACTAGACAGAGGCAGCTTTGTGGGGATAGAAGAAGGCGAATTGAGAAAGCCTCCAGGGATTTATGTTTTACAAGGAATATGCTCCATTATCAAAATAATGTTAAATTATCTTGTTCACTTATCAACTTTAAATTGATAAACCATAAAATTTTAATGAGGAAAAGAGAGAGGAAAATTCACTCCCAATAATCAAAAGTATATGCAGTAATAATAATATCTTGATCATAATCATTGTTTTTGACCTTTCCTAGCTCAAATAACTCAGCCACTTTTACATAGTTGCAGTGTAGAACCATTTTGTCACTAGTTAATTAGAACCAAATGCCCTGGCAAGGTCTGATTCTTTCTTTATTCTCAGAGCTGTGAATCTTTTTTCTTCCTGGACCAAACTAAAGTGAACTTCGTTCCTGTCTGATATTTATCCAGCTTCAAAAGTGGAAGCACCTGAAGCTACTTTGTTCAAGGTAAGAGAACTAGATATCTGCAGTTAATATTTGTTTCTTTTAAATTTTAATCGATACAGGCATGTGTGGTCTTATATGAGGATGCATATAAAACAATGCTCAAAACAATGCTTTTATTACAGTAGCTAAGATTCACAGAAGGAACTGAAAATGCATGAGTGATATTCAACACCTCTATCTTTTTCTCTTGGGTTATGTCATTCTATAGGATGAAATAATGATGGTTAAAGTTTAATTCGTTTCTATTTTTTAAACAACTTTATTGGAGTATAATTGCTTCACAATGGTGTGCTAGTTTCTGCTCTATAACAAAGTGAATCAGCTATACATACACATATATCCCCATATCTCCTCCCTCTTGCGTCTCCCTCCCACCCTCCCTTCCCCACCCCTCTAGGTGGTCACAAAGCACTGAGCTGATCTCCCTGTGCTATGTGGCTGCTTCCCACTAGCTATCTATTTTACATTTGGTAGTGTATATATGTCCATGCCACACTCTCACTTCACCCAGCTTACCCTTCCCCCTCCCCGTGTCCTCAAGTCTATTCTCTACATCTGTGTCTTTATTCCTGTCCTGCTCCTAGGTTCTTCAGAACCTTTTTTTTTAGATTCCATATATATGTGTTAGCATATGGTATTTGTTTTTCTCTTTCTGACTTACTTGACTCTGTATGACAGACTCTAGGTCCATCCACCTCACTACAAATAACTCAATTTCGTTTCTTTTTATGGCTGAGTAATATTCCATTGTATATATGTGCCACATCTTCTTTATCCATTCATCTGTCGATGGACACTTAGGTCGCTTCCATGTCCTGGCTATTGTAAATAGAGCTGCAATGAACGTTGTGCTACGTGACTCTTTTTGAATTATGGTTTTCTCAGGGTATATGCCCAGTAGTGGGATTGCTGGGCCATATGGTAGTTCTATTTTTAGTTTTTTAAGGAATCTCCATACTGTTCTCCATAGTGGCTGTATCAATTTACATTCCCATCAACAGTGCAAGAAGATTCCCTTTTCTCCACACCCTCTCCAGCATTTATTGTTTCTAGATTTTTTGATGATGGCCACTCTGACTGGTGTGAGGTGATACGTCATTGTAGTTTTGATTTGCATTTCTCTAATGATTAGTGATGTTGAGCATCCTTTCATGTGTTTGTTGGCAATCTGTATATCTTCTTTGGAGAAATGTCTATTTAGGTCTTCTCATTTTTGGATGGGGTGGTTTTTTTGATATTGAGCTGCATGAGCTGCTTGTAAACTTTGGAGATTAATCCTTTGTCAGTTGCTTCAAATATTTGCAAATATTTTCTCCCATTCTGAGGGTTGTCTTTTCATCTTGTTTATGGTTTCCTTTGCTGTGCAAAAGCTTTTAATTCATTAGGTCTCATTTGTTTATTTTTGTTTTTATTTCCATTTGTCTAGGAGGTAGGTCAAAAAGGATCTTGCTGTGATTTATGTCATAGAGTGTTCTGCCTAGGTTTTCCTCCCTTTCTATGGTTTTATTAGATAACTAACATCATAGGTTTTTCATGAGACGGACCCCTGAAATAAGTTTGAATTTCAGCACCACCATTTGTCAGAGCTGTTAATTGTAGACAAGTCACTTACCTTTTCCAGCCTGTTTTCTCATCTGTTCCTCATGGAGTTGCTGTGAGGACCGAGTATTCTAATGTATGTGAGGTCAAAGGACAATGGTAGTAGTAGCAATAGTTACAGATTAGCTGGAGTGGTAATTCTGTACAAGCTTTCCCTATATCCTCCCTAGGAAACTTGATGTAAAGGCAGTTCCATTTTTCCCCAATGTTGAATGGGCCATATGGCTGGCTAGGCCCCCTCTTTCTTCACATTCCGCCTGTGTCCCTCAGGGATGCGTATGCGGTTGAACTGGTATCCTTCCAGGATGGAGGGAAACTGTTCTTCAGTTCAGGGTACACCTCTAGGAAACATGGGAATGACAAATAATAAAAAAGAACCAGCCCCAAATGCTGTCAAATTGTGAGTACAAAACTAGTGTTGGTTTTCATGTCGCTGAATTTTTTGTTAAAGAAATTAAATTCTAACAAAACTAGCTTTGGTCAAAGAAGTTGACCCAATTTCATACAAGAAATAAGGATGTTACGGGGAATTGAACTGTTTATTGCTAGAATAATAAAGACAACAAGAGGAAGAATTATGGTCTCTTTTGTTCTCTCTTGAATCCCAGCTACTAAAGTTGTGCCTGGACTATAAGAGGTGCTCAATATATAATTATTGAATAAATGAGTGAATGCTGCTAAAAAAAAATAACAGGTGGACTTGGGCTGATTTTTAATCATGATAAGTGTGGCCATGTAAAATAAACTAGATAGAAGCAACGTAGCTAAGCCAGGAAGCTGAAATTCCTCTTCTCTGAAGATCTCTAAGAGTAGGTTCAACTCCCATTTCTCCAAGATCCTGTCAGTTTACCTTTTGAAAAGAGGATAGGCCAGATATATTCTGAGGTTGAAAGGCTCTAGAACTCTCATGGAAAGTTCCATATATGCGTGAAAGGTCTTTCCTCATCTTGAAACTTGGAGAGCTTTGCCAGACACCACAAATATTTATCCACAGTTAGTCTTTTACCCCCAATCATGCCTTAAGACAGACTTTCCTGCTACAGATCCATTTTGCTTCTGACACTATTTTGTTGCAAGCCACCAGTTACCTGTGTGTGCAGGTGATAATGACCCCAGTGATATTTATTCATAGTTCACTTTTCCTTCACAGAAAGCAGGAAACAGTTCCTCATTAGTATCTGGGCCATATGTAAATAGCTGAATGACATTGTTGTTTTCTGTCCACAAAGGAGAGAAATTTTGCTCAGGGTTTCACAGATAATACTGATTTTTTTGTGTCCCAGATCATGTTCAGGATATCATCATACATTGTGGTTCTACTTTCCTTTTGAAAATAATGTAGTAGATCAAAGTACTTATTTCTCTTATGTGAATAATGCTTTATTCATTTAAACTCCTAATATGAAACAAGAATATTTATTAAAAGATTTCATGGAGGAAGAAGAAGGATAGACTTCCGGGGAAGATGGTGGAAGAGTAAGACGTGGAGATCACCTTCCTCCCCACAGATACACCAGAAATACAGCTACACATGGAACAACTCCTACAGAACACCTACTGAACACTGGCAGAAGACCTCAGACCTCCCAAAAGGCAAGAAACTCCCCACGTACCTGGGTAGGGTAAAGCAGAGAGATTCCCGCACAGAGGATCGGTGCCGACCGGCGCTCACCAGCCCGAGAGGCTTGTCTGCTCGCCTGCCGGGCTGGGCGGTGTTGGAAGCTGAGGCTCAGGCTTCGGTCAGAGCGCAGGGAGAGGACTGGGGCTGGCGGTGAGAACTCAGCCTGAAGGGGGCTAATGTGCCACAGCTAGCCGGGAGGGAGTCCGGGAAAACTCTGAAGCTGCCGAAGAGGCAAGAGACTTTTCCTTCCCTCTTTGTTTCCTGGTGCGCGAGGAGAGGGGATTAAGAGCGCTGCTTAAAGGAGCTCCACAGACGGGCGCGAGCCGAGGCTGAAAGCCTGGAGCCCAGAGATGGGCGTGGGACGCTGGGGCTGCTGCTGCCGCTGCCAAGAGACCTGTGTGCGAGCACAGGTCACTGTCCACGCCGCCCTTCCGGGAGCCTGTGCAGCCCATCACTGCCGGGGTCCCAGGATCCAGGGACGGCTTCCCTGGGAGAACGCATGACGTGCCTCAGGCTGGTGCAACGTCACGCCAGCCTCTGCCGCTGCAGGCTCGCCCCGCACTCCATGACCCTCCCTCCCCCCCGGCCTGAGTGAGCCAGAGTCCCCGAAGCGGCTGCTCCTTTAACCCTGTCCTGTCTGAGTGAAGAACAGACGCCCTCCGGCGACCTACACACAGAGGCGGGGCCAAATCCAAAGCTGAGACCCAGGAGCTGTGAGAACAAAGAAGAGAAAGGGAAATCTCTCCCATCAGCCTCAGAAGCAGCGGATTAAACTCCACAATCAACTTGATGTACCCTGCATCTGTGGAATACATGAATAGACAACACATCATCCCAAATTGAGGAGCCAGGAGTCAGTGCTGTGCCTCTGAGGTGGGAGAGCCAACTTCAGGACACTGGTCCACAAGAGACCTCCCAGCTCCACATAATATGAAACGGCGAAAATCTTCCAGAGATCTCCATCTCAACACCAGCACCCAGCTTCACTCAACGACCAGCAAGCTACAGTGCTGGACACCCTAAGCCAAACAACTAGCAAGACAGGAACACAACGCCACCCATTAGCAGAGAGGCTGCCTAAAATCATAAAAAGTCAGCAGACACCCCAAAACACACCACCAGACATGGACCTGCCCAGCAGAAAGACAAGATCCAGCCTCATCCACCAGAATACAGGCACTAGTCCCCTCCACCAGGAAGCCTACACAACCCACTAAACCAACCTTAGCCACTGGGGTCAGACACCAAAAACAACGGGAACTACGAACCTGCAGCCTGCAAAAAGGAGACCCCAAACACAGTAACATAAGCAAAATGAGAAGACAGAAAAACACACAGCAGGAGAAGGAGCAAGATAAAAACCCACCAGACCTAACAAATGAAGAGGTAATAGGTAGTCTACCTGAAAAAGAATTCAGAATAATGATAGTAAAGATGATCCAAGATTCTATTTCCAAGATCCAAAATCTTGGAAATAGAATAGACAAAATGCAAGAAACAGTTAACAAGGACCTAGAAGAACTAAAGATGAATCAAGCATTGATTAAAAACACAATAAATGAAATGAAAAATACTCTAGATGGGATCAATAGCAGAATAACTGAGGCAGAAGAACGGATAAGTGAGGTAGAAGATAAAATAGTGGAAATAACTGATGCAGAGCAAAATAAAGAAAAAAGAATGAAAAGAACAGAGGACAGTCTCAGGGACCTCTGGGACAACATTAAACGCACCAACATTCGAATTATAGGGGTTCCAGAAGAAGAAGAGAAAAAGAAAGGGACTGAGAAAATATTTGAAGAGATTATAGTTGAAAACTTCCCTAATATGGGAAAGGAAATAGTTAATCAAGTCCAGGAGGCACAGAGAGTCCCATACAGAATAAATCCAAGGAGAAATACGCCAAGACACATATTAGTCAAACTGTCAAAAATTAAATCATATTAAAGAAATCATAGAAAAGCAGCAAGGGAAAAACAACAAATAACACACAAGGGAATCCCCATCAGGATAACAGCTGATCTCTCAGCAGATACTCTACAAGCCAGAAGGGAGTGGCAGGACATATTTAAAGTGATGAAGGAGAAAAACCTACAACCAAGATTACTCTACCCAGCAAGGATCTCATTCAGATTTGATGGAGAAATTAAAACGTTTACAGACAAGCAAAAGCTGAGAGAGTTCAGCACCACCAAACCAGCTTTACAACAAATGCTAAAGGAACTTCTCTAGGCAAGAAACACAACAGAAGGAAAAGACCTACAATAACAAACCCAAAACAATTAAGAAAATGGGAATAGGAACATACATATCAATAATTACCTTAAATGTAACTGGACTAAATGCTCCCACCAAAAGACACAGATTGGCTGAATGGATACAAAAACAAGACCCATATATATGCTGTCTACAAGAGACCCACTTCAGACCTAGAGACACATACAGACTGAAAGTAAGGGGATGGAAAAAGATATTCCATGCAAATGGAAACCAAAGGAAAGCTGGAGTAGCAATTCTCATATCAGACAAAATAGACTTTAAAATAAAGACTACTAGAAGAGACAAAGAAGGACACTACATAATGATCAAGGGATCGATCCAAGAAGAAGATATAACAATTGTAAATATTTATGCACCCAACATAGGAGCACCTCAATACATAAGGCAAATACTAACAGCCATAAAAGGAGAAATCGACAGTAACACAATCATAGTAGGGGACTTTAAGATTTCATGGAAATTTTGGGTAGAAAGCAGTGCTCATTTTATAAGCAATTGGAAATCAAATGGTAATTATTTTGAGAAAGAACTTTCTTATTACTGTGGTGGGCTACTGATAATTGTTTAGGATAAGGTAACTAATTTAATAATTAAGTGACTATATTTGTTGCCAAAATCTCTGAAAATGGACAGGTTTCATGTTAAATGGTCTAATGTATATGAAGCCAAAGCACAATTTTTGTTGTTTTTCTTGTTTGATTACTTAATAGATACAGTACCAGAAATAAACCACAGCCTAGAAGCCCTCATCATAGCTAGAATACATCTCAGGAAGACATAATTGGAAGATAAGTTTGAACCAATGAAACCCACAGAGCAGAAAGATACCATTACAGATCTAAAGATCATATATCTTATACACTTTAAGATAAAGTTGATGAATCTGAAGGACCCAGATCACTAAAACCAATTTAGTTACATTGCATATGTAAAGAAAAGACAATGGGTCTAGTGAAACTAAGATGACTAACATAGCAAAAGACTTCAGTGCTCTCTAGTTTGCTTTGAAGGTATAATTTATGAAGATGCTTTAAGGTCATATGTAATACAAATGACAGTATTTCTAGAGATATATTTGTGCTCTGTAGGATTCATGAGTAATAATGCCTGGAGCACTCCAACAAAGGTAGTTGCATGAATTAATGGAGCCATCTGGGCATCAGTCCAATAAAAATTTTGGCTGAATGCTTCCTTGGGGGGAAAAGATGCTGAGAACAGGATAGTTATAAGCAATTGATGCTGGTTAAATAGAACATCTTCCTTACTCTTTTCAGCTTGCTTCTGAACTAAGTCAGCTGTGTGTCTTTGAGAGAGGAAGAAGACTTTAAGGGGCAAGTTTACTTTAATGCAAAGAGTCAATTTTCAAATAACGTACTTCTTTTTGGGTAGACTGACCTGAGTATGAAAACCCAGGCTTACTAGCAAGCCCTTAGTTATAAAGTCTCTGCATTTAATGCTGATATCTCAGATTTATGCTGCACACTTCCTATAAGATCAAAGTACAATATGTAATTCTCAATTTCAATGCAACTACATATTTGAATAAATTTATTTTGTGTTGGGAACAGTGGGAAGAAATGGAGTCAGTTAACTAAGTCTAATAGGAAGAGTTCCCTTCTCTCTTGGCTTGAGGTCTTCCATGGGGACATAAAGAAATAAAAACTCTAGGCTCATAAGAACTTCTGTGTCCCACTTGCCAATCAAAAATAGAAGGCAACTGGTTGTCTTTAAGTGATTGGTAGTGAGCATGGAAGAAAAGAGCATGCTGTGGAATAGCTGAGCTGGGTGGAGTGTCACATGCTTTTTAGAATTGGTCTGAAGGTCACTCTCTCCATTTATAGCCATGGAATGGATGGAGACCAAATTCAGTGTCAGAATGTTTGAAATCCATCCTTATTCTACAACTTTCTAGCCATGTTACTCAGGGCAGGTGGCTTAACTTCTCTGAGGAGAAGTTTAACTTTTTTAATTTACACAATTGGAAAAATAAAACTCTCCTCTGTGTCTTACAATCATTTCCTGAGACGCTATTGAAATAATGTATGCAGATGTGTTTTGCTGGTTGAGGAGAACTATGCCATTGTGAAGTGTGGACATTATTATTCTCTCTAATGGAAAGCTCCCTGAGGGTTTATACCGTTCATGAACCTCTTCCAGCTGCCTACTTTATTTCCCAAACCCTCCTCCTTTGGCTCTTCTTTTTGTTCTAATTACATCCAGGAGGACAACTCCATTAGGAATTAATGAGCTTTAGTACCTTCATTTGCCATCTGCTCCCCTCCCCCTTTTAACAAATGAAGGTGTGTCTCAGCCTCAAGACCTTATGTTGACTGTAGCGAGGCAGATGCGAGTGATTCAGATGAGAAAGATTCTTTATTCCATGGTACCAAGGTCACATTTGGATTTGGTGCTGCTTTTGGAAGCCAGATGGTGACTGGAAGGTGAGAAGAGCCTCTGTTTAGAGCCCTGCTATGGAACACACTGGCCCCACTGACATTCATTTATTCAAGCAGGCATTTATTCATTCAATTAACATTTACTGTGTCTGTTATATGGCAGACACTGTGCTAGATGGCATGGATATAAAGTTGAATGAGATGGACTCTTTTCCTTGAATTGCTCACAGCCTACTGGAGGAGATAAATACATGTATCCAGGTAACTATAGTGCAAATATTTGATGTGCTCTAATAGTCCTATAACACTGAGTCTAGGTTCAGATATGGGGAAAGTTAAAAGAGCTGAATTGCTCTCACAATTGGGGCTTCTCAGAGAAAGGACTGTCTTCTCAGTTCCCTCCATGTCTATTAGCAAAAGGAACTGGTTTGTGGACCAGTGAGTATCTAGTTGATAACCCCCAATTGCACATCTCTCTTTTCCTTTATTCCTATATCCGCTGTGTCCAGTTTGGGAATCACCTAGGACATAACTGCAATACTGGAAGTATTTGCAAATGTAGAGAATAATAATCTCCCCATCTCTATTTATAATAACTGTGTACCATCTATTGTTTAATGAGGAGGGTGGTAATTAGGGTCCTAATAGATAACAGATGGCTCACAAAACTGTTACGAGGGTGTGAGTACAGCCCCATAGGAGGGATTGTGCAGGAACCTGGGGCTAGGAGCTGAGACAATCTCTATGTCCAAAGGGAAGAAGAGAGGGATCAGTTTTAGGACCCCAGCAGAAAAAGGACCCCTGGAGAATTGGTCTCCTTGAGAGGTACGGTAACCTTCAGTAAAAGGTCATAGTTAGCCCACTTGGAGGCTATCTAGCAGGGAGAAAGCCAGGGAAACAAATCCCCTGCCTTCACTTTCCTCCTCCCTCCCTCCCATCTCTCTGATGCTCTCCATGGCCCAGACCCAGTTAGAAGTCTCAGGGGCTGGGATTCTGTCAACCTCACCCTTCCAGTTCACCAGAGAAGGGTGGAGAGGGGACCTGGGAGGGCAAACAGAAGATAACCACCCAGGAGTGATCAGGATCCTCACCTGTAACATGACCGTGTAAGAATGTAGACTTGCCTGCCCCCAAAAGTTATGTTAATTATGTATATATGCGTATATATGTGTGTGTGTGTGTATATATATAACATAAATTTTTATGCACATTTTATTATGCCTACATATATATGCACACATATACATGTGTGTTTTTTTAAAATAATAGCACACAAGTTCTGTCCAGTAAGTCCCCTACATACAAACCTTCAAGTTGTGAACATTCAAAGATGCAAACATGCATTCTCATGTCCAATCACGTAAGTTCAAGTGTCTGGGGTAAATTGTCACGTGCATGCATCTTCTACAGGTGGTTGTGCTTTTGTGTAGTTTACAGAACTGTATAGAGGACAGTAGTGGAGTATCTTTATTTCAAGCCCAGGATGTCCAGAAGCAAGCGTAAAAGCAGAGGTAAGGTAGCTGGTACCACTGTACTTTTCAGAGTACTGTACTGTAAGATTAAAAATGTTTTCTTTATTTTTTCTGTTTGTTTTGTATGTATTATTTGTGTGAAAAGTATTATAAACCTATTTCAGTACAGTACTATATAGCCGATTTGTTAGTTGGGTACCTAGGCTAACTTTGTTGGATTTACAAACAATTTGGACTTAAGGAACGCGTTCTCGGAATGGAACTCATTTGTATGTAGGGGACTTATTGTTTAACTTTCTTACTTGAGATGCTTTACCAAACACTCTTTTTTGTCCTTTTTAAAAATACTTTCTTAGTTATGGAAAATGTCAAACACACACATACATAATAAATCCCTAGATGCCCATTATTTTGCTTTAGTACTTATCAATTCATGACCAATCTTGTTTCATCATGCTCACATCCAATCTTCATAATCCTATGATTTTGAAATACATCCCATGTTTGGCTTTTGTTAGGCCAAAGGCATGTTAAAGCTATTTTTTAAAATGAATCCCCTTTCTCAATCACAAATTAAGCATATATTTTTAAGAGCTGAATCATAGGCAGTAATTAATATATTTTAAAAGGTCAGTCAGCCTCTCTTAACCCTAGATTGTTTTAAAATGATAAATGATTGCAAAACACAACGAATAACATGATTTATATAACTGTTTACTGTGTTATAGTTTAAAAATACTGGCTTATACCTTTTTTTTACCTCTTTTTCTTTTCATTGTTTGGTAGTTAACTAAATTCCTAAATGAAGATTTCTTCCGTTTTATTTATCCCCCACCCCTATATTGGGAACCTATCATGGGGTACCAATCAGTATATAGAACATTGTTCCACTCTGATTTGTAATGTCCCATCTTCCATATATCAGATTTAAATACATGCATGGGCCTGTGTTGGGCACCTCTTTTTCTTCTGTTGGTTTATTATTTTTTAAATCATTGTGCCAACATCATACTTTATAATATACTATAAAGTATCACTTTATAATAATTCTTCATATCTGGCATTTGGAGTCTTTAGAAGTATCCTAGCCTTTCTTGGCCCGCTCTTCCATATAAATAGGTTCAGCTTGTCAAACTCCATGGGGAAAAAATCCTATTGGTATATGGCAGTTGATTTCTAAAATGATCTGAACTACAAAACATATTTGTTGAGAACTTTGAAAGTTTTCTAGAAGTTTATGAACTGAAGGCTTCATGAGGCTTAAGACAAGCAGGAATAAAATATAATTTTCTCTTTGTGCATGTGAAAGCTTGATTAAAAGAAAAAGAATATATTTTTGTAATATTTGTGTGTCGAGCATAGGATCCATATCTTTTTGTTTAATGTAGTTTTCTACTCACTTTAAGATCTTTCTTTGCAATATGGGCTCTCAGTGACTAAAAAGGCAAGGTTGAGAAGAAATGAGAAATGATTGACAGAATATCTCAAGAGCTCAGTGGTCTCAAAAAATATGCACCATGGACCCAAGGGGCAATGAATAGAAGGAATATATTAATTGGCCGGTGATTTAAAGTTATTAATGATGAAGACCATGGCTGCAATACAGCTGAGTCACCAGTCATTTAAAAATGTAGGATCTGAATGCTTAGGAATTGTATTAGTTATCTGTTTGCTGAGTAACAAATTAGTGGCTTAAAACAACCCAGGTTTTATGGGTCAGGAGTCCAGGCACTGGGTCCTCTGCTTGGGGTCTCACCAGGCTCTGATAAACGTGTTGAGTGGACCACATTTTCATGTGGACATCAGTCTGGGGGGGAATGACTTCCATGCTCATTCAGGACGTTGGCAGAATTCATATCCTGGTTGCTCCAAGACTGGGGTCCCCAGCTTTTTGCTGATTGTCACTGGAGGCCACCCCAGATCCTAGAGGCAATGCAGTTCCTCCCTGTGGGCTTCTTCAGTGTGGCTGCTTGCTTCAGCCAGCAAGGAGGGTCTCTGGCCTGTAGAAGGCCTGGTGCCTCTTTTATGAGCTTTCACCTGATTAAGGCCACACAGGATAATCTCCTTTTTGATTTACCCTTTTGACTTGGGACCTTTATAACATCTGCCAAACCCCTTCACCTTTGCCATATTCAATTGTTTAGAAAAAAGTCACAGGTCCTGTCTATGCTCAGAGGGAGGTGGTGATCATACAAGGTGTCAACACCAGGCGAACAGAGTCATAGGGCCACGCTAGAGGCTCTTTGCATAGGGCTAAAATAAAATGGCAGAAAAATTGTCATCTGTGGTCACAGTTCTGGCCACCTGGTTCTTTAAAAGTAAAGGGCGTTTCTGGGATGAGACCTGCAGAGGCAGAGGTGTTAGGGTGAGGTGGGTGCAGCCCGTTTTGCCTTGTGTTTGTGAGAAGCAGAAGGAACACACATTGCCCTCCCCGAGCTTTCAGGGTATCTGTGCTGTAGGGCTTGGGAGCTTGCTGTGGGCTGTCTCCCCTTCAGAGCAGTAGATGTGGGGACGCAGACACGTGGCTCTGACGGGCAGGCAACACGGATCTCCTTGCAGTCAGCAGCCAGGAAAGAGTTAAGCCTTGGCTTTTGTTCCTGAGCTAGGAGATTTGGATTAGATGCTTAATTGCTAGTGGAACCTCGTCTGTAGGGTACACGCTTAGCGACCTGAGACAGTCAGAGACCGAATTTAGTCCCTACTCTTAGGCCTGCTCCCAAGGACAAGAAGCAAAGGAGTTGTGAGGTCCATTGTTGGCACAAACGCTGGGTGAACAGTCACCTTCCTGGCCCAGCAGCAGTTTCCTGGTGCAGGTGATTCTGTGGCATTTGTGCTGTGCAGCTCCCTTCACCTTTCTGGCCCCAGCCGGCAAAAAATTTCTGGCACAGCAGGGAATTAGTGCCTAATGGCAAGAGAAAAGGAAATTAGCATTTCCTAACAGCTAACCAAACACAAAAGCCTCCCCCAGCCTTGCATGGAACACCTCTGACCATCCATCCCTCTATGGCCGAGCCCTGCACCTTACAATTTGTGATTAATTATACAGGAAAAGAGAAATCTGTTTCTCTGGGAGAGCCTCTGAGAACCTGTTGGGGAAAGCTTTCTGGCTGAGGCAATGGTGAAAAGGAATTACCTTTCCTTTTCTTCTGATTTTGCAAAACAGCTGGCAGCAGACACTGGCACATAGAAGGTGTGTAGGAAATGTGTGTCCAATAAATGAATAAATTTGTGAATGAAAAAAAAAACTGTGAAACACTTACACAAGAATATTCTTCTTTCAAAAGAATAATGAAAAATAATTTCATTCAATAAGAGTCATTCTTAGTTACTGATACATTCAATTTAAAATGTTCCTTTTTTTCTGATACTTAACAAGTTATTAATTAAATGTTGCTCACTTTTAAGGTCAATCTGTGAGACATTATTTATCATGTCTACTCTAAAGTTCCAGCATCAACTCAGGCGGGGCTTCACCATGTACTGATCATGGGACCTTGGCCTCTCATTGACTCAGTTTTCTCATTTGTAACATGGGTATAACAATAGGCTTATTTCATAGGCCTATGAGGAGGAAAACCTCATATATATTTGTGTGTGTCTATATATATGTATTTAAACACTGTCTTAGAATAGTGTCTGGCACATGATAAGCCTTATAGAGTATTGACTGGTGCTACTAATACTGATATTATGAGAACTAACTGTTGAGAATAATCCTTCATATACTGCTTTGTTCCACTGAAGATAAAGGAAACCAATAGAATACTAGAAATCAGATTAAACACAGAAAGCCAGTAAAATATACCAAGACAGAAGATGATGAGTGTGTAAAAGCATAGAAGAAAAAAAACGGTTTTTGTTTTTCTTTTCCTTTTTTAAAGAAGGAAAGAGCCTAGAAATAGGACAAAAACTATTCGTTGGCTATACTGACATGGAGATCGCTGGTGACCTCCATAAGTAAAATTTCAGGACAGTGGGCAGTGAGATTACGGTGAGAGAAGTCAGATGGATGTAAATTATAGAGTACATGGGACGTGAGGACATGGAAACAATATATGAAGATAACAATTTTGAAAAGTTCAGACATGAATTGGCTAAAGAAGATATGCAGGGAGGAGGGGAGGAGGGAGGCTTTCATGTTGCACGTAGAGTTTTTAACATTTTAAGTTGGAGTCACTAGTCTAGGATGAGGTTGAATTTTGGCAAGAATCGTTCCTAAGGAGTAGATGGGCTGTAGAAAACGCAGGGCTGTGACGTACTTGAGGAGATGAGAGAGAATGAAATGCTTTCTGCAGTGCACATGGCCTTTTACCTTTAACTCCTGTAGTAAAAGGGAACACAAAGACCAACGCAAACGCTAATGAATTAATGGATTTGGCAGTGGACTATTTACTGACTTCTGTGTTCTTAATGAGTCATGAAGCACCTCACCAGCTCAGAGAGAAGGAAGTAGAGAGGATGGAGGAACATTTGAGGAGGGCAGGTAAAGCTTCTCAGAAAATAGTCCTTAAGGAGAATTAGAAAGAACGTACTGTAGGTCAGAGCACTATTTCCAGTCTTGAAAATCCATTTGAAGCTGGTGATTATTAATTTATTGGAACACCAATTTGCCCTGCCACATGATTTTTCTCCAGCTACCTGGATATAAGTTACACAGAGCCAGAAAAGAGTGAGAGATAACAATCGAGGGAAAATACAATTAGTATTTTTTTTACCTTTTTCTACTTCCCCGCTCCAACTCTGGGGAGCCTTCATGGACATGGCTGCCCTCCCAGACTCCAGCAGCACTCTGTTATCAAAGAATTCAAAGAAATGGAACATAGGTTTCCAACGTATTAATTTAGCAAAATCAAAAATTATATATAATGTCTTCTGTTGGCAAAGATTTTTGCAATATAATTTGGTTCCATCTTTTGACAAGTAATTTGGCAATGTCTAGCAAGATAAAATGTTAATAGCTTTTTACACATTAATTCTAATTCTGGAAGCTTATGCCAATAAATAATTTATAATCCAGAAAATTATTATATAAAGATGCTCATTGTCATGTCATTTGCAATAACAAAAAATTAGAAACACCTTTAATTGTTAACAATAGGAAAACAGTTTAGGAAATTATATCCACTTAGTAGAAAATTACACTGTTACTATATTATAATGCTTAATAAAGAAAGAATGAAGAAAGCTGACCTAAAATTGTGTCTTCCTTATGACAGTAATTATGTAAACATATAAATATTTATTAAAACTTAAAATCAAAATAAGGTTTTAAAAGCTCTGTACCAGTAATGGGGATTTTATGTTTGTTTCAAAATATTTTTTAACATAACTCTTATAATTTTGTTTTTTCTACTCCTTTTCTTAAGAATTTCTTATTATTACCTCATTTTTCATTTCATAGTTTCAAATAAAGTCAGCAATTTTATCATCAGAGAAGATTAGACTTATTTCACAGTTCATAATTCCAAGTTATTTGGTAGAAAAAGACCATATACACTTGTAGGTGCTTTCAAAATAAAATTTCGAGAATTTTTTTTTTTTTTTTGCTTAGTCTTTCCTAGTATGGAGATTAAGCAAACGACCTAAAATTGCTAGCCATTCTTTTTTCATTTTTCTCATTTTATTCAATTATCTTGCCCTTCACAGAAATGATAACAAATGAGTCTGCAGTTGCATCTGCCAATTTCTTAAATCCTCTATTATCCACAATATGAAATCATACTGATATGAATGCTTCCAGTATTCTCAGGGCTCTTTAGTTATTATACTTGAGCATTCTGTATGAAGTATCTTATGTAAGTGTAAAATTTAGACACAACTTCTGGAAGCTTTTGATTTCTTAGTTCAGAAGTGAGAGATGCTTAGTCCAGCCATATGATTAACAATTACTTGTATAGTAGGAAGCTCCTAAATTATTGTTTTATGGATACCTGGCAGTTTTCTTGCCATTTCTCAGAAGTTCTCTATTAAACACATTCTCTCTCTCTCTCTCTGTTTCTCTGTTTCTCTCTCTCTCTCTCTCTCTCTCTCTCTCTCTCTCTCTCTCTCTCTCACACACACACACACACACACACACACACACATTGTGATTAAAAGCAGACTTTGGCATTATGAAGTCTAAGGTTCAATTTCCAGTTCTGTAGTTTCTGGGCCACTTCACTTGAGGCAAGTAACCTAATGTCTCTGAAGCTTGTTATTTTCATCTGTAAAATGGAGATTACAATTATATCAGACAATCCTCAAAACATCTGTAATGATTTTAGAGTTTCAGAGTCAGGTACAAGCAGGCACTCAGTAAATGGCTAGTGCTTTTATTACTTTATTATTATTTAGGTCTTGGTTTTCCTTGAGTCTGTGAGTCCCCGTAATGAAATGTAATTTCCAGTAGATTAACACCTGTTTTCACCAAAAATTTTAACTGAGTTCATTACTTTCTGTGCAACCCAGATTAGTTTTCTGCCTTTTTTTCTGTGCCGTATGTAGGTGTTCAATAGATTTATTTAATAAATGTATGAATGCATGAGTGCGTAGATGAATTTTTAAATGCTTCTTTTTGAGAAGGTAGAACACATGTGACACAGTAGAACAGATAAGAAAATAGTCCATGGAAAAAATGGCAAAGTCACGTATGTGCCCAGGGCCAGCCTAAGAAGAGTTGCTTTTTTTTTTTTTTAAGGGAAAATGTGTTGAATAGCTTATTTTAATTATTTTTAAAAGTTAAGTACAGGTACCTCCCTGGCGGTCCAGTGGTTAAGACATCGCCTTCCAATGTAGGGGGTGTGGGTTCAATCCCTCGTCGGGGAGCTATGGTCCCACATGCCTCGCAGCCAAAAAACCAAAACATAAAACAGAAGCAGTATTGTAACAAATTCAATAAAGACTTTAAAAAGTGGTCCACATCAAAAAAAAAAGTTAAGTACAAAAATTTGCTGATGATTTACATATTTAGCACCAATAAAATAATGTGAGATTAGCTGTACTAAAACAGAATGTTGAGCTACATTCACATTAAGTGACATTATTTAGTCTAAATTTGTGGAAAACTTCTGAGATGGCTGATAAAAAGTAAGATGGTGAGTGACCTTTGAGCAGAAAAAGACAGAAAGAGAAATGGCCTTTTCTACATCCTATTGTGCCTCTAAGTAAAATGCTGGGTAATCTAGCTACAAAGCTATATTTCATTTGGCTTTAGGCACCTACTGTGATTTACCTTGTGAAGATCAGATTTTGCCATGGAGAGGATTTGTAAAAGTATCACACATTCCAGTACCGTTGGCAACCACAGCTACCAAAAACTGCAATTTAAATTGATGAACCTAATATCAGATGATAGTAGCATTTCCTTGTGGGTGTTTTGGGAAAAGGTGGGTAGGAAATGTATAAAAGTGAATACTTTATTCACTGAAATAGCAATTCATCATTTTGAAAACATAAAATACATTAAAGTTGTTATAGCATCAGGCATTAATATTTCACTGTACTTTAGACATTGCCTACAATCAACATTTTCTGCCCTTTGAAACAGAATCATGCTTGTGGTATGCATTAATCATATAAAAGATTAAACACTGAAAAGAAATTCAGCCTTTAAAGACAATTTGCTTTGATTTATTCAGTGGGTTCTTCCAAAAAGTTAATACCAAGAATTATTGCTTGTTGAATTGGAGTTACAAATTCTTTCAGAGTTTCTTAGTATTTTCTGTAATATCAGTATCAAGGAAGGTAAAGCAAATTTACATATTTATTAGGAAATACAGGTACCTAATCATAAAACAAGAAAACACAGTGTTTTTACAGACTTTATTTTTTAGAAGTGTTTTAATTTTACAGAAAAATTGAGAAGATAGTATAAAGTGTTTCCATGTACACTATACCCATTTCCCTCTATGATGATCAACTTATGTTAGTATGTTACATTGTTACAATCAATTAACAAATATTGATACATCATCATTTACTATACTCCATACATTAGTCCAGTTCCTTAGTTTTTACCTAATGTCCTTTTTCTATTCCAGGATTTCATCCAAAACACCACATTACATTTAGTTGCCATGTTTCCTTAGGCTCCTCTTGGGTTTGATAGCTTCTCAGATTTTCCTTGGATGACCCTGACAATTTTGAGTAGTTAGGTTTTTGTAGAATGCCCACTACTAGAATTTGTTTGATGCATTTTTCGTGATAATATTGGGATTATGTGTTTGGGGGAGGAAGACCACAGAGTAGAAGGGTTATTTTGTCAGATCACATCAAGTGTACAAAGTATCAATATGCATTATGAATGCTGAGGTCAACTTTGATCACCAGGCTGAGGTAGTGTTTTTCAGGTTTCTCCATCGTAAGATTACTGTTTTCCCTTTTTCATACTGTACTTTTTTGGAAGGAAGTCAATATGCTCAGCCCACAACAAAGGAATAGGGAGTTATGCTTAAGATGGAGTACTACATAAAGTATTTGGAATTCCTTTGCACTGGAGATTTATCTATTCTCCTGCATTTATGTATCCAATTATTTATTTATATCAGAAGAACTCATGGATTTTTATGTTATACTTTGGGTTATAATCTAATTCTACTTTAGTTACTTTGTTCCTCAAATTGCTCTAGTCCTGACCCTTGTGAACTCTTTTCAGTTGGCTCTTGTGCCACTCTGAGGTATCCCCATCCTATATATTTTTTTGGAACTTCCTTACTTTCTGACACTATAAGATGGTCTTGTATACAAATCTTGTATATTTTCTGCCCCAGTCCTAGAATCAGCTATTTCTTCAAGGATAACTAGGTCTTTTTAGTGGAGAGCGGTATTAGACAGCAGGATCTGGGTGTGGGGTGTGCTAATTGCTGCTCGGATGTCATTGCTTCTAGATCTTCTCAGCTGACAGAGCAAAGAGATAATATGTGTGTACATTACCCATGTATATGCACATATCTATAAGTATCTCTCTACATAACCATGTGTATTAAGGTAATATGAAGCAATATTAAGCTAAACATAAATGTATATTGATGGTTCCAACTTTAATCTGTTACCACATAGATCATCTTAGCCTCATCTCTTGCTTATCTTTAAATTTCAACTCCAGCAAAACACTTGGCTTTTAGAAGTATGAAAATCAAATTGTAGCAACTTTGGGAAGCCACATCATTTAGCAGAAAAATTTTTTAAAGGGCAAGGTGTATATCATCAAATTTGAATTTACAGTCAGCAGTACTTTTTAACATCAAAAGGCCTCCAGACCTCTGCTTCCAAGAAGATGAAGTAGCCCATTTCTCCCAGGTTCTCCCACTTAAAACTAAAACCCTGAACATAACAACAAACAAACATAGGAAGACGCTGAAAGGTGGAAATGAGAAGGCAGACTTAACTAGGGACTTTGGGACTTGAGGAATAACATGGTGATGAGTCCCCTGTGTTTCCTGTTGGTTCCCATACATCCTGGAGAGGGTATTACAGGAACCCCCAATCAATAACCACCAACAGAACAACAGACAAAAAAGCTTCAAAAAAACCCAAAAAAACCCTGTTCCCCCTAGCCAAAGTATGAGGAAAGGTGTTGCTAAAGACAGAAGACATTTGGGCAATAATATACACACTACTCGAGCCAAGTGCCAGTGGAATATACACACAACTCGAGCCAAGTGCCAGTGGAATATTGCACCCATCCCCTATGTCCTGTGGTTTCAGTTGGGCCAAGGTAGGATTTGATCTTCCATACCACCCCACTCCTGCCGTCCAGAAGAGCCAGCGCTCTGATTCCCCACCAGGGTTGTTTCAGTGTGGCCCAGTGGTGAGCTGAGCCTCCACCCCTTTCCATTAGCAAAGAGACTTTAAAAGGTGGTGCCTGACAGGCTAGTTAACACTGGGCTGCCCTCACACAGTCGTAGGGTCCAATGGTGGGACTTAGCCTCCATCTCTCCCTGACATCAATAAGAATAGGGTGTTACAGGTTGGAGGGAGTAGACACCCCACTAACCCCCAACACATGGTGTCAGTGAGACCCACTGGGGTGCTGAATCCCCATAACCATCCTGAGGCAGTAAGACAGAATGAGATGCCCAAGCAGGGCTAGTTGGCAGTTCTCTTCCTCTTACCCTGGTGTCAGTGGGGCCAGCAGGTAGCTGACCTTGTACCCACACCCGGCATCAACAAGAAGGAATGAAGTGGGAGGAAGGACAGAAAGCACTTCACTTCTCCCCTCCCCTGGTGTCAAGAAATCTACTGGGGAGATGAACTTCCACTCCTACTAAAAGGCAACACAATGATATTAACGTTCCCACTTTTAGGGGGAAGGTGTCAGAAGGGCCAATAGGTTAGCTGAACTTCTACTTGATCTGTCTGCAGTGAGACAATGTAAGTGCCCACTTTTGCTGGGGTATTGTCAGTAGGGCCCAGTGGAAATCTGTACATAACCCCCCAGTCCTCATACTATGCCTCAAATAGGATGACTTCCTTCTAAAAAGTAATAATAAAATTAAATGGGTTACAGAGTCATATAATAACTCACAATGTTTAGAATACAATGGAAAAATACTCATGACACCAAGAACAAGGAGATCACAGAATAAATGAGAAAAGACAATAAACATACACCAACACTGAGATGAAACATCTATTGAAATGATCAGACAAGGATTTTAAATAAGCTGTCACATAAATGCTTCAATTAGCAATTATGTGTTCCTTGACAGAAATGGGAAAAATAGAAAATGTAAACAAAGAACTAGAAGTTATAACAATAAAAACAAATGAGAACAGTAGAACTGAAAAATACAACAATCAAAAAACTTTGCTGAAGAGTAGAGTGGAGATTACAAAGCATAGAATCATGATCTTAGAAGAGATCAGTACAATGTACCATATGTACAGAGAAAAATAGACTGAGGGGTAGAGATGGGAGAAAGAACAGGATCTCAAGAAGCTGTAAACAGTAAGAAAAGCACTAACATTCATATCATCAAAGTTCCAGAATGAAAACAGAGAACAAGTACGACTGACAAAGTATTCAAGAAATCATGGCTAAAAAGGTCCCAATTTTTTAGAAGACAAACACAAATTCAAGAATCTGAGCAAACCCAAAGAGGAAAAACGCAAAGATATCCTTGCCAAGATGCGTCATAATTAAACTTCTGAAAAGTAGAGACAAAAAAAATCTCGAAAGTGGACAGGCAGAAACAATGCATCACTTATTGAGAAACACCAATTCCAATGACAGCATATTTCTTGCCTAAAACTCTGGAGTCAGAAGCATTGACGTAACATTTTTCAAGTGCTAACAGAAAAGAACGCTCAGCCACAAGTTCACACTTTCTATATCCACTTTCTTGTTTGACTTGTATTAATGGACTACTCACTCATCTTTCTATATCCGGGACTGCCGTCAGCCTTCTCCAAAAATCTAGTCACAGCATTTCCAGAGTGATCTTTCTGAAAATGAAACAAATTTTTCTTATAAAAATATCTGATTGTGTTATGAAACTTTTCTCTCTTCTAAGTTACCAGTTAAAATCCTTCAATGGATTCCCATCTTTCTTGGAGTAAAATCTCACATCCAAACTCTCTTTGTCCTTTTGGGCTGCTGTAAGATTATACTGCAGGTTGGGTGGCTCATAAAAAACACGCATTTTTTTCTCACAGTTCTGGAGGCTGCAAGTGCAAGAATAGGGTGCCAGTATGGTCAGATGAGGGCCCTCTTCTGAGTCACAGACTTCTCATTGTAACCTCACATGGCAGAAGAGCTTCAGGAGCTCTGTGGGGTCTCTTTTATAAGAGCACTAATACCATAATCATTTCCCAAAGGCCCCACATACTAATATTATCACCTCCGGAAATTAAGATTTCAACGTATGAATTTGGAGGGGAACACAAAGACTAGACCATAGCACTTACTATACATACATGGACCATTCATGGTCTGGCTTCTACTACCGTCTCCATCGTCTTCTTTTCTTACACTCCAGTGAGCATTTCTTTCTTTTTTTCTTTCTTTTTTTTTTTTTTTTTGCAGTACGCGGGCCTCTCCATGTTGTGGCCTCTCCCGTTGCGGAGCACACGCTCCGGACATGCAAGCTCAGCGGCCATGGCTCACGGGCCCAGCCACTCTGCAGCATGTGGGATCTTCCTGGACCGGGGCACGAACCCATGTCCCCAGCATCGGCAGGCGGACTCTCAACCACTGAGCCACCAGGGAAGCCCCAGTGACATTTCTTATACTGATTATGAATGGAACTCCTTTCTGGACTGATGCTTAACCATTCATTTTCTGGCAAACATGAATTTATCTTCTCTTTTCCTCAAAAATTCACCCTTCCTTCATGTTACATATCCATTTCAATTGCCTTCTACAGGAAGCCCTACTGATATCCCCCATATACTACTGTCCACAGCATGAATTAAGGTCTTACCGTGTCTTCCTATATCACTCTGTAATAATTTTTATGGTAACTATGGATTTTTTTATTTGAGTGTCACAATACATTGACTTCTAGGTGGCACGATAATGATTTTAGTAACAGTAACACTGGTGCCTAGTTTAACCCATGGCATACTTTAGGTGTTCAATAAATGTTTGTTGAATGAATGAATGGTCAGTTTGAAATCTTAATCATGTTACTTTTCAAAAACCTGTTAAAAAGATATCCACAGTTTTCCAGAAGATTAGGGACTTAGGATCTTCAACTTGATTTAATAGAGGAAATTTTTACTCATACATCATGCTTAAATACCTCAAAGTAAAACCATTAACCCAGGAATTTAAGGTTACCCATTTGGACTTGCAAGCCAATAATTAATATCTCCTGCCCCGACTGTATTAGATGGTTTCAATGTTCCACTCATATCTCCCCAGCACTCATCATTCCAGTATATGCTGATAGAATCATGCTACCACCTGCAATTTTCCACCTTAGGGCAGGCCAGAAATGTACAGGAGTTAATGTATCTGGGTGTAGCTTTCAACCAAGGAAAGAGGGGACTGGAAGATAAGTACTTCAAGTTTCTCACCGATTCTTGGGATAACTCTGAGACATGTTCTGTAGAGTTTCACAGAACTCCCCTGACGTACTGGCAGCAGTTCCCTGCAGGAGTAATTTATTCAGTAATGCACCTCTGTTGGCTTCCTTCCATGCCTCCATTCTCAATTCCCACTCCACTTCTGAGTTTTCTGGAAGCACCTCCCAGATGAACAGTTTGCATTCAAATTATTCCCCCAGGTTCTGCTTCTAGGGGAATTCAATTTACAGCCTCCTAACAATCCAGTGCTCCTTACAGAGCCATCACTGGTACAAGTACCAAGGCATGGCACATTATGTATCACCCCTCCTAAATCCTAATATTTTTAAACAGATAGGAAAGAGCATGACCTTGAAGAGAAAAATCGTTTATATGAGAATAGCCAATGGATAAAGGGAAGGAGAGACAGTGCCATTTGTTTTCCATTAATGATAGTGTGAAATTTATGGGCAGATGGTCTAACAGGTGTGACTATAATTTGAGGAGCCTGCTCCCTTGGTTACAGAAGACTGCTATTGTTATTATTATGGAAGCACAACCTCATGACTTTATTGCTTCACTTGATGTAGCCTTTTCCTTTACCCTTAAATCTTTCTACATCACTGAACTGCAACCAATGGATTTATTTTCTCCCTATAGCTCCATCACAAAAAAGACACACATGTGCACACACACACACACAGAGTTTTGTGTATGCCAGTGCTAGAAAAGACAAGCTCATGGTGCATGTATGCAATGGATATTGTACATTACAGGTCTCTGTGAAATAGTCTTCTGCAGGTTCCTATGTTTACTTTATGAATAATTAACTTTAGTAAAGTTAATTTCCTGAAGATCTTGATGAAGACTGAAGAAAAGATGTAAATTTTAAAGAAAAAGACTTAGAAACTTGCTCTTTTTGCCCTCTCTTTGTGTCTTAATGAACAAAGGATAACTGGGCCTTTTTTGAACTCTTTGCTTGAGTTGAAGACACAAAATGCAACCTGTACTCTTATAATATGTTCAGTTTATGAGTACACAAACTTATAAACCGTGAATTTCCCTAAAATTATTATACCATTTAGAAGATGTTTGCTTGGACGTTTACTTAAAACCAAACAATTGAGGTCTATATGTCCAAATAATTTCCTTCTCTCTTGCTGTCTCCATTTCAGTTTCCTGAGTTTCTGGGAAGGCCTGGTTTCCCCAACGGAATGATTTCTGATAGAATTCTGGAGGTCTGACCCAAGAAAAAAAATCCAGTATAGCCAATGAGTTGAGGACAAGAAGGTTTCCAATCAGGTAGGAACATTTAATCTCATACATTACAATCACCTTAAGTAAGGTGTGCTGATAGCTGGATATGATTTAACTGCTTGGAAAAAGATGCATATATAACCTACCCCACAAGGAAGCTGTTCTCAATTCCCTTAGAGGTTGTGGTGTTTATCAGAGAGTGCCTTGGGAGAAAATGAATACAATAACAGTATGATGCTTTTTTTTTTTTTTCATTTTTAGCTCATTGTTGCCAAGTACACTTGGTGACCTTGGTGCCTGTGGTTTAATCCCAGGAGGTTAGACATGTGGAACAGCACATTAACCCTTTTTAGTATTTTCTCCCAAGACAAATCATTTTTATAGGTTGTCTCCATGGTCTTCTAGTTGCTTATCAAAATTAAGCATCAAGTCTCCGAAGTGAGCAATAGCCCCAGTCAGTGTGAGGAAATCAGCTTGGTTCTTATTGGGGTACATCTTCTTGGTCTTGGCACAAAGTGAGTTCACATAGGGAGTTAGAAGGAGAAGAATGGGGCATGCGAAAGGGGAGTTCTCTGTTCTCATTTACCTATGCATGTTGAAACTCCACTAACAGTTTTATTTTCATTAGCAATTTGTGATAAAAACTTAGGGTAAAGGGAATAATGAAGCTGTCCCATTATATGGCAGGACAAAAGATAGTAGTGACATCAAAATCAGGGCCTATCCATCTCATTTGCAGTTATATACTCAGTGTTTAGCATAGCATTTGACCCCCCATCAGTATTCAATAAGAAGATGCGTGTTGAATGACTTAGGGATGAATTAATGAATGAAAAAAGTTAATATGGTAGAAAATGTGTTTTATCCTTGTATTTTTGTGCGTTGACTTCTATATTCCAAGACCCAGCACTGTAACTGACACATAGAATATAAGCAATAAAATTTTGTTGAAAGAATGAATGAGTCCCCACAATTCTAAGAATAATTTTAAGACCAACACAGACCCCATATCTGCCAAGGTCTATGACAGAAGTATCCAGAGATGAAAGCCTGGATCTCAGCTAGTGCTAGAGCTGACAGAATTTATCTAGTTTTCATAATTTACAGCTCATCCCATTACATCTAGGCATAGTACCTACGTGAGCCATACAATTAAATGTTGACTGAAAAAAAATGCACAACCTAAAAGTTGAGAATTATGTTTTATTTGGAGGACATACTGAGGACTTAAGTCAGGAGACAGCCTCTCAGATAGCTCTGAGGGACTGTTCCGAAGAGGTAAGGGAGGGCACAGGATATTTAGGGGTTCTTGCAAAAAAAAACCCAGGTAGTTGGAACATCAAAAGATTACTGTTAATTAAAGAAACTAGACATCTTAAGTTAATAAATTTAGCACTTTTCTATATATGGTGAGATGCAAGAATCTGGTCTCATGGAAATCATTCCCTTGATATGCACTTTAATTATCTAGGGCCAGTATCCTGTTTTCTCCATCCTGAATCCCCTCAGGGTGCAGCATTGGGGGTGGCTTCAGTGGCTGATGGCTTGATGGCTGTAACATCCTTTGTTACTGAAACCGCAGGCTACATTCTTTGTCCACGTAAATGACTTGAGTATGGATAGTAAATCTGTGGATTTGCAAAACGTAATTCTTGGAGCATTTTTAGAAGGACAAAGTTAAGGGCAATTTCAGAATCACTAGCAGCTAAAATTGCTATTTATACTTTTCCACCGGTAGGTAGTAACCTGCTGTTGCTATCTTCAGTATTCCCAAGGGATAACAAAAGCCATTTAATTCAAGAAAGAAATGTAAACTTTAGCACAATGCAACTTCCACAAAACCAAACACACACCGAACTCTCACAGATATGAAGTAATAATCTAAAATAGAATCCTGGAACTAACTGGAAAAAAAAGAGCAAATGTACTCATATTGGATAATTTTATTCTTTTATTAATGTTTGATATATAGATATGTATTTATTTATAAAATTCAGAGGTGCTATATGGAGAAATAGCTTTGTACGAATATTGTCTTTGTATGTGTTTATCAATAATGTATGAGATTGCCTCCTATGCTCCTTTTCCTTTATTCTCTTGCAGGCAGTAGATGTAGTTATCAGTTGTTTTTAAAATTTCTAGGCAGCCAAAGGACTAGCATCACTTAAATAAAGAAGGCAAATTGTCCCAAAGTAGGAACAATTTTCCTTCATTATGGAACATAAAGTCCTCATATGAAGGGGGAAGAATTTCATAGCTAAAAGCTTTCAACTACAGAAGATTTATGAGTAACTATGTATGTTGTTTCAAAGTGGACTCTCTATAATTAATGTCTAGGGGTTATCTTTGGTATATAATGGATTTTGATTTTTTTTATATTATTAGATAATATACAAAATAATATGTTTAATTATATGTAAGTTATGAGAGATAATAAAAACTCCTGCAAACACACCACCGAAACTAAGAACTAGAATCAAAACTGCTGAGTCTTCTCTCTGTTCTCTACCCTGATCCCACCTTCCTGCTTTCACCAAAGAAATCACTCTGATCTTGGCTTTATGTTCAACATCCACATAATTTTGCTTATTATTGAGATTTATAAAATTGATATCATACTTTAGTCTTCTGTGCTTGCTTTTTTTACTCAACATTATGTTTCTAAGGTTCATCCACTTTGCTTTAACTAGTGTTCATTCATTTGTACTACTGTATAATATTTTATTGTATAAATACAAGAAAATGTGTTTATTGTTCTATTAATGATATTTGGGTTGTTTTGGGCCTATTACGGACAGTACTTCCATGAACATTTATTTTAATGTTTCCTGGTACACATGTTCAAGATTTAACATAAGTAAAAGAGTAGACATACTAAGAGTAGAATTGCTGAGTTGTAGGGAATTCAAATATTCAACTTTAAAAAATAATGCCAAAATGTTTTCCAAGTTATGGAATCAATTTTCAGCCCTTTTGCTCTATAGCTTCACCAGTTAGAATGGCCATTCTAGTCTTTTGTTCCTTGTATTAGTCTGCTCAGGTTGTCCTAGCAAAATACCTCAGATTCAGTGGCTTAAAAAACAAGAGATTTATCTTCTCACACTTCTGGGGGCTGGAAGTCCAGGATCAAGATGTTGGCAGTTTTGGGTCCTCCTGAAGCCTCTTTCCTTGACTTGCAGATGACCACTGCTTTCTAGCTATGTCCTCACATGGCCTTTTCTCTGTGTGTATACATCCCTCTTATCTCTTCCTCTTCTTACAAGGACACCAGTCATATCAGTAAGGGCCCCACCATTATGACCTCATTTAACCATAATTATGTTTTTAAAGTCCCTGTCTCCAAACAGCCACATTGGGAGATGGGGCATCAACATACGAATTTTAGGGAACACAATTCAGTCCATAACAGTTTTAATTTGTATTTCCCTAATTACTGACAGGCTGCGAATCCTTTCATTTGTTTAATAGTTGCCTCTGTTTCCTATTCTGTGAAGTCCAGAGAATATCTTTTGTCCATTTTTCTACTGTTTATCTTTTTCTTACTTATTTCTATGGTTCTTTAAATACAAGCAAATAATCCTTGGTCAGCTATATATGACACAAATAAGTTATTTCATTCCTTCTCACTTTCTTAATGTTGTCTTTTGATAAATAGCGGCTCTCAATTTTAATGAAATCAAATGTATCTTTTAGCTTAGTGTCTTTTTGTTCTACTTAAAATGTCCTTCCCTAGTTTAATGCTACCCAGATATAGTATATTTTCTTCTGAAAGTTCTAGTGTATCTTTGTTTTATATTCAAGCCATTAATGCACTTACAATCGACTTGTCTGTATTATCCAATTTCTTTGTTTTCTTATGAATAATTAAGTTTTCCAGGACCATTTTGGAATGAATGGATTTTTTAGGTGTGTCTCAGCTGTTCTTGCACATTCACATAAATTTCAGAATTGGCAATCCTGTAAAACCTCTATTAAGTATTTTTATTGTAATTGTATTGACTATATAAATTAAGTTGGGGAAAACTTACACCATTATGATGAGTCTTTTCTATCCATAAACAAGATGTATCTCTCCATTTATTTAAGACTTCTTTAATATCTTTCAATAAGGTTTTATTTTCTTCATAAATGTCTTGCACAATTTTATTTAGATTTATTCCTAGGTAGTTTTTTTTCCATTTTAAATAATTTTTAAGCTCTCTCTTTGTTCCTGGATTTCTATAGAAATCCAATACATTTTTGCATCTTGATCTTATATCTAGCCATCTTGCTAATATTGTTTTTTAGTAAGAGAGAGGATTTTCTTAGCAAAGAGGAATAAATGTAAAATTAAATAAAAATGTTATCGGTCAGCTCTGGTCAATAGAACTTTCCATGATAATGGAATTGTTCTTAGTGCTGTCCAAAACTATAGCCATTAGTCACATGTGTTTTTAAATTTTTAAATGTAAGTTCAATAAAATTAAAATTTAAGTTCCTAAGTCAAACTTGCCCACATTTCAAGTGTTTAATAGCCACTTGTGACTAATGGACACTATACTGTACATTGTATGTCTAGACTATTAGACTGTGAAGCCATGGCGTCCCAGGATTTTATCTTTGTCAATGGCATAGTGAGATCTTTCATGTGACAGTTATTCTGTTATTAAAAAGAGAAGTTACTTAACCTAGTCATCCCTAACTTTTTAAAATAATCCAACATAGCTTTCACCATCCATGAATTTCTTGAATCATATTTATGTTTCTTAACTATTTCTTGTGTCAAGTGTTCACTTTGTAACAAGTTCACTGTCCTAAAATGGCACATACCAAAGTATCAAGAGTTTCCCTTATTCCTGATAAGCTGTGATTGGATGAAGAAGACCTTATTACCCTGCCTATCTGATTTTTATTATAATCAGATGTTAATCTGTATCAGTCTCCATATTCAAAATTACCTTCAAAATTATATGTTATTCACATGATGGTTGTCTTTATTTCATTTAGCTAGTATCATGACCTTATAAATGCAGTTTTGGTCATTTTCTCCTAAAATCTCATATTTATCTGTGTGGAAATACATCTCCTACTTCTTTGCCCTCTTATAAACTCTTCCTGTAATTTAATCCTCATGAGCTTTATTTCCCCTAATTTTAATTACTTGATATTTTGTAAACCATTTAAGAAATGACTGGTATGCTCTTTTTTTCGATCATCTATACATTTAAACAGTGTGTTGCAATAAGAAATAGTACTGGTAATCAGAAGACCAGAGTCCTAGTTTTACCCATAAAAATGAACTATATGTGCATTTAAATAAGGTTTATTCTGATTCTAAAATTGTTATGATTATTTAGAAAATTATGTTTGAAATATGACATTATTCAAAACCAATAGAGGTTTGAAATCTATTAAAAATCTACAAAGAATTCACCTATTTCACCTTTTTCCCTGATTTGATATTAAACTGTAATCCTTCATCTTTCACTTACAGCATGCTGTAGCTGCTGTTGACACAAAAACAAAATATAATGTCTAAATATTGTGTGCTTGTTTTTTAAATGAATACTTTTGTTTAAAATTGTCTTTTACATAGATTCTTGATTCCCTTTTCACAACTTCTCCATTCCCCATGCTACTGCAATCAATCACTCATGATAGAAAATTATTCTCTTTTCTGTTTGCTAAAGCTCTTTTTAAAATACCAAGTTTCAAATTATCATCAATTCAAGAAACTTTGGGAAATGAACTTCATAATTTCCAGAATGAATATTTTGTTTCACTGGCTACCAGGACACCATCTTTTCCTAGATTTCTCCCCTCCTCACTCACCATTCCTTGGAAGTATCCCTTGGTGATGCCTCCCATCCCTCAATGTCTGTTAGAATGCCCTAAGTCTCATTCCTGGCCCCCTTCTCTCTCCATCTACCTTAACTACTCATGAGTTTTAATCTAGTCCCATTACTTTAATGGGAAGATGACTTATGACTCCCCAATTCATACTTCTAGCCCTAAGCACTCACCTAACCTCCAGACTCCTAATTCCAATTTCCCACTAAATATCTCCAATCTATGCATAATAGACATTTCAAGCTTAGCAAATAAAACTAAATATTTTGCTTTGATCCATCCACTGCACTCCAGTTTTTCCTGGCTCCATAACTCATCCAGTTGCTCAGGCCAAAAATGTTAGATTCATCCTTAAACTCTCACTTTCCCACAATTCCTATGTCCAGTCCATCAGAAATTCTTGCCAGCTCTAACTTGAAAATACATCCTGAATCCACCTACCTCTCACCTTACTCTTGCCGTCTTTACTTACTCCAAGCCATCATTGCTTGCCTCATCTAATGCAATAGGCAGCCTCTTCCACAACCTCCTTGCTTCCTCCCCTCTTGCCCCAATCCTTATAGTCTATAACCAATACAATAACCAGAATAATCACAAAAAAAACATGAATCATATCACATAATTTCCCAAAACCTGTTCCCATCACTTTAGAATAAAAATTAAACTTTTTACCTGTCCTACATGCTTTATTCAGTATTTCTTCTGCCCTACTCTCCAAGCTCATTTACTACTACTATTCTCTCACACACATCCAGATTTTCTTTCTGCAGTGGCTTTCCCAACATCAGGGCCTGTGCACTTGCTATTCCCTAAAACCTGGAAGATTTTAAAAATCTGTAAGATTTCTCCAAGAAGATCTTAGGAGGTACTTACATTTCATTTTGTAGAGACATTTGGTAGAAGACATTTTTGCAAAAGATAGATACATTTTACTTTGGCGGCTATTCACACATCTGGCAATTTCCAAGTTGGTTAAATAACAAATGTGAATTGATGAAGCTAAAATAAAAGAACTGTAGTTGTTGAGACCTATGTGTTTTAAACCGTGAACTATGAGGAACTGTAGACATGCAAACTACACCATGGTTTCAGTGTTAATGTGTGAGAGTTAGCTAAGGTATTTTCCAAATACTCATTACTCTCTAAAGAGCTTCTGAGCAGGAAATCAGGACAGGGCCTGTGGACCTGAATTTTATCCAGTACCTCAGTTGATTCTGTTGCAAATGGTTTTCAGTCAGCCCTTTGAGAGACACCAAGCTGGGGTATTTGCCCAGATATGATTGCCAGTGGTCATGCAAGTCACCAATGAGATACAGTCGAGAATCAACAAATGACTGAAAAGAGTGACAAAAGAAGAAGAGGATCCAGTAAGGACCAGTAGAGACACTATCCCAAGCACTCTTGGCTAGGAGTTTTACAAATCCATTCATATACATGGACTGATAGTTAACAGCCAAATGGCACTGCATATTTTTGTAAGTTGCTGAGTATTAAAGTGTATGGCTAAGCATCATAAGTTTTGTTAAATTCTATTTTGGTTGCTATAAAATTAGTTTTACATTGTGTGTCATAGATGTGGGGATATAGATGTGTAAATATATGTCATTGTTTCAGTTCTTCAGCTGATACTTCATAATGTCTTTGTAACTTCTAAATGAAGGACCTCTTCAAACATTGTTTAGAAAGAAAAGAATCTGTTTACCTCTGTCCACCTCCCTGTCTTCATCCCCTTCCTTGTCCCTTCGCTTCTTTTTTTTTATATCTTTACTGGAGTATAACTGCTTTATAGTGCTGTGATCCCTTCCCTTCTTGAACAAATTAGTCCATTAAGTGAGGTAAAATAACCCTTTGTCAGCATGGGGGAGGTGGGCATTCAAGGAACCACATGACTTGGCATTGGGTCTCAGAGTCTGAGAAAGGGGAGAGGATGTCTGCATAAGGGAGCCTGGTGTTGACTGCTGAAGTCTGATTCGTGTGAAAGGGCATCCACATGAGGAAGTGGCCTTGGCAACCACTCTGTACAGATAGTCATAACCCATGCCAGGTGGAGAAAATGGGTGGGATGGGAAAGTGGCAGCTACATGAAATTACTTAAATACAGGAAGACTGATCAAATAAGTAAGGATATTAAGGATATGGTAATCAGTGTTATTTTAATATCTGTGGAGGGAGTTAAAATATGAAAAGGGCAAAAACTAGAAGGAAAGGGTGTTGAAAGGGAATGGAGGATGTTAATGTGAACAGATGATTTTCAATATAGAGACATTATAGAAATAAACATAGACAATATGTATGCATATGTATATGAATGTGTTTATGAATATGTGTAAATGGTTATGAATGTGTGTTTTCATATGTGTGTATGTATATATGTACCTAAATCCCCTAGCTCTGCCCATTGAGAGTACCTGGGACCACTACTTCCCAAGAGCAATGAATACACCTAGTGTCCAGATCTTGGTTTCTAAATACAGCTCTCCAACTGAAGAAACTAAAGCTCTTTGGAGAAATGGCTGATTCTAGAACCACTACAGGGAAAATATAAGATGACCCTAGAACATATTATTGTTTCAAGAAGTAAGGGATCAGCCATAAAAAGAAATGAAATTGAGTTATTTGTAGTGAGGTGGATGGACCTAGAGTCTGTCATACAGAGTGAAGTAAGTCAGAAAGAGAAAGACAAATACCGTATGCTAACACATATATATGGAATCTAAAAAAAAATGTCATGAAGAAACTAGGGGTAAGACAGGAATAAAGACACAGACCTACTAGAGAATGGACTTGACGATATGGGGAGGGGGAAGGATAAGCTGTGACAAAGTGAGAGAGTGGCATGGACATATATACACTAGCAAACGTAAAATAGATAGCTAGTGGGAAGCAGCCGCATAGCACACGGAGATCAGTCCGGTGCTTTGTGACCTAGAGAGGTCGGATTGGGAGGGTGGGAAGGAGAGCGATGCAAGAGGGAAGAGATATGAGGATACACGTATAACTGATTCACTTTGTTATAAAGCAGAAACTAACACACCATTGTAAAGCAATTATACTCCAATAAAGATGTTAAAAAAAGAAGAAGAAGGGAGATATCAAAGAATAATTGGGAAACATCAAAGGATATAGAAGCCAAACTGAAGGGGTTTCCACTGGACAAATCTTGAACAACCTAAGCCTCAAAATAAATAATGGTAGAAACGTATTATAGTCAATTGAATAAAATAGGAGTCTATGAGTTCATACTGATTTTAAGAATTAAATTGAGTAAATTATGTTTGATGAGGAACAGGATATTTACATAATTACAAAGTGCCTTACCACAAAAATTATTAATAATGAAGGAGAAAAAAATAACGTTACAATGGAGAAGACTGGGTGATACACCTTAATCAAATGAGTAACGTGATATTCCAGTAAGGTTACAAGTTAAAAGTTTGCCGAAATTGTTTGATAGGAAGCAGTGAGAAGAACAGAGCTTCACCACTGAGTTATTCCTGCCAACTACACATATCCTGAATAATCATGAGACAAATACAAACGGCTAAATCCTACAAAATAACTGATCCATATTCTTTAAAATTTTCTAGTTCATGAAATTCAAGGGAAGCCTGAGAAAATTTTCCAGATTAAAAAACTAAAGAGACAGGACAGCTAAATGCAACATGTGACACTGGGCTGATCCTTTTATTATGAAGGACATGATGGGGATAATTGACAAAACTTGAAAGGGGTCTGAGGATTAGGAGCTCTGTGGTCATGTGTCAGTGTTAATTTCCTGATTTTCATGATTATATTTGGATATATGTTTGTAGGAAATACTAGAGGATTTGGGGGAGACATTGCATTGTGTTGGCAACTACTCTCAAACGGTTTGGGAAATAAATTATTTGTATTGTCCTTTCAATCTTTTTTTAATTTTTGAGATTGTTAAAAGAAGGCAAAGAAAGAGGAGAAGACCCCTGAGTCAGGTAACCCTCCTTTTCCTGGCGACTGCCATAGTTAAAAGCTCAGTTTACAATGGTGGTCAGTTTTTCAGTCTATTTGTGCTAATTTCTGTTACTAACAACATAGCATCTTATTTTCTATTTGAGGTTTTTGGCTTTTTCCTAATTATGCTTTTGCTTTTTATTCTATCAAATGTCTATGAATTTGATAAAGTCCTCGGTATTAAAACAAAATCAGTAAGATTCATAAAAATAAAAATAAGTTCTTGGAGAAATTTATAAATTTCTACCTGCATTCAAATTGGAGTAAGTTGGCAAGAAATTTATAAGGGGAAAATACTATAAGGAGCACTCCCATTCAGAAACTCAAAATGGTTGCACGTGTTTCTCCTGTAAGAGGTCTGTGATGAAACAGCAGGATGAAGGTTATATGTCCAAACTTAAATGCAATCTTTTAAATCACCTTTCATGTCAGGCCATGTAAGAACTGGGCAATTCAAGAAGTAAATTAGAGCAATTCTTATTTTCAATAATTTCTTAGGTCAACACTTAGAATAATGAAAAACTTATCTTTAACTCCAAGAAATCTGGACAGTTATTAAAGCAAATGTGTTGTCCTACTGGCCTACACCTGGTTATAAACAGCAGTACGACTTCAGAAAACCCTGGACACTCAGTGGACTTTCTAAATATAGCTTTTTCTTTCTATAAAGGTGCTTTACAAGAATGCTATCTTTTGTGAAAATGTGGCCTTTATAAAGGGTACACTAAGGTCTGTGACTTTTAGACCTAGAAAAGATTTGAAATATTTTCTTAGCCTGGGAATCCACATTTTAGAGGCATAGAAAGAGAAACCCAATGAAATTAGATATTTTGCCCACCATCACATGGCAAACAAGTAATAACGACAGCACCCGAGCCTCTGTCTTCTGAATCCATTGAACGCAGCATAAATAGACTTGCAATAACTGCTGATTTTCACTGTCCTCAACACTACATTTCTTCTGTGCCTCATCCCTCTTCTTTTAAGAGGGATGACAACATTATCTGCAAACTTCATCTATAACTATTTTTAAATTTTGCTATTTTGTAACTCATTTTTGAAAAATTCTGTTTCTATGTTGAAAATGTGTAAGGACATTTACCTTCTTTCTTGAAACACCTTTGCCTGCGTTTATCACATTTTACTGTTGAACTGTTGTGCAGCAATAAGGACAAAAGCACGTCTAGTAGAGGAGATAATGTCAGAGGCAACAAGGTGTGTGTATGGGGGGGCGGGGTTAGAGTTGACATACCTTAAGGGAGATGAGGAGAGAGGGAAGAGAATAGAAATTGTATTTATTTGAAAAAATATGGCAAGTTAGAGAATTTTGGCTAAACTTAATACAATATAGCTTTCCTTAACTTAAATTCCGGGTTAACTTCCACTGTTTACATTGCCACAGACTAGGGAATAAACAAACTAAAAAGATTTTTGGTAACACCATTTTGTGTTAATTTCATAAAGATTTCTACAAGACTTTTTAAAACTAAATTGAAAAACGAAAGTCTTGTCTTTAGCTTATTTTCCCTGCATGCTTGCACTTTAGTAAGTTGATAAATGACATTTAAACTGAATAGTTATGATTAATTCTGTCCCACAATTTTTAAAAGCACTGGGAATTGTGTGTGCGTGCATGCGCGCACCTTTACAACCAGTAAAATAAAGTTCTTGATCAAAAAATTATTATCACTTAGACTATTGAATAAAATCAGATATGTTAGAGGGGCCAGCTGTTGGTAGGTTTAAAAGTCACCGTAGGTGATTAATTCATGCAGCAGTGTTGCACGTCTCTCTTTAGATGAAGCACTTAGAAATATAACCATGTATGGCTCTAATTTCATATCTGAGACCTGTTTTATTTAGAGTTCTTTGGCAAGTGCTTGCTCTATGTGTTTTTATAGTCTTTGGTTGTGTTATAAAAATCAAAATTATGAATTAACAGATATGCAAAAGTGAAATCCTAGAAGATAGGATAAACACGAAGTCCTCTAATTATCACTCAAATAAGTTAGGTTGACACAGAACTGGGAATCAGATAAAGACATTAATAATTCATAATGCTGAAATTAAAATCTTCTAGTCGCAGTACAAAAGAAATCCTAATTTGTACCACAAGGTAATGAATTCAGTACTTTTCATTTGTTAAATATTTGCTTATTACCCTGCACCGTGCATATAACACTGTTCCCAAATTTGGAGGGCAAACAGGAAAAACAGACACTCTCTACCCTCAAGTTGTTTATACTGCAGTCAGTGAAATTTCTCTACTTTGAGATCTTTTAATTCCTCAGTTCACTGTAACATCTTCTTCAGATGAATTGTTTTTTATTTGTTAAAACCAATGTTTAGCACTTGAAATAGTTTCTTCAATGTTCCTGATAGTGAAATAGTCATAATGCTAATTTCCAATACTAATTTTAGAGTTGATAGGAGAAATGCTCAAGAGTGATAGTAAAGTGATTTCGATAATTTACAAAATGTCTTGAGGTTTCCCAGATAACAACTTGTCTCCCAGACAAAAATGCACTTATTATTTATATTCCAAGCTTATAAAAATTTTTGTACTTTAATCATATAGAGATTTTACAACATCTTTTCATTCACATTTTAAGATATTTTGTTCAGTAGATTATCTCATTTTGAAACTATTGATTTATATATACATACTATGTAAATATTAGTATATATTTCTCAATGACTAGATTAGTGCTTTCTTAACCACTTAAATTTTTTTAATTCATATTGTTGTTCTTCAGCATTTCTGTTACTCACGGGAGCCTATCCTACTGACTAAAAAGCCTGAGAAATCTGAAAATCGCATTTAAAGTAACTGTATGGAAAGTCTTTAAAATAACGTATAATAATGGTAGAGAAGAAGAGTATTTAACATTGTGCTGAGATCATTCCATTAATAAAGAGATTAATCAATAATTCTAACATTCAGACATATATTAAAAATGAAAAACAATCATAATACTGAGCAATGACATTTTCACTAAAGGGAGATATTAAATATTGTATAGGAAACTAGTATCTGCAAAGCAGATAAGTTGGCAATGATTATACATATATTTAAAATATGTTGGAACAGTCATAGACAGTTTTTCTTCTTGGCTGAAAAGAGGCATATTGAAGTGTTTAAGCACTACTTCGACTGGAATAGGTTAGACACTATACAGAAAACACGATTGCAGAAGAGCAGGTATTAGCAGGTGTGTGAATGTGTGTGTCTTTAATTAATGCATTTTCATTCATTCAAAAAGGAGAAGAACGCCAAATTTAGTTTAAAGGTGGCATTGTGATACGTTAAAGTTCCATTCTTAGACTTCTGCTGCTGTTGCTGTTCCTTCAGTATTCACAAAGAGTACCGTCCTGTCATTTATCCAAGTTAGAAATCTAGGAGCAATCCTAGGGTTCTCATTGTAGGATCCCCTACCTTCATGCTGCCCCCTCAATAAGTAACAAGTTCTTGGCTCTCCTGTAGAGGAAAGCTCTCTCCAGTGTACGCCCGCTCTGTCGCTCTCCGGGTCCAGCATCTCTGCCTCAGCCTCCCACTGAAGTCACTTCTAGTTCATTCTGTGCCATTTTTAAACCTTCGTCAGTCCTAGGCAATTGCCCTTTTAGAAGCTCTACCCTAAATGTTATCAGATGCATTAAAATGTGCCCAAGTCACATATCCAATATAATTTCTAGGTAACTATATGAAAGCTGAGTAACATTTCTGTTGTAGTGATATTAGTTGAAAATATTAATTACACAAGTTTTTCTCTCAATTTTGCAGATTTTTTCTTCATATTCTGGAGCCGTTTTTTTCAAGTGTCAAACAATTTTCTAAGTCCTTCTCAAACTCCTAGTCCCTAGTGAGTGTGCTTTTACTGTCACAGGGTTGAACAGCCCAGACAGCAAGATGTCTGAAGATGAAGACCATCACATGGGTGAGTAAATCAGATACGTGGAAGTTGGAATGCAAAGTGTTTGTAGAAAAAAAATACAAATCAAGGAAGAAATTGCAGTGTCAGTTAATATGATGTATATCAGATGATAGTATTAAAAAGCCAGGTGAAAATAAAATAACTTAATAATGTACATATTTGTCAGATTGTTCACTAGTGATATACTGCTCAGTGTAAGGTGAGAACCACAGATACTATCTTCTGGAAAAAAACCCTTTAAGCCCTAACAGGTTCAGTTTACAAATTTCCTCTCTAATAAATGGGAATAAAATAATTCACGATAAATTAATTATTTCCTCTTCTGAAGGTACTAATACTACAAATTCAGTCAGAAGATGGATCAAGTTTTTCGTACATTTCTCTCATTTCACATTTTTTAAATAAATGAGACTATATTTTGTCTAATGACTTCCAGAACAACTATCTGGAAACTGTTACTTCATTATATGTGAGACAGTATTTTAGGAGATATAGATGTATATTTAAATGGAGATATAAATATATAGCATATATACACAATATTTAATAAGACACAGGAAATGTGGGATAGCTCCAGAGTGGTACAACCTATGTTCTGAGCTGCTTCGAAATGCAGTTCCTTTTTCTTTTTTTCTTAACATCTTTATTGGAGTATAATTGCTTTACAATGGTGTGTTAGTTTCTTCTTTATAACAAAGTGAATCGGTTATACATATACACATGTTCCCATATCACTTCCCTCTTGCGTCTCCCTCCCTCCCACCCTCCCTATCCCACCCCTCTAGGTGGTCACAAAGCACCCAGCTGATCTCCCTGTGCTATGTGGCTGCTTCCCACTAACTATCTGTTCTAATGGGAGTTCTCTGGGCACAAAGGGCTTTATTTTCTGTAATGAGATTAGAAGAAAGGATTTGCTAATAATTGCTTCAATAGCAACTAAAAATCTTGGAATCCCACCTTTCAGCGTTTTGAAAATCCTAAAGGGGATGTTGTCAGTAACAAAAAAATTGAAGACTGATAATGTATTTAAATTAATCATTCTTCAAATTCATCTGCCCTTTCACCTTTTAAATTGATTCATGCTTCTCAGAAAATAAAATATGCTAATCCGCATATCATTTTTCCACTGCGTAGAGCAACTATATCTAAAAACAAAAATACTATAATTTTAGTTTCCTTTACTATATTCCTCCACAACTTGTGTTGTACTTTCATATCTTCTTTTCATTCTGCTAGTGAGATATATTTACATATATGTATATATACATATATGTATATATACACATAATATTTAGATTTTAGATATTTGCATTATGCAGGGCAATCCATAAGATGGATAGATGCTTAATTTTAATACCATTGAATACAATTTTCATAATTTTATACTTTAATTATTTTTGGAAGCACACACCAGAAAGGTTAAAGCAAATTTGAAATGAAAAAAGGTGACCAAGCTGGCATTTTTCATTTCAGACTTTATATTTGGACTACTCAGTGGGACAGATTATATTATAATAACAAAATTTTGCTTTTGCAAGGGGGTCAATCTTTGCTTCTGCATTGCCTCATCTCTTTTAATCCCATCCAGTTTATTTTTCATCTCAGAAACTATATTTTTCATCTCTAGGAACTCAATTTGGGTTATTTTTATATCCTCTATATGTCTATTTAAGATGTTGATGCTTTCCTTTAACCTTTTTGAACCTATGAAAATTAGTTATAATAACTGTTTGAATGTCTTTGTCTACTGATTGTACCATTTTCAGTCTGTTTTCATTAATTAATTTTTCTCCTTGTTATGGGTTATATTTTCCTTTGTTTTTTCATCCCTGGTAATTCTAGATTGCATGTCAGATATTGTGAATTTTACTTTACTGGTTGCAGGGCGTTTTTGTATTATTTTTTAAAAATATTTGTAACTTTGCTCAAAGAGGTAGTTAAGAAATAGTTTGATCATTTTGAGGATTCCTTGTAAGCCTTATTAGGCCGCAACTGAAACAAGTTAGTCTAGGGCTAATTTTGTCCCACTACTAAGGCTATACCCATTGAATAGTCTGTGTATTGAATACTCTAGTTGATGCTGCATATATTAAATTATATCAAAACATATTTGTATAATCTTAAAGCAATAAATGCAACACATAAAAATATAAAAAAATTAACTTTTATTAAATAAAACAAAAATGTTTTCTTCTAGTAATTGTAGTATTTTAACATGTTTAAATACTGCATCCCTATGAAATTCATTTTGTTAATAAATATGAAAAGAGAATCCACCTTTATTTTTTACAGGTGACCAGGGACTTGTTCAAACACCAACATTTAACTGTATTACACAAAACATATGTCACTGGTTTTTATGTGTTATCATTATAATTAACAGCTTTATACAACCGTTGTCTTATGCTGTTTGTTTTTCAATGTCTAAAATTATTGTTTAATATATATATTTTTTTACTTTTAGCAGTTTAAGCCAGGAGAGTAAATCCAGTTCCTATTACTCCATCCTGTCCAGAAGCACAGGTCTTAAGTGAAATTTAATACCAAAGAAACAGTTGCAAATTTTACAACGGATCTATCACTGGTTGTTAGCATATCTTCCCACACCCAAGACACCAAGATAACTTCTACTCACTGTTAAAGCTTTATGATGAGCAAAACTTCCACCACTGTGCTTCCTTAGCATGTGAGTATATTTTTAATTTATTGGTTATATATATTCTCTAATTATCCATTATTTTGTCCTTCTTTTTGATTAGATATTGATATCCACATTTTCTTTTCTAATAGCTCACAGAAATTTCTCTCATTAACAACACCAATAGAAATAACAATAAAAATCGCCTTGGGGGACCAAATTTATATCACATTACCAAGTTTTCATTTTGCTCCCAAAAATCTTCTGCAAAATACAAGCACTATCTATCATCAGTATCCTTAGAACAAAAACAAGGCATTCTAATCTCAAAAGCAAAATATTTTATTTAACTTAATAAATTTCACATTATAAAAATGTTATCATAGCATCATCCTTAATTCCTGAGTAATCACTAATATTGGGGGATTTTTCTTTCAGTTATTTGAGACTAAGGATGATTTTATTCATCTCTACAGCCTGGTACATATATGTACAATGTTTGTCAAAAGGTGGATATTCAAAAAAATTCTTGACTAAATTATGGTAATTCATGTGATCAGTTCTGCAGTTCTTAAAACTTTAAATTACTTGTTAATTCTAAGAGAAAGTCAGATAATTTTTAGAAGGATTTCCAAACCATGCTAAAGTGTCAGCCTTCATTTCCTTGTCTGAGGGAAACAGGAGAGAAATAGATGGTTTTAAAGTTCTCCAAGCTTCTGTGTCCTTTATACATCCACAATTTTAATCCTTATCATTTTCAAGATTTGCTAAATTATTTGAGGTGATCCACTCTCTTATTAAAGTTACATATTTTATGTCACATACTGAGCATATTAACAAATAACTTACTGATAAATGACTATGCCCATAACATCAGGTTAATCTGATTTCCATGAAATGAGCTATAACTTCAAGAATATTAATTCATCTAATAAGGGTGATGATTTACATAATGTTGCCTAAAATATTTCTCTTGATTATTTAAGAGAGTTTTCCTAGGGGGAAATAGCTGGGAAGTCAATAGAAAAAAAAAATACAACCATGATTAATTTAATTCCAGTCTAAAGGACTCCATATATAATGTATTTGAGAAAACCAAGTCACTCTTATAGATTCAGATAAATGGCTGTAAATATGAGATATTTTTAATGTAACCCAAATTATAAGAAATATTTTTTTGTATACAAACAACCACTCTTTTACCTAAAGAAAAATATAAAATCTGAGTTCATTGAAAATTTGCCTCATTGCCCTCTGTTAGTTTGTGCCTGCCCCATCCATAGGGGCCCCGTTAAGAACTATTCTATCATCCATACATCAGAAGAGAATGTCTGTGTTCTATGTTGATAGTCAGTCTAAACAAATATTTATACAGTTGAGATCAGAGATATACAATGTCAGTTCCAAATCCACCCATGATGGCACATATACCAGAGAGATGACAAAGGTTATACAGGCCTGTGAAATACTTGAATCATATTTTGCAACCCTTGAAAGAATTCAAGTTTGAGATTAGCAGAAACCAGGCTCAGTTCTGTCCATAATCCCCTTTATCTGTCTTCTAGCCAACAAAATGAAAACCTGAAGCCAAGCTGACAAATAGAGTGTGAAGGGCCTTCTACTGCATTTAAGAAAAAACTGAGACTTGCTACAGGTAGAAATTATCTTTTCTATTACTATTATTGTTGATGTTGTTGTTATTCATAGAAATAATGAAAAAAAGACCCTAAATCACATTATTCTGCTGGATTCTTTACTATATGTAACACAATAAATTAACTCGCTTCATATTATACTGGGCATATAACATGAAAACATGTGCAGAGAATAGAAATCAGTATCTGTAAAGACAAATGCCCCTGTGATACAAAAATCTATTATTTTAAGTCCAGACAATTAGATCTATTAAGGTGTAAGAGTATTTCAGTACAGTCCTGCTAAAAGTAAAGCTTAAAAGTAAATCGAAAAAAAAAAACCAGAAAACTGATGCCAGTTAGAAACAAAATATAAGATTATGCTATGTATATGGGACAGGATAGAACTCTGAATGCACTCACATGTAGAAAAGCAATATTAATGACAAGTCAACTAATGTCCTTATTGAGCATAGACATTCCAAGAAGGGTGAAGAGTACTGTATATTAGATGTAAGACTCATAATATTCAAGTTAGTTGTAAAAGAAACAAGGTAAATGCTTTCAGTCAATAGGATAGGCTGAACTGATACTGAGAATCCTTTCTTCCAATCTGAACACACAGTTTGTTATACTTGTGTTTTCTTTTATATGTTGCTTTTACATGTAGCAACACATAAAAAGCAAATGAACAAGCTTACAAAAAAGGGGGGGATCCCCAGTCTCAGGATTTAAGGGGAAAAATCAAATTCGACATTAGAGTAGTGAGGAGGAGTTGAAACCAAGAAATTCAAGGAGGGCCTGGAAATAATAAGCCTTGTTTTCGAGGGCTGGCTTTAAATATCCGTTGTCTTATCAGAAAACAGGTAGATGCTGTTGTCTTATCAGAAAACAGGTAGATGCTGGAAAACAATAGAATAATATCTTCAAAGTACTGAGGACGTATAGCTATCCAAATTAAAATTCTATACCTCATTTTAAAAAACTACTCAAGAACAAGAAGTAAAGAAATTTTCATTCATAGACAAAGAGGAATTACCACCCACAAACTGTAACAACAACAAAAAATGACTAAAGCAGCAGCAGCAGCTATTGGAATTGTCTGAAGGCATTAAAAAATATTCTGATGCCTGAAGCCAATGCTTGGAGATTTTTTTTTTTAACCAAAGTGATCTAGGTGGTGTTTCAATAATGGGAGCTTTAAAAACTTCTCACATAATTCTCGTGTGTTTTAGGCAAGATTGGAGACCATTGTACAAAGAATGTTCTTCAGTAAGAAAGAAAATAAGCATAAAAAGAAGTAGGAGGGTGCACCGAACAGTGACCAGCAAAGAAATTTGTAATGTTGGAATGAATCTGAATAACGGTTGAGTGTAAAAAATAATAGCCAATGGGGGTATGTACAAAGTAAAACTAAAACACTAGATAATATACTGAAATACTGGAGATCAGATTTAAAATTTGAGGGGTCCATGAACTGCTTAGGAGGAAGATGAGATAATTAGTTTTCGACTTTTTAAAGTTAGAAATATATGTCGAATTTTTCAGAAAACACTAAAAATGAATACTTCATATATGATTCATAAAAAGGTAGACCATAAAAAGAGAATGAAAAATGTGTTTAAATGAAGTTAGTACCAGGAGGGATAAAACATGGAAAAATAAAGGAGAAATAGATCAATAATCACAATACATTTGATCACAGAGACAATAAAAATAAATTTAAAAATTCCAGTTTATGCTGCTTACAAAAGACATATATAAACTATTTTTAAGATGCAGTGCCATACTTCACTCAAAATAATTAATTATATACATGATAAATGATTTTCAAGATTACACATTTGGCATGATGACATGTATACAAATTGTTAAAACTCAAAGCAATCATGTATTTTTCATGGATTCATTTGCATATAGTAAAAAATTCAAGCATGGATTCAAAGTATTTATATTCAATTCATGATACCAGTTATCTAAGAAAAGGAAAAATGGGACTGAAATGAGAATAGAGGAGAAAAAAGAAATGTGTGTGTATCTGTGTGTTTGTGTGTGTGTGTGTGTGAACACATGTACAACAGTCAAATATGTGCTTCTTTCACAGCATGATTCACTGTATTCCATCACAATATTAATAAGATTTCATACAATATGGGCATCTCCGCAGAAATTAAAATTGTCACCTGCTTATATGTATTGGGCAATGAGCTCACCTTACTATTTCCATCCATTCTTCAATTAAAATCTAGAAATGTGAATGGGCTGTTAGAATTTAGTTAATGAGCCAATTATCTTTACAGAACATGCTAGTTATTCACAGCCTTTCCTTGGCTTAATTATGTTTTAAAATAGCAGGCATTCATTTTACGTCTTTAATTGATGGCTATCACACACAATTAGTTTGAAAATTCTTATCAATATGCTTGAAATATATTTGGTTGAATCATTGGAGTAATCTTTTTTGAACTTACCCAAAAGTATGTGTTTAGCCTTCCTAAACACAGTGGCACATTTCCAAATACAAAGTAGTTGCATTAGAATTATTCCTAATATGAAGACATTCAATATTTGTGGAAACAAATTTTCTCTTGAAAACTTAGCTTCCAGACGGAAGAAAAATAAGGGTAGAAATGTATTTAAAGGCAAATTTGAAGATGAGAAATCAAAATTCACATTCCATAGTGAAAGAAAAAGGGTTAGTAATTATATAGAGAAAGGCAAATGCAATGCAAAAATTATTGGAACATATTTTGCTCAATTACAAACAAACTTACATGGTAAGTTGTAGCTTCCATTATTGCACCAATTTTTAGCATATTTTAATATTTTCATTTTGAAATGAAAAATTTTAAAAAGTCATCTATTGTTTTTTTAGAAAGTAGAGTGGTTGAAGTGAAATAACTTCCAGAAAATGTGTTAAAATGGGGCTACAAAAGACTTAGGAGGACATAAGCTTGGTTCTTATTATTGACAGTTTGCAAATCAGCCATGGGAATACACATTATTTCCAATTTAAAATGAATGATGATTCTATATACATATATATGCATCTTATCATATTGATTATAAACCAAGTAAAATCTCATGAAATCTAAGTATGTTTGAAAAACTTAAACCTATTTTTATGTTTTTCCAAACACTAGAAAATGAAAGCAATTTCTGTTGTTTGTCATTTTCTTTTGGACTCTCTTGGCTTCCTGAAAACGATTATGTCAAGATATTGGAGAAATATTCATAGGAAGCAACAGAGGCCATGAGAATAGAAAACTACACTGCTTCCTCATTAGAAAAAATAAAATAAAAATTCCTGTCTATCCATTTCAAATTACACTCAGGGATGCTTATAATATACAATTTGAAAATTGAATACATACTAGTTGTCAAGTAGTCAGCCCGTTTGATTACTCATGCATTCCATCCTAAGTATGTTGTTCTTAGAATTCAGAGGGGTCCTTTAGTCACACCCCCCATCTTGACCACTCACATCTCCAGATTTTCCTACTTCATGGCATATTGGTGTTTAGCTTATTAAACAAATATTTGTTGAACAATTACTATGCATGCTAAGCAATGGGGATCAAAGATGAATGAATATTCATTTGTCTTTAAGGAGACACAGTCTACCGGAGAGAGGCAGAACTGTGAACAGATGACTGCATAAAGAGGCAAAGTCAAGTCTTATTTATTCAGAGGAAGAAGTCCCCGTGATCAAGCAACAAGTAAAATCATTTCATTGTGCAAGACATGGATTTGTGATTGAAAATGCACAAGCATATTTCTCTTATTATCCATCATAGATGATCACCTATTATAATCAGAGAGATTTCTTACTGGCACAGCATCTAGAGGAGGACGTCATGCACGAACCTGTCACATTCAGAAAGTAAGGAAGTGGCACAGTGGGAACAATTCAGGAAAGTAAATAAACATGACAGTAGATTTAAAATCTACTTTAATTGTTCTTACTATTATTAATCTATTTGAGCAAGTAGTAGTTTTCATTGATGTTAGCATTTTTTCATCCATGACTTGAAATCAGACATTAAATATTAATATTATAAAAATATTACAAATTGAATTCATTCACAAATTTATAAAAATAGATCACACCAGAGACCTATTTATTGGAAACAAAGTAGGTAGAACAATCAAACTCATTTATAGTTCCTCCTCAACAAAGTGGACAGAAGTTTTATATGTAGAGGTCAATCCTGGGCCAGAGGCTATTTAATATTTTCATCAAGATTAGGATGATAGAAAAGCATGTGGATTTAGTAATTTACAGTTCTCTTTAGTTGATAAGACTGATTAATACTTTGTCAAGATCAAAATTCAACATGGCCATAATATGACCTTGACAAATTGGAGAAGTGGTTTAAAACAATGCAATTTAATAAGTCTAAGGGTCAGATATGGGCTTTAAAGGGATTGGGAAGGAAATGGAAATTATAATAATGCAGGTGATACCATGCCAGTGAGAATGCATTTGCGTGAGTAATATAATATGTAACAAATAATATTGAGTATGACTTGAGTCAAGAATATAACAATAGCTTTTAGTTTTTTCTCTCTCTCACCATGGCATAGTGCTTACTCACTCACGAATATTTCTAATACATTTCATCAAAATTTAGTCATTAAATCCTGTATCCCTGCTGATAAAATTAAAAGTAATTCTAAGATATATAAATGAAGAGAAGGGTATAAAGGTACAAGTAAGTGGGTGGATATTAATGAAATTACTTTGTATTGTGCTTTACAAGTACGATTTATGCATTTATCTTGTTATTAACACATTCATTCATTCATTCATTCATCAATCATTACATATTTATAGAATTTCTACTATGTCCCAGGCACTGCATTAGGTGCTGGTAATACAAGGTGGGGGAAAGCAAGCATTGTCCATACATCTTAGAGCCTGCAGTCTAAAGAAGAATTACTAATTGTAGTAAATATAGACAAGATACTATGAGCCATGGAACAGGCAGCCTTTCTCACCTGGAAGGATGAGGAAAGGCATCCCTTGTGAAACGTCTTCTTAATTGATATATGAGGTAGGTAGCCTAAGGGGACAAGGGAGTAAAGGAGTAAGTATTTCTTGCAAAGGGGAAAGCAAATATTAAGAATTTGAGCCTCAAAAAAGGAATGCTTCACGTTGATATTACTGTCTCAACAAATACAATTAAATTGCTGGCTGTTAATACATTGCATAAAAGTGGAGGAGTGGATTTCTGCCAAAATTAGGGCATACAGTTAGGATTAGAAATGTGCTCTGTGATATCAGTGACTTTAACATTGCTGTGAGACTGGGAGAAAACACGTACAAAGAGGTTATCCTCTGGACCCAATGGCACTGCTGTACATCAAGGCTTTTGCTGAAGTAGAAAACCTGCTATTGATATTGAGATGCTCTTGAGTGAAACAATGACTTCAAATAAGAGTTCCAAACTGAAACTCAGAAAGACCACCAATCTGACATGACTTAAATTTGAACTGCTTCTCAGATAGGCAATTTATACTTTGGGGTAAGTGGAAACTGGGCTTGGTTTCACTAATGACAAAAATGACATTTTGCTATTAAATTTGGTTTAATATTTTCATTTTACAAATCCCTAACTTCAAAAACTCTCTAAGGGAAAGTAAGGGGAAAAGGATAGGACTCACTTGTTTAGTTACATTACCTTGAATTTTAATTTAAATTGAGCTGCGCTATCTCCACCAATGCTTGACTAGAAGCCTGCACAGTGAGTAGTTGTAATGGAGGAGATTGGCTCATTTTAATGGCCACATCTGATGGATCTCAAAGAAATTCAGGTAAAACAACTCTTTGCATAGTTCATAGTCAATTATTTCTACTTACAGAAAAATGCCAAAGCCTAGAAAACTTTAAATGGTGGATAATCAGCAACATTCACATTTTTCCTTGAGGTTTGCCAGGATTGTACAAACACATTTAGGCTTTGAAAGACATGATTTGGAACTTTACTGGAGGTATTCTAAGAAATACCTTCATGTTAAAACAATTTCCAAATATTTTAGGAATAACTAGAATCTCTCTGTAAATAATTCATGCCTCAATTAATTATTATAATTGTGAGGAATTAATACTGAAGTATTTCAGAAAAAGATGACATATTAAGAATGTGACACTGCTTCCATGTCATATAAGAGCATGAGGATATCTGTATTATGAAACTTACTGCATTTTGCTACAACATTTTTGTCTATCTTCTCTTCCAGATTACAAGCTTCTTAAAAAATAGACTGTGCACAGATCTAACTTTCTGGCCTACATTTGCAGCACTGGAGACTACTATTGAAATATTAATTCAAAGGATATTTTAGAAAACATTATAGACAGAACTCTACCATAAAAGAGCATATATAAATATAGCATATTTTCTGATGTTATTGAATCATCTTAAATATTGGTTAATGCAAATTTCAATCTCTAAGGCACTTCTACAACACACCTGAAAAATGATTGTCATCTTGTACTTGAATGTCCTCACTGAGAAAGAAATTGCCAACTCAAAATAAGTTTATTTCATTTTTAGGAAGCTCTAATTGTTATAAAACTCACTCTTAAAATAAGTTAAAATCTCTATTCCTCAACTTGTATGCATTTTCTTGGTTTTTAAATTAGGGGCAACTTGATCTTTTTTTGATTTTACAGCTCTAACATAGCTAAAGCTGGCTTTCAGGTCCTTTGCCCCCTTACCTACTCTTCATAATTTTTTTTATTAAAAGAAATATATTGTGGTATAATCTAAAAATATACTAACTTGAATGTACACTTTAATGAATTTTGACAAATGTAAATATTTTGTAACTTCTGTTTCCATCAAGGTAGACAATTTTCCTATTACCCCCTTTGCAGTTTTCCCTTTCCTCTTTGCAGTCACTCTCTACTCCATATATGATACAGGCAACTGCTGATATGTTTTCTGTCGCCAGAGGTTCATTTTTCCTTTTCTAGAAAGTCATATAAACAGAAACATAAAGTACATACTCTTGTGTGTCTCGCTTTTTTCTCACCATAATGTTTCTGACATTCATCCTTGTTGCATTCCTCATAATTCTATCCTTCTGCTGTATGATATGACATTGTATGGATACACCACAACTGGTTCACCCGTATAAATCTTTTTGGAGATTTTCTGATGATGGCCATTCTGACGGGTGTGAGGTGATACCTCAGTGTAGTTTTGATTTGCATTTCTCTAATGATTGGTGATGTTGAGCATCCTTTCATGTGTTTGTTGGCAGTCTGTATATCTTCTTTGGAGAAATGTCTATTTAGGTCTTCTGCCCATTTTTGGATTGGGTTGTTTGTTTCTTTGATATTGAACTGCATGAGCTGCTTCTAAATTTGGGAGATGAATCCTTTGTCAGTTGCTTCATTTGCAAAGATTTTCTCCCATTCTGAGGGTTGTCTTTTGGTCTTGTTTATGGTTTCCTTTGAAGTTTCATTAGGTCCCATTTGTTTATTTTTGGTTTTATTTCCATTTCTCTAGGAAGTGGGTCAAAAAGGATCTTGCTGTGATTTATGTCATAGAGTGTTCTGCCTATGTTTTCCTCTAGGAGTTTGATAGTGTCTGGCTTTACATTTAGGACTTTAATCCATTTTGAGTTTATTTTTGTGTATGGTGTTAGGGGAGTTTATTTTTGTGTATGGTGTTAGGGAGTGTTCTAATTTCATACTTTTACATGTACCTGTCCAGTTTTCCCTGCACCACTTATTGAAGAGGCTGTCTTTTCTCCACTGTATATTCTTCCCTCCTTTATCAAAGATAAGTTGACCATATGTGCGTGGGTTTATCTCTGGGCTTTGTCTCCTGTTCCATTGATCTATATTTCTGTTTCTGTGCCAGTACCATACAATAAATGCTGGAGAGGGTGTGGAGAAAAGGGAACCCTATTGCACTGTTGGTGGGAATGTAAATTGATACAGCCACTGTGGAGAACAGTATGGAGGTTCCCTGAAAAACTAAAATTAGAACTACCATGTGACCCAGCAATCCCACTACTGGGCCTATAGCCTGAGAAAACCATAATTCAAAAAGAGTCATGTACCAAAATGTTCATTGCAGCTCTATTTACAATAGCCAGGACATGGAAGCAACCTAAGTGTCCATCATCGGATGAATGGATAAAGATGTGGCACATATATACAATGGAATATTACTCAGCCATAAAAAGAAACGAAACTGAGATATTTGTAGTGAGGTGGATCGACTAAGAGTCTGTCATACAGAATGAAGTAAGTCTGAAAGAGAAAGACAAATACCGTATGCTAATACATATATATGGAATCTAAGAAAAAAAAAGGTCATGAGGAACCTAGGGGTAAGATGGGAATAAAGACACAGACCTACTAGAGAATGGACTAGAGGATATGGGGAGGGGGAAGGGTAAGCTGTGACAAAGTGAGAGAGTGGCATGGACATATATACACTAGCAAACGTAAAATAGATAGCTAGTGGGAAGCAGCCGCATAGCACAGGGAAATCAGCTCCGTGCTTTGTGACCACCTAGAGGGGTGGGATAGGGAGGGTGGGAGGGAGGGAGATGCAAGAAGGAAGAGATACAGGAACATATGTATATGTATAACTGATTCACTTTGTTATAAAGCAGAAACTAGGGCCTCCCTGGTGGCGCAGTGGTTGAGAGTCCGCCTGCCGATGCAGGGGATACGGGTTCGTGCCCCGGTCTGGGAGGATCCCATATGCCGCGGAGCGGCTGGGCCCGTGAGCCATGGCCGCTGGGCCTGCGCGTCCGGAGCCTGTGCTCCGCAACGGGGGAGGCGACAACAGTGAGAGGCCCGCATACCGCAAAAAAAAAAAAAAAAAAAAAAAAAAGCAGAAACTAACACACCACTGTAAAGCAACTATACTCCAAAAAAGACGTTAAAAAAAATCTTGTTGGATATTTTGGTCATATCCAGTTTTACCTATTATGAATAATGGTGTTACACAGTTTTTGAACAAATTTGTGTGACATGAGACTTCATATCTCTTGGATAAGTATGAACTATTAGGTAATTGCTTGGTCATATGTAAATATATATTTAACTTTAAAGCTTTCTTGCTACAAGCCCATTAACAATGTATTCATGTTTCACTAGGTCCACACCAAAAGTTGATATTTACAGTTTTCTAAATTTTAGACATTATAGTGTTATGTAGTGGTATCTCATTATAATTGTAATCTGTACGTCTTTGATGGAGCAATCTCTAAATCTATACAAATTATATATACTTAATATATATGTTATATACAATATATGTCAATATTTTAATTAATTTTTTATTGGAGTATAGTTGATTTACAATGTGTTAATTTCTGCTGTACAGCAAAGTGAGTCTGTTATACATATACATACATCCACTCTTTTTACATTCTATTCCCATATAGGTCATTACAGTGTACTGAATAGAGTTCCCTGTGCTATACAGTAGGTTCTTATTAGTTATCTATTTTATATGTAACAGTGTGTATTTATATAAAAAATATAATTAGGCACTTAAAAATAAAATGAAGATATGCAAATAGCCAATAGGCATATATTCATAGATACATATACTTTACATTTATATATATAACATATCCATAAATATATTTTTTCCATTTTCTCCCATTGGATTGTCTTTTTATTTTTGAAGTGTAAAAGTTCTTTAATCTGTATATAAGTTCTTTGCCAGATATCGATATTGCAAACATTTTCCAAGTTTGATCTTTCCTGTTGATTTTCTTAATTTTGATTTTTATACAATAGAAATTTTTTAAAATTTTGATACATACTAAATTGTCAATATTTTATTTTATATTTCATAATTTTTGTATTATCTAAAAATTGTTTTCTTGTCTTTAGACCATGTGTTTCCCTTTGTTTTCTTCTAGACGTGTTACAATTGGGGTATTATGCTTAGATCTATGAGTTAATTAGAGTTATTTTTATGATTATTTCATATAAAGGTCATGGTTACTTTTGTCTGTATAGATATCCAATTGTTCTGTTATTCCTCAAAAGCAGTACTATCCAACAGAAATATAATATGAAGCACATATAATTTTTTTATCTCATAGTAGCCACATTGAAACTGTAAGAATAAAGACATAAAAATAATTTTACCATATAATTTATATTACCTCATATATACAAAATAGTATTATTTCAATACATAATCAATATAAAAATATTAGTGAAATGAAGAATAAAGTTCAATGAAATACAAACTACAGTGGCTATAAAAGGTATACCACAAAGTAAAAGTGTAAATTGTCTGTTAAATCTGAGAGTGAGCAACTAAGAGAGAAGCAAAAAGGCAAAGTTACGTATGAGATGTGGGATCTAAACCACTGGAGGATAACAATGATTTTAGAAAAAGAAAAAGAAAATAGTATAAAATACAGTGATAAACTTTATGAATAAGAGCATATCGACCAGAACAAGGGAGGTGGCAACACAGGATTACACAGCACCTAGAATGATGTCTTTGCTGTCGGGCTTGATACGTTGCAAAGATGTGTGCAAATTCTGCTTCCCTTCTCTTAGGGATCACAGTCCTTAGATGCCTGTTGTAAATTTCTACAAACATATGATTAATGTATTTTGCAGTTTTCTAGTTGCTAAAGAAGGGCAGAAGTCTCTTATCCTTAATGGACAGGATCGGATTGTGGCATCCAAGGTTGGGAGTTTCTTTCTGGTACTTTAAAAATGCCATTTTATATTATTTTGGCTTACAAATCTTCTGACAAGTCTGCATGACTCATACCTGTATTTTCACATACATAACGTGTCATTTTTTCTCTGGTTGCTCCTAAGATATACTCTTTATGGCTGTTTTCAACAATTTAATTATGATAGTAGTGGTTTCATGAGATTCATTGGCATTTATCTATTGTTAAATAGTTTTCATCAAATTTGACCTTTTTTCTCACCATAGAAGATCTACAGGTGACAAGTTAGCATATGAAAAGATATTCAACATTATATGTCATTAAGGAACTGCAACTTAAAATAACAATGAGATACCACTACACATCTATCAGAATGACCAGAATCTAGAACACTTACAACACCAGATGCTGATGAGAATGTGAAGCAACAGGAACTCTTTTTTTTTACTGAAGTATAATTGATGTACAATATAGTGATTCACAATTTTTAAAGGTTATACTCCATTTATAGTTATAAAATATTGTCTCTATTCCCTGTGCAGTACAATATATCACTGTAGCTTATTTTATACATAATACTTTGTATCTCTTAATCCCCTATTATACTGCCTCCACTTTTCCCTCTCCCCACTGACAATCACTAGTTTATTCTCTATATCTGTGAGTCTGCTTCTTTTTGTTATATTCTCTAATGTGTTGTATTTTTTAGATTCCACATATAAGGGAATTCTTATTCCTTGCTAGTGGCAATACCGAAAGGTACGGTCACTTTGGAAGACAGTTTGACATTTTCTTACAAAACTAAACATGCTATTTCCAAATGATCCAGCGATCATGTCTTTGGTGTTTACCCAAATGAATTGAGAACATATGTCCACACAAAAACCTGCACACTGTTTACAACAGCTTTTTTGATAATTAGCAAAACTTGGAAACAATCAAGGTGCCCTTTGGTAGGTGAGTGAGTAAATAAACTGTGGTACATCCAGACTGTGGAATATTATTCAATGCTAATAAGAAATGAACTATCAAGCCATGAAGACACATGGACGAACTTTAAGTGCATCTTACTAAGAGAAAGAAAGCAATCTAAAAGGCTACCAACTGTATGATTCCAACTAAATGACATTCTGGAAAAAGCAGAACTGTGGAGATAGTAAAAAGATTAGTGGTTGCCAAGGAGGAGAAAGAAATGGAGGAGCAGGCAGAGCACAGAGGATTTGAGGACCGTAAAACTGCTCTGTAAGACACTACAATGGAGGACACATATCATTATACATGTGTCAAAATCCATAGAATGTACAACAGCAAGCATGAATGGAAACTATGAACTTTGGGGGATGATGATGTATGAGTGTAGGTTCATGGATTGTAACAAATGTACCATCTAGTTTGGGATATTAATAGTGGAGGAGGTTGTGGAAACTGGGAGTATATGGGAACTCTCATTCTTTTCACTCAATTTTGCCATGAATATAAAACTTCTCTAAAAAAATAAAGTTTATTATTTTAAAAGTTTGACTTGTTTTTTCAAATACCTGCATGATTTACCTCTTGATATTATCCCATAAGTAAGTGAATCTCAGTTTACTGTGGTTAGACTTTGTTTTCTCTTTATTTCAAAGATTTGGTATAAAAAAGAAATGTAAAAATGTAAAAAATTTTATTAATAATTTTTAGGAATCAATAATTACAATGATTCTTCCAGTAGAGCGGCTTATACACCTTCGTATAGTTGCATTTGAATAGTAACTGTAAAGAAGGAAAATATTTTGTATATGCTTCTTACTCAGTCTTGCTCATTATGAAAACCGGAATCTTGACTAGAATTGTCAGTTGGAAATCCTCATATTTGACAGGAATTTTTAAAACACAGGACTTGATGGAAAATATAAAAATATCCATGAAGAATAACTTAATATAAAAAGTAACACTATATTCTATATTATCATAACAGCTTTTTCTGTGTGACAGGTATATACAATATATGTAGCATTTGATAATAATTACTAATAATTCATGTAGAAGAACTAGAGCTGCATCCTTGCCATATTCATCATCTCTCTAATCGTCAACTATTTTTTTTGCGGTACACGGGCCTCTCACTGCTGTGGCCTCTCCCGTTGCGGAGCACAGGCTCCGGTCGCACAGGCTCAGCGGCCATGGCTCACGGGCCCAGCCGCTCCGCGGCATGTGGGATCTTCCAGGACCGGGGCACGAACCCGTGTCCCCTGCATCGGCAGGTGGACTCTCAACCACTGCGCCACCAGGGAAGCCCTCTAATAGTCAACTCTTGAATTTTCTCTTCTTTATTCCCTTCCCAGATCCTTTGTTAGGTTTATTGTTTGTTTCAATGGAAAAGAGAAATGTGTCTACTTTATATGTTAAAAAAAAGTTAACATCATAAATGAGAGTTCCCATAAACTGATTTCTAGAGTGTTGGTATTTTCTTCAATAACTTCACAGTGTCTACTAATATCTCCCCATTGACCTAGTTTTTGTTTGTTTGTTTTTTGCGGTATGCGGGCCTCTCACTGCTGTGGCCTCTCCCGTTGCGGAGCACAGGCTCCGGACGCCCAGGCTCAGCGGCCATGGCTCACGGGCGCAGCCGCTCCGCCGCATGTGGGATCTTCTTGTACCCGGACACGAACCCGCGTCCCCTGCACCGGCAGGCGGACTCTCAACCACTGCGCCACCAGGGAAGCCCCCTAGGTTCTTTTATTAACTTAACCTTTTTCTACCTCTCATTGAAATCTTGCTAACCACTGTTTATTAATATTCTTTCCATGTGCTTTTATTTTCACTATGATCATCCCTGAGTACTTCTGGGAAAATAGAATTTTGATGGCCCACACATTTTTTCAGAAAAAGCAACTTTTAGATTCTTTGCAAGCTGTAAATAGAAATATGAATACCACTCTTCTTATATGAGAGCTTTAACATTTAAATCATTGTGTGCAATATTTGTGGAGACTGTAACAGTGTAAAGTTATTCTTCCTCCAAATGCTGCCTGATAGATTCTTGAAAAAGCATTGCTGTTAATAAATAACTTCTTATCTTGATATAACTTCAACATTTCTGTTCCCAAATGTGGGAATAATATATAGAAATACTTAAGTTACATCAAGATAAAATACCGGATATGTATCTATCTATCTATCTATCTATCTATATATATCATTACTGATGTAGAATCTTTGTTTAAAGACAATAACTTCAATAGCAGAGGGAACTTTACCATTGCAGGCTTCAGGTAACCTCTATATTTCTCAGATTTCATGCTAAACCATAAAATGTGCCATATTGTGTCTGAAGCTATTTTTTCAACAGTCCATTTTCTTAAATGAACTAACAAAGCAGTAAATACTGAGGAACATTTTGGCTCCCAAATCCTAAAGCCATTCTGATTATGCCTGGATGATCATGGGGACATCACTGGAACTACCAGAGGACTGGCTGAAATACCAGTGTTCTGGCCGGCTTATAAATTAGAAATTATACAGAATCCAATTTTATTTTTTTGTTAAGTAGTTCCTATGAGGCTTTTGGGATGTCAGTGTAAAGTCCTTTGATGTGTAATCTTTATCCGTTAGATAGGGAACAATGCCAATCCCCGTCATAAATACTTTCACAATCTGACACTGAAAATCCACTGTAGGGCATAGGACCTGCAAAGAGGATATGAATCACACACATCCATCCACTCATTCAGACAATCCACAAATATTCATTTTTAAGTCTACTATATGCCAATAATGTACCGGGCTCGAAGATGCTAAACCGTGCTAAATGCTGAAACGGACATACTCAGTTCTGGCCCTCCTGGAACTTATGACCTACAGAAGTGCCTTCATTGTAAATGGTCAGGTCTCAGCCAATGCTATTATCATCAGCAGGTGACCAGATGATAGAGCTTGCTTTCTAAACCAGCTCCACACTCTTTGCTTTCAACATTTTTGCTTTCCTTCAAGGCACAGAATCCAGTGGTCAGTTTCTCCCAGTTAGTGAGGTTTGGGGAAAATGTACCCAGTGAACAATTCCTTGCGGCCTCACTCTTTCCTCACACTCCCCTCTGTGCTCTTGAGCTAAAGAGACCCGGATTCAAGTCACTTGCTCTAACCTTATTATTTTAAAATAGGGCTGCTCCTGCTTTGAGGATTTCCACTGGACCAACACAGTAGCAAAGCAGCACTGAATCAGAAGCAGATAAATTTCAAAATGACAGCTCTAAAAATATCCACTCTCCTTTTCTTCTCCTCCTATCCCTTTGCTCTGAACACCTCTGCCCTGAGGCTTTGCCTTTACCCTCCTCTGATTACTGCTCCAAAAGGGTTTCCAAGAGCGGGGAGTATTTATGGTTTCATTTGCTCCCAAGTCCTTGGTGGGAAAGGATGCTTTCTTCCTGATTCTTACCAATTCCACACTCACATCGTTTTAAAATCATTAAAAAAAAATTTCCTCAGCTTCATATATCTTCTGGGCCAACACTGAAAGAATATTTTCAAAGAAACAATATCCTCTCTGCTTTACTCTTCTGAGTTTCACGTTCTTACCTCCAGTCTCATTTTCAACCCTTATTACGGGATGCATCACAAAAATAGAAGAAAGTTCTTTGTGCTTTCCCTGTACCAGCCAATTACTCTAATTTCTTCTATCTCTAACGAACAGAATGCAAAATCAACGCAAAGCCTGATTATGCGACCTCTTCCAAGGGAAAGGTCTGAGAGTTGTCTATTTACTGATGAAGCTCAGTGTGTATTAAGGGTTGACTGAAGCAATCATCAGGAATTTTCATCCCTTAAATTAGTGTTTTCCACCAGATGCACATCTTTCATTTCGGATAATATAACTTTTAAGCTCAGGATACAACTGGACAAAAGAAAAGAAAAAAAGGGTAACCAACACAACATCTGCAGTAATAATACACTAACAGCTATCATCCTTCCCTGAGGAATTCAGCCGACTTTATGGACACAATTTCGTACAAACTCATAAGAGAGCTAACAAAACCCAAAACCACTTCACAATAGCGTAGAGAGGTAAAGGTCAAAACCTATTACTGCCAGGCCCAGCAGACCATGGCACCTACCGGAAAGAGCACAGGACAGGAAAACCTGGAAGCCTGTATTCCAGTTTCCGTTACTCCTGTAAGCATTAGTAGGATCTGAGTGAACTCAGCCTGCCCTGCTTTTTCCTTTTATAAAAGCCTACATCACCCTCTCAGTAGAGTGAAATGCCACATCTGAAAAGTTGCAGATCTCTTTAGGAAAGAAACAAAACTCACACTTTCCAACCAAAATGGAATAATTCAGTCAATGGAGACTTAATAAAAATCTGCCATAAAGCAACTGTTTACTTGAAATCTATCTTTTGTGGTATAATTTATTGGGGTAAGGAGTGTAACGAAATCATAATTAGAGTTACCAATTATTCCAGAAATCAAGGTCATTGAGTTCAGATTCCAAGTTTGACCTTGACCCAGGCTTACAGAGATGTAACATGTCCCAATACCTCATATCCACCATACATGGGAGAAACAAGGTATGCAGACAGATCCTCTTATGTAGTGGTTTTAATACAGGGTCTCAGATTCGTTGCCATTCTTCGCATCCAGATGTGGCCATTTTCCCTTGAATTTAGGCAGGCTTTCCATGGCTTCAAACAATAGAGCAGGGGTCAGTAAATTATGGCTGGGGGGCCAAATCTAGCCATCTACCAGCTTTTATAAATGAAGCTTTATTGGAACACAGCCATGTTCCTTAGTTTATGTATTGTTTCTGTCTGTTTTCACATCACAGCAGCAGAGCTAAGTAGTTGCAAAAGAGACGGTATGGCTTGTAAAGCCTAAAATACTGAGTGTCTGGCACTTTATGGAAAAATGTCCCCAATGCCTGCAATAGTATATAATGAAAGTGATGCTTTGTAACATCTAGAACTAGATCATAAAAGGTCATGCAGCTTTTGCATGATTCTCGTGGAATGCTTTGACTCTGGACACTCATTCTTGGGATACTCTATCGTGAATCCTAACTACCACGTTATGAGAAGTCCAAGCCACATGGGCAGCCATCTATAGGCACTCCAGGCAACAGTCCTTGTTGGGCCCAGTCTTCAAGTCATCCCATCTCAAGAGCCAGACATGGGAAATAAAATTTTCTAGATGATTCCAGCCCCAGCCATTTGAATCCTCATGAGCTGACGTTTCAGATATCAGTCATGGAGTAGAGACAAGCCATCTCCTCTGTGTACTCTTTGAACTGCTGACCCACAGAATCTGAGCACATGTTAAAATTTTTGTTTGTTTCACCACTAAGTTTGGACTTCTTTATTATGTAGCAATAGACAATTAGAGCACTGTGTACACAGGAGATCTACATTTCACAGAGCACATACTTTTAGATGTGAATGTTGACTGCTCAATTTCTAAGAAGAACGTACACACACGCATAGGTACAAAATGTTTATGTATATGTAAATATTAGACCTATATAAACTAATCTATATTATCCATAAAATGAGGGGCCCTTGATAGTGGCTAACATTTCTTTTTGGTATTTATTGTGTTCCAAGAACTGATAAATTCTTGCATTGTATGAATTTTCTCTTTTAACCCTCATAGCAACTCGCTGAGAGAAGTAATGTTATCTCTATTTTATAGATGAGAAAACTGAGGCAAAAACAGATAACATGTTCAAGAGAACTCAACAAGTAAATTTTAGAGTCAAGATTTGAACCCAAGTTCTCAAGTTTTAGATTGCTTACTCATAGTCACCAAGCTGTATACTGAGGAAGGGGATGAATGCTGAAGCCATCACCTCATGCTCAAGTAGTTAGACAGAAACTTAGCAGGTATGGTTGAAAGAAGACAGGACTTGGAGTCGTAAGTCCAGAGCCTGAGTGATGAAATGAATTCTCCTCTCATCTAGACACAGGTTTGTTTTTAGAAAATGAAGAGGAGCACTGCATATTTTGATTGTTAATTTCTGTACTTAATGATTACCAAAGCGTGGAATTTTACAGGGAGCTATTTTGCAATGACATAAATCATTGATTCAAAATCAAACTTTTATTATAAATTATTGATTCAAAATCAAACCTTTATTAAGTCTCCCTTGCATCAGAAATCTTTCCCACTCTTCATTTCTTTTTAAACCCTTTCCTGTCTTCTCTTGGCCAAAGCTTGAAGCCTACCTTAACATTTGGAAATAAAATAATGAAATAGTCATAACACAGCAATTCCAATGCCTATTGAAACAGAAGCTCTAAATAATTTTTCAGATAATTTAGGAAATTAAAAATATTTACATCATAGATGCAAAGACAGAAGTTATTTGTGTAATAAAATAAATGGTGAGACAAAAAGTTTCTGGTCAAGTAGATTTGTTTAAATATGAACACTAATCTGAGTTCTACCCCTGTGCTAAAACCCAGTGACAGGTTGCATACAGCTTCTAAAAGGATAGTTCAGTGCATTGGGTCAAATTCATGCCCTAAAATGTGGTAGTATTAATAGTACTAGAAGACAGAGTGTGACTGTCTTATTTGGGACATAGATGAAGACCCCAAGATAGACAATATCAAGGACAAGTTATGTAGAATAAGGTATTATCTCAGTCCTTGGAACATGTCATCCAGGATAGAATAAGAAGTAGATTTATTATCAAGTACATGAAGACAGAGACAGTAAGCAATGAGTGGTAGTTGGTTAAAATAGGCAGGTTTTAGAAGTAGAGGCATGGATGTAGAAAACAAACTTAGGGTTACCAGGGGATTGTGGAGGGGAGGCTAAACTGGAAGATTGGGACTGAAATATACACACTACTCTACATAAAATGGATAACTAATAAGAACCTGCTCTTCTTATTAGCACAGGAAACTCCACTCAATACTCTGTAATGGGCTATTTGGAAACGACTCTAAAAAAAATAAAAGTGGGGCTTCCCTGGTGACGCAGTGGTTGAGAGTCCACCTGCCGAGGCAGGGGACACGGGTTTGTGCCACAGTCCGGGAAGATTCCACATGCCTCGAGGCGGATGGGCCCGTGAGCCAAGGCCGCTGAGCCTGCGCGTCCGAAGAGTGTGCTCCACAACGGGAGAGGCCACAACAGTGAGAGGCCCACGTGATGCCAAAAAAAAAAAAAAGTGGGTATATGTACATGTATAACTGATTCACTTTGCTGTACACCTGAAACTAACAACACTGTAAATCAACTATACTCCAATAAAAATTTTCTAAAAAATAGGTTTTAAGAACCATAGTCAGGGAGCAGTGTGGATTGGAAAGACCTGGCAAGAAATATTTCTGCATCCTCAGACAGTGCTCCCCAAGCTGGCTATTGCAAGGGTGAGCACTTGAGAGATCTTTGACCTAAGGAGGACATGAGATTAACAATCTATCACAATGTGCATGAATTATTCTCCTCAGTGCTATCAGAAAACAGATGGCATCCTAGAGCAAGGGTCAGCAGATCTTTTCTGTAAAGGGTCAGATAGGAAATATTTTGGATTTTGTGTACCATACATCTCCGTTGCAACTGCCCATCTGCTGCTGTAGCACAGAAACAGCCATGCACAATACGTTAATGAATGGGTGCGGCTGTGTTCAAGCAAAACATTATGTACAAAACCAGGAGTCAAGCGAGATCTGATCAGTGGGCCAGAGTTTGTGGACCCCAGTTCTGGGTCAGTGTTCACAGCTGAATGAGTCATGAGGCCTTAAGTTCCAGTTCTCATTGTACTACTTTCTACCTGGGTGAACTTGGGTTCATCCTTTTATTTATATGGGACATTATATTCGTCAAGCTTCTCCAGAAAAACAGAACCAACAGCAGGTGTATACAATGTGCCCATATATATTGATAGATATAGATCGAGATATCGATATTGATACCTATATCTATATCCATATCTATATATAGATAGAGAAAGAGAGAGAGATTTTAAACAACTGGTTCACACAATAATAGAGCCTTGGTAAATTCAAAATCTGCAGGTTAGGCTGTCTAGAGACTCTAGGAAGAGTTGCAGTTCAAATTCTGTAAGCCTTCTGGCAGAATTCCTTTTTGCAACAGGGAAGTCAGTCTCTGTTTTATTAAGAGCTTTAACTGATTGGATGAGGCCCACCCATATTATGGAGGATAATCTGCTTTACTCAAAGTCCACCACCAATTTAAATATGAATTTCATCCAAAAACACCATCACAGGGACTACCCTGGTGGAACAGTGGTTAAGGATCCACCTGCCAAAGCAGGGGACACGGGTTTGAGCCCTGGTCTGGGAAGATCCCACATGCCGTGGAGCAAATAAGCCCATGCACCACAACTACTGAGCCCATGCACCTAGAGACTATGCTCTGCAACAAGAGAAGGCATTGCAATGAGAAGCCCGTGCACCACAACGAAGAGTGGCCCTTGCTTGCTACAAATACAGAAAGCCCACGTGCAGCAATGAAGACCCAACACAGCCAAAAATATAAATAAATAAATAAATAAATAAATAATAAAAAAATTTAAAAAAGACAAAAACGTCATCACAGAAATATCCAGAATAATATTTGACCAAATAACTGGGCATGGTGGTCCAGACAAATTGACATGGAAAATTTACCACCTAAGCCATAGTTTTGTCATCTTTTACTGAGAAATTTGACTTATCTGAACTATTTTCATACCTAGAAGATACTTTCTACAGTATCTGTAGAAACATGATTTGGCTCCAAAAACCATAAGCTAGAGCATTTCATTCCAGGTCCCTCCTCAAATATCCATGATAGGTAGAAATTTGACATCAGTAGTTCTTGAAATCTCCCCAGGTGATTATAATATGCAACCAGGGCTGAGAATCTGGAGATGTAGAGAGAATTTAAATTGAACTTTAGTTAAACAGTAAAACAAGCTCTGACTCTACTGGCTGGAGCTAGACAAGGGATATGCATTTAGTGGGATGAGAAGATAAAAAGCACTAGGGAGTAAATCAAATGCTTTACACCTGTGCTTAGCTAATTGTTACTCAGGTAATTCAGACAATCTTACAGCACCTGAACCCTGAAATTCCTTAGTTCTGTTTAAAAAAATGTAACTCTTCAAGTAACTGAACTCTGAGAATCATGTAAATCATAAAGAAAAAGAAGAAATCTTATTTTCTGAGTTAGTTGATTTCATATATACTGTTTCACTTTCATGATATTAACTAGTTATCTTTCTTTCCATTTTATGTTTGAGGAAAGTAAGGCTTTAAAAATCTCAGTCATTTTCTCAAGGTCACTTGTTAAGTGTGTGGTAGGCAGCATAATGGCTCCTAAAAATACCCTCACCCTAATCCCTGGAACCTATTAATATGTTACCTTACATGGTGAAGAGGACTTTGCAGATATGACTGAAGTTATAGACCTTGAGATAGAAAGATTATCCTGAATTAACTCATGGAACAAATCTAATTCCATGAGTCCTTAAAAGCAGAAAACCATTCCCAACTTTAGAAAGCGAAAGAGAGAGATGTCCTAATAGAACCAGAATCAGAGTGATGCAACATTTTGGGTTTTGTAGGTGGAGAAAGGGGACTCTGAGTCAAGGACTACAAGTGACCACTGGAAGCAGATAAAGTCCAGGGAACAGAAACACCCCTAAGAGCCTCCAGAAAAGAATGTAGCTCTGCCAACACTTTTTTTTTTCTTTTTTAACCATCTATATTGGAGTATAATAGGTTTACAATGGTGTGTTAGTTTCTGCTTCATAACAAAATGAATCAGCTATACATATACATATATCCCCACATCCTCTCCCTCTTGCGTCTCCCTATGACCCTCCCTTCCCTATCCCACCCCTCTAGGTGGACACAAAGCACAGAGCTAATCTCCCTGTGCTTTGTGGCTACTTCCCACTAGCTATCTATTTTACATTTGGTAGTGTATATATGTCCATGCCACTCTCTCACTTCATCACAGATTCCCCTTCCCCTTCCCTGTGTCCTCAAGTCCACTCTCTATGGCTGCATCTTTATTCCTGCCCTGCCCCTAGGTTCTTCATAACCATTTTTTTTATATTCCATATATATGTGTTAGCATATGGTATTTGTTTTTCCCTTTCTGACTTACTTCACTCTGTGTGACACTCTCTAGGTCAACCCACCTCACTACAAATAACTCAATTTCATTTCTTTTTATGGCTGAGTAATATTCCATTGTATATGTGGGCCACACTTTTTTTTTTCTTCAGTACATGGGCTTCTCACTGTTTCGGCCTCTCCCGTTGTGAAGCACAGGCTCTGGACGTGCCGGCTCAGCAGCCATGGATTATGGGTCCAGCCACTCCGCAGCATGTGGGATCTTCCTGGAGCGGGGCAGGACCCGTGTCCCCTGCATTAGCAGGCAGACTCCCAACCACTGCGCCACCAGGGAATCCCTGTGCCACATCTTTATCCATTCGTCTGTCGATCCTGCCAACACTTTTACTTTACTCAATTGAGACCAATGTCAGACTTGTAAGGTAATATATTTACCTTGTTTTGAGTCACTAAATTTTGGGTAATTTGTGTGAAAGCAATAAAAAACAAATACAGAGGTTCTACAAGAGCCAGGCTATATATTTATACTTCAGTATTTCTGAAATGAATTTAACATTGTGATTGAGAGCAACAGCAGCAGCTTCCATGGGATCCCACCACACACCTGAGGAAAAGCAGCCTAATGCAAAGCAGTGACAGCAGCAGGTCACTGCCCCACACTTGGAGTAGAGGGGGACTTGATCTACTGTAGCAGCAGCATAGCCTGAATGGGAACCCATCCTCCTGTGGCACTAGTCCCATCAACATTAGTCTAGTCTGCTAGCATCTGCTGAGCCAACAGGCCCCACATATACAAACCGTCCAACTCAGCAGTATTAAGTGAGCCAGGCTCAGGGTTTCCCGAAACTCATATCCAATGGCACTGGAAAGCCCAGATATCACCTACAGTTATGAAAACATAAGAAAACAAAAACAGAACACTGGGAACTTCAGAAAGAAAAGGGGAACAATGGAATGGGTGAAAACAAATGGGGTAAATATAAGAGACTATCATTAGCCTCGTGAGTTTCTTAAATACTATATGATGGTCAAAGCAAAAATTATGACATCATGTGATGTGGTTCTCAATGTAGAGAAAGGAAATACTACAGAAAGTCATACTTTAAAACTGGGGAATATCAAGAGACCTAAATGGAAGTAAAATTTTGAAACTTCACTTGAAGTAATAAAACACTGATTCCAGTAGACTATGATAAGTTACATATGTATACTGTAATGCCAAAAGCAACCACTAAGAAAACTATACAAACAGTATACACAAATGATTATAAATAAATTAAATTAAAATGGGCTTATTAAAAAATGTTTAAGTAACCCACAAGAAGGCAAAATAAAAGAAACACAAGATTGAGAAACTAAGATAAAAGACAAAACAAAAAATAAAATGGTAGACCTAATCTTTAACATAGCAATAATTACATTAACTGTAAATGATCTAAATAACGAAGTCAAAGACAGAGATTGGAAGAGTAGATTAAAAAATCACAAGCATGATCCAAGTATATACTGTCTATAAGAAGCTTACTTTAAACATCATGATATAGGTAGTTCAGAGTAAAAGGATGAAAATGATATATCATGTGAACGTTAATCAGAAAAAGCAGGAATGGCTAAATTAATATCAGATAAAATAGATTTCAGAGCAAAGGAAATTATTAGGGGCAAAGAGGGTCATTACGTAAAGATAACAGGAATAATCCACCTAGATGACCTAGTGATACTAAATGTGTGTGTACCAAACAACAGAACTTCAAAATACATGAAGCAAACACTGAAAAAGGTAGTAAAAGGAGAAAATTTTAAATCCACAATTATTATTTGAGACTTCAACACAGCAATTTATAGAACTACCAGACAGAAAAATCAGCAAGGATATGGAAGAACTGAAAACATCATCAATCAATAGGACATAACTGACATTTAAAGAACACACTCAATAAGAGCGGAATACATATTCAAGTGTCTGTGGAACATTCACTCATATACCATATACTGGGCGATAAAAAAACATTAGCAGATTAAAAAGAATTAAAATCATAGAGAGTATGTTCTCTAGCCATAATGGAATCAGACTAGAAATCAATAACAGAAAGAGAACAGGAGAATCTTCAATCACATGAAAACTAAACATCACAATTCCAAATAACTCATGGGTAAAAAAGACGGCATCAAGGAAACATTTTTTAATGCATAGAATAAAAGAAAATGGAGATATAACAGATCAAAGTTTGTGGAATGAAGTGAAAGCAATGCTGAAAGGGAAGTTTATAGCACTAAATTGGGAAAGAAAATATTTCAAAGCAATAATCTAATTTTCTATATTACAATAGTAAAAAAGGAATAGGAAAAAAACACTAAACAAGCAGAAAGAAGGAAATATTAAAGATGAAACAGAAGTCCATGAAACTGAAAACAGGAAAATGGGGGGGGGGGAATCAATGAAAGAAAAGGCTGGTTCTTGGAAATAAACAATTTAATCAATAAAGATCTAGCAAGACTGATAAAGGTAAAAAGAGAGATGGCACAAATCACAGCTATCAGAAATGCAACCAGGGATACCATGACATATCCTGCAGGTTAATAAGGGGCAAGTTATTATGAACAAGTCTACACTATAAATTCAAAAATGTAGATGAAATGGGCCAATGCTTCTACACCCAAAACTACCAAAACTCAGCCAAGATGAAATAGATAATCTCAATTTTCCTGTAACCATTAGAAACACTGATTTTTCATTTACAAACTCCCAAAAGAAATATTCAGGCTTAGATGTTTCACTTTTATCCAAGACTTAAAGAATTAAAACCAATTTTACATGATTTGATAAGAAATAGAAGTAGAGGGAACAGTTCCTAATTAATTTTATGAAGCCAGTATTACCTTGATACCAAAACCAGACAGGAATAGTATAGAAAGAAGAAAACTACAGACCAATATGTTTTATGAAATTGCCTGTAAAAATCCTCAGCCAGATATTAGCAAATTAAATCCAGAAATATATAAAAAGAATAATATACCATGAAAGGTGGTATTTATTCCAGTTATGCAAAGTTGGTTAAATATTTGAAAATCAAACAATGTAATCTACCATATCCAATAGATTAAGGGGGAAAAGTCATGTGATCCTATCCATTAATGCAGAGAAAGCATTTGACAAAATCCAATCCCATTCATGATTTGACACATATATACAATGAAATATTACTCAGCCATAAAAAGAAACGAAATTGAGCTATTTGTAATGAGGTGGATAGACCTAGAGTCTGTCACACAGAGTGAAGTAAGTCAGAAAGAGAAAGACAAATACCGTATGCTAACACATATATATGGAATTTAAGAAAAAACAAATGTCATGAAGAACCTAGGGGTAAAACAGGAATAAAGACACAGACCTACTTGTGAATGGACTTGAGGATATGGGGAGGGGAAAGGGTAAGCTGTGACAAAGCGAGAGAGAGGCATGGACATATATACACTACCAAACATAAGGTAGATAGCTAATGGGAAGCAGCCACATAGCACAGGGAGATCAGATCGGTGCTTTGTGACCGCCTGGAGGGATAGGATAGGGAGGGTGGGAGGGAGGGAGACTCAAGAGGGAAGGGATATGGGAACAGATGTATATGTATAAATGATTCACTTTGTTATAAAGCAGAAACTAACACACCATTGTGAAGCAATTATACTCCAATAAAGTTGTTAAAAATTAAAAATAAAAAATTTTAAAAAAGAAGAAAAAAAAAACTCCAAGCAAACTAGGAATAGAAAAGGAACATACTGAAACTCATAAAGAGGATCTACAAACAGCCTATACCGACATTATATTTCACTGTGAAAGACTGAATGCTTTCTCTGTAACATCAGAAACAAGGCACCGATATCTGCTCTCACCACTTTTATTAAATATATTAATGGAGGTTCTACTAAGAAAATAAAGCAAAAATAAATAAATACATAAATTTAAAAGTTAAATTTTTAAAACGTTTATTTAAAAGATAAAAGGACTATTCCTACTACGTTGAACAGGAAGGAATATAGCCTACTGAATGTTGAATAGTAATATATCCTATTATATTGCCTAAGGAAAAGTAAAACTGTCTGTATCTGAAGATGAGATGATAATCTAAATGGAGAAAATACCAAGGAATCCACAAAAAGCTTGAGAAATCATATTAGTTTGTAAATGTTTTAGAGTACAAGATCAACACAATTTTATCAAATTATATATTAATAACAAATGTGTAGAAGCTTAAATAAAAATATGTGATGCCATTTACAACGGACCTAAATAAATACTTAAATATAAGCCCAATAAGACATTTATAGGACCTCTATACTGAAAATTACAAAATGCTGATGAAGAAAAATTTAAAAGTCCCCCCAAAATAGGGAGACATACCTTGTTCATGGATTAGGAAACACAACATAATAAAGATGTCAATTCTCCCCAAGTTAAGAGGCTTAACATAATTACTCTTAAAATGCCCTCAAGGTTTTTGTGGATATAGACAAGCTTATTCTAAGATTTATATGGTAAGAAGAGGCTGAAGAATAGCTAAAACAATTTGTAAAGGAAGATTAAAACGGGAGGAATTAATCTACCCAATTTCAAGATTTTGCAGTCATGATGGAGGGTAGATACACAGATCAATGGAATGGAATGGAGAACCCAGAAATAGACTGACATAAATACATTTAACTTGTTTTTGACAGCAGTGCGAAAGCTATCAAGGAAGAATAGACTTTTCAAAAAATGGTACTGAAACAGTTGGACATCCCTCGACAAAAACAAACAAACAAAAAATGAACTTTAACCTAAACCTCCACACCTTACACAAAAATTAAATCAAAGTGGATCATAATCTTAAATGTAAAAGCAGGACATTTTTAGAAAAAAAAATAGGAGAAAATCTTTGGCATCTAGAACTAGGTGAATAATTCTTAGACTTGAGCCGCAAGTATGATCAATAAAAGCAAAAACTGATAAATTGGATCTCATCAAAATGAGTTAAAAATGCTTCATAGAAGATCATTTTAAGTGGATGAAAACTCAAATTACACAGTGGGAAAACATATTTGAAAATCCCATATGAGACAAATGACTTGTATCTATAATATACAAAGAACTCTCCCAAAAACTTTAAAAAATCCAACTAGAAAATAGGCAGAAGACAGGAACAGACACTTCATGGAAGAGAATATACACATGGCAAAGAAGCACATGAAAAGATGCTCAACATGATTAGCCATTGGGGAAATGCAAATTACAACCATAATGAGATATCAGAGAATAACTAAAATTAAAGTATCGTGACAACATCAAATGGTGGCGAGTACATAGAAAAATTATATCACATCACTGGTGGGAAAATAAAATGGTTTAGCCACTCTGAGAAACAGCTTGACAGTCTCTTTTAATCCTAAAATTAGATTCACCCTACAACGCAGTAATTGTACTCTTGAGCATTTATCCAAAAGAAACAAAAACTTAATTAAGTTCCCACAGAAACTTACACGTCAATGTTCATAGCAGTTTTATTTATAACAGCCAAAAACTGGCAACTACCCAAATGTCTTTCAATGGATGAATGTCGAAACAAATTGTGATAAAATCTTATGACTGAATACTACCGAGCAACAAAAAGGAACAAATTATTAATATATGCAAAAATTGAAATGAACTTCAAGGGAATGATGCCAAGGGAAAAATGTTTTAAAGCCAATCTCCGAAGATTAAGTAATTCATGATGATGTTTACACATTAATCTTAAAATAACAAAACTGTGGAGATGGAGAACAGATTAGAAGTCGCCAAGGGTTAGAGATGGGGGTAGATGGTACAGCGGGGGAACTTTGTGAGGTTTGTGTGGTCCCAGTACAAATAATACAGCAATCTTGGTTTTAATCCCTAAAGATGTTTAAAAGCAATTCCTAATAAGAGGTGTCTAGATATTTAGCAATGGCAGCAGATTAGAGGTATAGCTCCCCAACATGACAACTTCAAAACAGATGGTACTAATTCAATGCATATGTTAATTTTTAAAAGACCAGTCACAATATTTAAATGGTATATATCTTAACGATACTAGTCTAAGGATCCAGCTATACCAGATGGACTAGCAGGATTTTCTGTACATTCAATCTTATTTAAGACAGTAAATCTTATAATAAGACAGTTAAAAAAAGAAAAAGAAAAAAAAAACCAACTACAGTTGGATATTCTCATAGGAAGATGAGGTGAAAATATGTAGCAGCGGTTCAAAAGCTTAAGCAGTGGCACCTAAATTTGGCTGCACATTAGAATCATCAGAAGCACTTTTTAAAAACCCTCACACCAACAGTTGGGCATCCTAAACCAATAAAATCATTTTAAATCTCCTCAGATGATGCCAATGTCTAGCCAGAACTGAGAACCAGCGGACTAAGCAGAAGGGGATGTTTCTACAAAGATTTCTTAACAATAAGTCCTTTCACCCTATCAGATTTACCCCCCGGCCGCAACTGGGTAAAGAAGGCTAGATGTTGTCCATACCTGCTTAGCTTTAATTAGCACTTGTGACTTGCCCAAAACCTAGATCATGTTTCCCCTAAATTTCATGTTATTCCCTAAGCTTTTCAAATCCAGGGCTAAGGGTTTGCCAGGATGAGATTTTAAGTGCTCACACAGGGGAAGTCCCTGGCAAACCAGGACAGAGGTCACTCTACATTGAAATGTAAGCATCCTAAATAACCCTGCCACTGCTCCCAGATACTAGTCTGTGCCAACCAGTGGAGAAAAGGCATTCTCCATTACCACCACGGCAAATGCTGCTGTACTTGACTTGGCTACTCCCTAACTTTTCCAGGCAACACTCCCCTTAACCTGCTGGTGGACGCTTTGGCCAGCTGACAATGCAGATATTTTCAAACTTTAAGGTGAATAAAAATCATCTGGAGGGCCTGTTATAACAGAGATCACTGAGCCCCACCAGAGTTGCTGATTCCACAGGGCTGGGACAGGGCCCTAAAACTTGAATATATGACATATTATCAGGGGAAGCTGGTAAAGCTGGTCAGGTTGTTACCGAATGCAGGTTCGTGTGTCTAAAGCACAGTGAGGCCAAACAAACCTAAAGGTTGGAGTCTGGAGCAGAAAAAGTTTTATTGCAGGATAGAGCAAGGAGAGGGGTGGCCCGTGTTCCAAAACACCCTGAAATCTCCAAAGGATTTCAGCAAAGCATTTTTAAAGGTCAGGTGAGGGAGGGACGTCCCAGGGAATGTGATCATCTCATGCACAATCCTCTCATTGGTTGATGTTGAGGCCACAGGACAGGTAACATTATCCATCCTTAGGTGCCAGAAGGTCTGGGGGCTACGTGCTCATGATCATCAAGGAGTTCATTTCTTCCATTGGGTGGTGGTTTTTAGCATCTGAAAACTCCAGAAATATGCCTGAGATACTATTATCTGAATACTTCAGAGAGGAACTACAGCAGAGGCTATAGGGGATGGGTCTGTCCTAGGAAGGCCCCATAGGGTACTGCTTGGTTACAAGGTGACCATACTTTGAGAACCACTGCTCTAGTGGCTTGGAATGTTAAGAAAGTAATGGAAGAATCCCTACCCAGATCTAGATTCTAGTATCGCCAGCTATTTTGGTGGGGGGAAGGGTAAGTTTGGTCCTTGCTTGGACTTCTTGTTCACTTGTATCAAAGCCTATTTGAGGCAGTGTGCTCGGCAGTCCTGCAGATCTGTCTTTTGCTTCAACAGTGTTTGGAATGAACAGACCCAGGGCCGCTCCTTGCCCCAGCCACCGACAACCGTCCAGCCTTTCTTCCTGTCGCAACCTTTGGAATCAGCCACTCAGCTATCCTCAGCCTCCAGGACAGGCCAACACCGTTTTTTGAGCTTAGCTCCTTATCACTGATCAACCACGAGTTCCCAGGTTCGTCAGAATTATTCCATCGAGGTGGAGGCCGCCGTCCACCGCCTGTTAACATGCATCTGTGGACACTTACCTCTCTCTGAGCTTCTATTTCGACAGCAACAATGGGACTCTGGACAGTGGGGGCCACATTTTTCGCCACCTGGCTGAGGAGAAGTGTGAGGGCGCCCAACGTCTCTTGAAAATGCAAATAAAGTGCTGCGGCCGCGCCCTCTTCCAGGATGCGCGGAAGCCTTCTCAAGATGAGTGGGGTAAAAGCCAGGACACTGTGGAAGCCGCCATTCTTAGGGAGAAGAACCTGAACCAGACACTATCGGATCTGCGCGCCCTGGGTCCTGCCCGCGCAGACTCCCACCTCTGTGACTACCTGGAGAGCTGCTTCCTGGAGGAGCAGGTGAAACTCATCAAGAAGATGGGCGACCACCTGACCAACCTCCGCAGGCTGGCTGGTCCGCAGGCTGTGCTGGGCGAGTATCTCTTCAAAAGGCTCACCCTCGAGCCAAACAGGAGTCTCTGAAGTCCAGCGGCCGCTGAGGAGCCCCTCTGGCGTCAAAGCTTCTGCCTGAAGCCCCGCTATGCAGCCACTAGGCAGCTTTGTAACCGCCCTGGAGCCCTCTCCCAAGCCTTGGACCAAATGGAAACAATAACGCTTTTTGCAGAAGAAAAAAAGAAGCCTATTTGAAACACAAACAGAATAAAGAGAAAAAAAGAAATATTATATATATATATATATATATATATATTCATGTTCTTTTTAACATATGAATTGCCCCACTTTATCTGTGTGAAATAAGTTTGTTCCCGTTATTGGGCTAGTCCTCAAGCTTTGCTGCTCGTATTAATTACCTAAAGAGCTTTGAAGAAGAACATTGGTGTCTGGGTCCCAGCCCCAGAGATTTTGATTCAGTAGGTCTAGGGAGGAGCCTGGGCACGTGGAGGTCTCAGAGTTCCCCAGGTGATTCTAATGTGCAGTAAATTTGTGAACCACCTTTTGGCTTCAATCCAGCTAGTGATCAGATATTAAATCTAAGACACATGGGCTAGTGCGTGAGCTCTGTTGCTAGGTGTATTCCATTTTCTTCCTCCTGGAAGATTCGTGCCAGGGAAAATGATTGATAGTTGTGTTACTTCTCTGAAGTGGATAGAAATTTCCAATTAACGTGAACAGGGGAGGGTGAATGGGTGAATGCAATAAGGTGTATCATTTACATATTGCCCTATGTGTATGGCTAGAAGCTTTTGCAACTGACGTCTGCCCTACTTTTCATGCTAATGGTAATGCTTGTCCTCCTAATGCAGCTGTAAACTTTATAAGCCCATAGGTGGACAGCATCACAAAATATTTACCCCTCCCCACTGGCCCACTCTCAAGCTTCACTCCCCTTCCCCAATACACAAATGTACATCAATGCGCTTGAGACCAATATCAACATACTGACCTTCAATTCTTCTACTTTGCAGCTTCCCTCTTATCAGGAGATGTCAGCATTTAGTGCAAGGACAAATGCTTGCCTCTTGGTGAGTAATGTAGACAATGCCTCCAAGAGACAAATAGCCCTTACGGAGGGGGAAAAAGTCTTTCAAAATGGTTGATGCCCAGAGGAGGCATTTTCAGTCATCTCAGCTTAGAGGTCAAATATCCAATATTAAAAAGGTTAAAAAGAAGAAGAAAGCAAGGAAGAAAAGAATGAAACAATTTTCTTATCTCATAGTAATAAGGCAGTTTTCCATTAAAAAAAAAAGACTTAAGCCTTAAATTCTCTTTCCTAATCAAAATGTGCTTTTCCATCTTTAGACTATTCCTCTTATATCCTGTATTATTAATGATGCTTAATTCTTGAAATAGCACATGGCTGAAAACAGAAGCTAACCTCTTGTCCACTATGAATGAAATCTTCTTTTCCTAGGACCCGTCTACAATGTACAATTTGGGGTTTGCCAACATAATTATTTTCTCTGAAATAAGGTACAGCATTTTGCCTTTTCAATATATAGTTATACAATATATTGTTAACACAACATAGTTAATATAGTCAATATAGTCAATACAACTAGAACACACATGATATGATGCCACTTTGGTGATTTTCTTCATCCATGTAATTCTGAAATTTGACAGTATAGTTTTCATATTCTAATGAGCTGAGTATTACCTTTGCAAGGATAGAAAAATAAAATAAGTTCATAATATTCTTGTGTGGTTTGCCCTTGGGGTGGATTACCATAATGGGGGGATATTTGAGCCTTTCCCCAAGTCATTAAAAATCCTCCAGCGAGCAGCCCCTTGTCCTCTCCAGGGAGTGGGGAGAAAGGATCTTTAATCATAATAATCCTGGGGGGAGAAATCTCGGAAATAAGACATCTGCTTCGGTGCCTTGTTGTTTTGCAGAATAGCAATGACTGCCTTAGCAGCTTCTATTGCCATATGTGTACAATAAATAAATGAACATAAAATTGAATGAACGCATAAAAGAAGGATAAACCCACCAGCTTAACAAACCCACTCTCTCACCTGCTGTGCCCCGAAACATGAAAGAAAGAATCACGGGATCATAAGGATTCATAAAAGAACAGTCTCTGTTAACAATATTGACAGGAGGTATAAGGATAATTTGTCTGATGTGGGACCAACAGCTTAATTGCTTAATTCTTTTTTTTAAGGGCAATTCATTCATTTATTGTTTAAAGATTGCAAGACAACATCTGAATTTTTGTAGCATAATTTAAATGTTTTACTTTTTTTTTGTAATTTTATTTTATTTTATTTTTTTTGCTTTATAACAAATTTAATCAGTTATACATATACATTTGTTTCCATATCCCCTCCCTTTTGCGTCTCCCTCCCACCCTTCCTATCCCACCCCTCCAGGCGGTCACAAAGTACCGAGCTGATCTCCCTGTGCTATGCGGCTGCTTCCCACTAGCTATCTACCTCACGTTTGGTAGTGTATATATGTCCATGCCGCTCTTTCACTTTGTCACAGCTTACCCTTCCCCCTCCCCATATCCTCAAGTCCATTCTCTAGTAGGTCTGTGTCTTTATTCCTGTCTTACCCCTATGTTCTTCATGACATTTTTTTTTCTTAAATTCCATATATATGTGTTAGCATACAGTATTTGTCTTTCTCTTTCTGACTTACTTCACTCTGTATGACAGACTCTAGGTCTCTCCACCTCATTACAAATAGCTCAATTTCATTTCTTTTTATGGCTGAGTAATATTCCATTGTATATATGTGCCACATCTTCTTTATCCATTCATCCGATGATGGACACTTAGGTTGTTTCCATCTCCGGGCTATTGTAAATAAGGCTGCTATGAACATTTTGGTACATGTCTCTTTTTGAATTATGGTTTTCTCAGGGTATATGCCCAGTAGTGGGATTGCTGGGTCATATGGTAGTTCTATTTTTAGTTTTTTAAGGAACCTCCATACCGTTCTCCATAGCGGCTGTATCAATTCACATTCCCACCAGCAGTGCAAGAGTGTTCCCTTTTTTCCACACCCTCTCCAGCATTTATTGTTTGTAGATTTCTTGCTGATGGCCATTCTGACTGGTGTGAGATGATATCTCATTGTAGTTTTGATTTGCATTTCTCTAATGAGTAAAGATGTTGAGCATCCTTTCATGTGTTTGTTGGCAGTCTGTATATCTTCTGTGGAGAAATGTCTATTTAGGTCTTCTGCCCATTTTTGGATTGGGTTGTTTGTTTTTTTGTTATTGAGCTGCATGAGCTGCTTATAAATTTTGGAGATTAATCCTTTGTCAGTGGCTTCATTTGCAAATATTTTCTCCCATTCTGAGGGTTGTCTTTTGGTCTTGTTTATGGTTTCCTTTGCTGTGCAAAAGCTTTTAAGTTTCATTAGGTCCCATGTGTTTATTTTTGTCTTTATTTCCATTTCTCTAGGAGGTGGGTCAAAAAGGATCTTGCTGTGATTTATGTCATAGAGTGTTCCGCCTATGTTTTCCTCTAAGAGTTTCATAGTGTCTGGCCTTACATTTAGGTCTTTAATCCATTTTGAGCTTATTTTTGTGTATGGTGTTAGGGAGTGATCTAATCTCATACTTTTACATGTCCCTATCCAGTTTTCCCAGCACCACTTATTGAAGAGACTGTCCTTTCTCCACTGTACATTCCTGCCTCCTTTATCAAAGATAAGGTGACCATATGTCCGTGGGTTTAACTCTGGGCTTTCTATCCTGTTCCATTGATCTATCTTTCTGTTTTTGTGCCAGTACCATACTGTCTTGATGACTGTAGCTTTGTAGTATAGTCTGAAGTCAGGGAGCCTGATTCCTCCAGCTCCATTTTTCGTTCTCAAGATTGCTTTGGCTATTCGGGGTCTTTTGTGTTTCCATACAAATTGTGAAATTTTTTGTTCTAGTTCTGTGAAAAATGCCAGTGGTAGTTTGATAGGGATTGCATTGAACCTGTAGATTGCTTTGGGTAGTAGAGTCATTTTCACAATGTTGATTCTTCCAATCCAAGAACATGGTACATCTCTCCATCTATTTGTATCATCTTTAATTTCTTTCATCAGTGTCTTATAATTTTCTGCATACAGGTCTTTTGTCTCCTTAGGTAGGTTTATTCCTAGATATTTTATTCTTTTTGTTGCAATGGTAAATGGGAGTGTTTCCTTGATTTCACTTTCAGATTTTTCATCATCAGTATATAGGAATGCCAGAGATTTCTGTGCATTAATTTTGTATCCTGCAACTTTACCAAATTCATTGATTAACTCTAGTAGTTTTCTGGTAGCATCTTTAGGATTCTCTATGTACAGTATCATGTCATCTGCAAACAGTGACAGCTTTACTTCTTCTTTTCCAATTTGGATTCCTTTTATTTCCTTTTCTTCTCTGATTGCTGTGGCTAAAACTTCCAAAACTAGGTTGAATAAGAGTGGTGAGAGTGGGCAACCTTGTCTTGTTCCTGATCTTAGTGGAAATGGTTTCAGTTTTTCACCATTGAGGATGATGCTGGCTGTGGGTTTGTCATATATGGCCTTTATTCTGTTGAGGAAAGTTCCCTCTATGCCTACTTTCTGCAGGGTTTTTATCATAAATGGGTGTTGAATTTTGTCGAAAGCTTTCTCTGCATCTATTGAGATGATCATATGGTTTTTCTCCTTCAATTTGTTAATATGGTGTATCACGTTGATTGATTTGCGTATATTGAAGAACCCTTGCATTCCTGGAATAAACCCCACTTGATCATGGTGTATGATCCTTTTAATGTGCTGTTGGATTCTGTTTGCTAGTATTTTGTTGAGGATTTTTGCATCTATGTTCATCAGTGATATTGGCCTGTAGTTTTCTTTCTTTGTGACATCCTTGTCTGGTTTTGGTATCAAGGTGATGGTGGCCTCGTAGAATAAGTTTGGGAGTGTTCCTCCCTCTGCTATATTTTGGAAGAGTTTCAGAAGGATAGGTGTTAGCTCTTCTCTAAATGCTTGATAGAATTCGCCTGTGAAGCCATCTGGTCCTGGGCTTTTGTTTGTTGGAAGATTTTTTATCACAGTTTCAATTTCAGTGCTTGTGATTGGTCTGTTCATATTTTCTATTTCTTCCTGATTCAGTCTTGGCAGGTTGTGCATTTCTAAGAATTTGTCCATTTCTTACAGGTTGTCCATTTTATTGGCATAGAGTTGCTTATAGTAATCTCTCATGATCTTTTGTATTTCTCCAGTGTCAGTTGTTACTTCTCCTTTTTCATTTCTAATTCTATTGATTTGAGTCTTCTCCCTTCTTTTCTTGATGAGTCTGGCTAATGGTTTGTCAATTTTTTTTATCTTCTCAAAGAACCAGCTTTTAGTTTTATTGATCTTTGCTATCGTTTCCTTCATTTCTTTTTCATTTATTTCTGATCTGATTTTTATGATTTCTTTCCTTCTGCTAACTTTGGGATGTTTTTGTTCTTCTTTCTCTAATTGCTTTAGGTGCAAGGTTAGGTTGTTTATTCGAGATGTTTCCTGTTTCTTAAGGTGGGATTGTATTGCTATAAACTTCCCCCTTAGAACTGCTTTTGCTGCATCCCATAGGTTTTGGGTCGTCGTGTCTCCATTGTCATTTGTTTCTGGGTATTTTTTAATTTCCTCTTTGATTTCTTCAGTGATCACTTTGTTATTAAGTAGTGTATTGTTTAGCCTCCATGTGTTTGTATTTTTTACAGATCTTTTCCTGTAATTGATATCTAGTCTCATAGCATTGTGGTCGGAAAAGATACTTGATACAATTTCAATTTTCTTAAATTTACCAAGGCTTGATTTGTGACCCAAGATATGATCTATCCTGGAGAATGTTCCATGAGCACTTGAGAAAAATGTGTATTCTGTTGTTTTTGGATGGAATGTCCTATAAATATCAATTAAGTCCATCTTGTTTAATGTATCATTTAAAGCTTGTGTTTCCTTATTTATTTTCATGTTGGATGATCTGTCCATTGGTGAAAGTGGGGTGTTAAAGTCTCCTACTATGAGTGTGTTACTGTCGATTTCTCCTTTTATGGCTGTTAGTATTTGCCTTATGTATTGATGTGCTCCTATGTTGGGTGCATAAATATTTACAATTGTTATATCTTCTTCTTGGATCGATCCCTTGATCATTAGGTAGTGTCCTTCTTTGTCTCTTCTAGTAGTCTTTATTTTAAAGTCTATTTTGTCTGATATGAGAATTGCTACTCCAGCTTTCTTTTGGTTTCCATTTGCATGGAATATCTTTTCCCATCCCCTTACTTTCAGTCTGTATGTGTCTCTAGGTCTGAAGTGGGTCTCTTGTAGACAGCATATATATGGGTCTTGTTTTTGTATCCATTCAGCCACTCTGTGTCTTTTGGTGGGAGCATTTAGTCCATTTACATTTAAGGTAATTATCGATATGTATGTTCCTATTCCCATTTTCTTAATTGTTTTGGGTTCGTTATTGTAGGTCTTTTCCTTCTGTTGTGTCTCTTGCCTAGAGAAGTTCATTTAGCATTTGTTGTAAAGCTGGTTTGGTGGTGCTGAACTCTCTCAGCTTTTGCTTGTCTGTAAACGTTTTAATTTCTCCATCAAATCTGAATGAGATCCTTGCTGGGTAGAGTAATCTTGGTTGCAGGTTTTTCTCCTTCATCACTTTAATTATGTCCTGCCACTCCCTTCTGGCTTGTAGAGTTTCTGCTGAGAGATCAGCTGTTATCCTGATGGGGATTCCCTTGTGTGTTATTTGTTGTTTTTGCCTTGCTGCTTTTAATATGATTTCTTTGTGTTTAATTTTTGACAGTTTGATTAATATGTGTCTTGGCGTATTTCTCCTTGGATTTATTCTGTATGGGACTCTCTGTGCCTCCTGGACTTGATTAACTATTTCCTTTCCCATATTAGGGAAGTTTTCAACTATAATCTCTTCAAATATTTTCTCAGTCCCTTTCTTTTTCTCTTCTTCTTCTGGAACCCCTATTATTCGAATGTTGGTGCGTTTAATGGTGTCCCAGACGTCTCTGAGACTGTCCTCTGTTCTTTTCATTCTTTTTTCTTTATTCTGCTCTGCAGCAGTTATTTCCACTATTTTATCTTCCACCTCACTTATCCGTTCTTCTGCCTCAGTTATTCTGCTATTGATCCCATCTAGAGTATTTTTTATTTCATTTATTGTGTTTTTAATCGATGCTTGATTCATCTTTAGTTCTTCTAGGTCCTTGTTAACTGTTTCTTGCATTTTGTCTATTCTATTTCCAAGATTTTGGATCTGGGAAATAGAATCTTGGATCATCTTTACCATCATTATTCTGAATTCTTTTTCAGGTAGAGTGCCTATTACCTCTTCATTTGTTAGGTCTGGTGGGTTTTTATCTTGCTCCTTCTCCTGCTGTGTGTTTTTCTGTCTTCTCATTTTGCTTATGTTACTGTGTTTGGGGTCTCCTTTTTGCAGGCTGCAGGTTCGTAGTTCCTGTTGTTTTTGGTGTCTGTCCCCAGTGGCTAAGGTTGGTTTAGTGGGTTGTGTAGGCTTCCCGGTGGAGGGGACTAGTGCCTGTGTTCTGGTGGATGAGGCTCGATCTTGTCTTTCTGGTGGGCAGGTCCACGTCTGGTGGTGTGTTTTGGGGTGTCTGTGGACTTTTTATGATTTTAGGCCACCTCTCTGCTAATGGGTGGCGTTGTGTTCCTGTCTTGCTAGTTGTTTGGCTTAGGGTGTCCAGCACTGTAGCTTGCTGGTCGTTGAGTGAAGCTGGGTGCTGGTGTTGAGATGGAGATCTCTGGAAGATTTTCACCGTTTGATATTATGTGGAGCTGGGAGGTCTCTTGTGGACCAGTGTCCTGAAGTTGGCTCTCCCACCTCAGAGGCACAGCACTGACTCCGGGCTCCTCAATTTGGGATGATGTGTTGTCTATTCATGTATTCCACAGATGCAGGGTACATCAAGTTGATTGTGGAGCTTTAATCCGCTGCTTCTGAGGCTGCTGGGAGAGGTTTCCCTTTCTCTTCTTTGTTCTCACAGCTCCTGGGTCTCAGCTTTGGATTTGGCCCCGCCTCTGCGTGTAGGTCGCCGGAGGGCGTCTGTTCTTCGCTCAGACAGGACAGGGTTAAAGGAGCAGCCTCTTCGGGGACTCTGGCTCACTCAGGCCGGGCGGGAGGGAGGGGCACGGAGTGCGGGGCGAGCCTGCAGCGGCAGAGGCCGGCGTGACGTTGCACCAGCGTGAGGCGCGCCGTGCGTTCTCCCAGGGAATCCGCCCCTGGATCCCGGGACCCTGGCAGTGGCGGGCTGCACAGGCTCCCGGAAGGGCGGTGTGGGCAGTGACCTGCGCTCGCACACAGGCTTCTTGGCGGCGGCAGCAGCAGCCCCAGCGTCCCACGCCTGTCACTGGGCTCCGTGCTTTCAGTCGCGACTCGCGCCCGTCTGTGGAGCCCCTTTAAGCAGCGCTCTTAATCCCCTCTCCTCGCGCACCAGGAAACCAAGAGGGAAGAAAAAGTCTCTTGCCTCTTCGGCAGCTCCAGAGTTTTCCTGGACTCCCTCCCGGCTAGCTGTGGCACATTAGCCCCCTTCACGCTGAGTTCTCGCCGCCAGCCCCAGTCCTCTCCCTGCGCTCTGACCGAAGCCCGAGCCTCAGCTTCCAGCGCTGCGCGCCCCGGCGGGGGAGCAGACAAGCCTCTCGGGCTGGTGAGTGCCGCTCGGCACCGATCCTCTGTGTGGGGATCTCTCCGCTTTGCCCTACCCAGGTATGTGGGGAGTTTCTTGCCTTTTGGGAGGTCTGGGGTCTTCTGCCAGCGTTCAGTAGGTGTTCTGTAGGAGTTGTTCCACGTGTAGCTGTATTTCTGGTGTATCCGTGGGGAGGAAGGTGATCTCCGCGTCTTACTCTTCCGCCATCTTACCCGGAAGTCTCTTAAATGTTTTACTTTTTTGATAAAGCAGAGTATAATAGCAAAAACAATTAGTTTCCAGTAATATCTATATCTCTATTCAGAATTAAGTCTTCCACAGACATGTAACCTGGAAACAAAAGCCTGTTACAATAAGCAAAGCTTCAACGGAGTGGCTATGTTTCGGGCCAGGGAAAGGTTCATCCCTAAAGGAGGATGATGTGTTATGTAAAATGGCTGCAAGGTCACAGCCTTGAGGGCGTTGGAAGTCTATTATCCTATTCCACATTAAGTAGTTTGGTGAACTTCAAACGTCCGTTCATCTGCAACCAAGCTGGCAACCTTTAACTGATATTTCAAGCAGGTAAGAAATAAATGAAAAGAAATCCCTACACTGATGTTCCTTGATTTACACTGTTAAATGGTTCATTAACATGTAATTCTGGCTAAGAATTACATTTGAGACTCCTTGCTCAGATTTTGGTTAACAGTACTAATCTTTAGAAATTCAAGTTCTCATTAACCAATACTTTGTCAGCTAGGATACGTTCAGGCATCAGCTGCAACTGCAGAGTAGGTGCACTGCCTCCGCGTCTGGAAAGACATAATCTACGACAGTACTAGAAGACACAACTTCTGTTACTCGACAGCATGTGTGCAGGACAGCAGGACAGAAACATCTATTCCTATGTGCCGCGGACCAACCGGAGAGAGAGGATTTCACCGCCCAGGGTCAGAAGGGACGGGGCAAGGAACTGAAGTAGCGCTGACGAATGGGGTCAGAAGGACCAAGACAACTGATGGTTGCAAGGCAAGTTTTAGTATGCTACGGTTGCAGATTATATAGACTAGAAATGGAAGGTTGCCAGATGGTGGTTTACATTATCTATAGACTGTCTCGGCTCAAGGTTAACTTCCCTGGGAGAAAATCCATAATCCCAGAATCATCCAAAATAACCTGCATGTGCAGGGAGGGGGGAGAAAGCTTTGCTTGTCTCATTTTACATTCTTTCTGATTTCTGAGCCCTGGTGATTTATCTCCCATGGAATGGAACAAGGAGGGGAACAAGTAGGGACAGTCCCTTCGAGCAGCGGCGGCATGCCTGGCATGTCCGTAGCCTGATCTCAAGGCTGACTGTTTCCCTCAGTTCCCCTTTTTATTTTTTAATTTTTGCTGCAAAATAATTCCATGAAGCTTAGTGCCGAGAGTAGTATATTGTTGCATGAGGATACGAAACAGACATGAGAAGATTATTATCAATAATAGGCAAATTATGGCCAGGGTAATAAATCCTGACCACCCTCCAGTAATCCACGACTGAGGGTTTAACCACTTTAAATGGTCCAGTAAAGTTTTAATTACATCTTCTTGCAAAATATCATCAAGATGTGCATTTTGTATATCCTGAATTTCAGCATTTAATTTCTTAAGATCAAGACTAATATTATTATCTGACCAAACACTCAGCAGATGCATTTTTACTTTTTCCCATTCCCAAATACAGTCATTGTACTTGTAAGGAGTAACACAAATCCATGTATACTTTTCATGACAAGCTAAACGCATCCTCAATTTTAATGCTGCCATCTGATCTCCAATCCCCAAAATTGCGTTTTTAAATTCATCTAACTTGTTATTCATCTGTAAATCTATGTGACTTTGTAAAGATAAAACAAGACTGGTATTTTGAGATAACTGATTACAAAGTAAGCATGATTAATACTCTGTGAAAGAGCAAGACCGGCAGTAGCCGCGGTAGCAGACAGAGCAGCCAAGGCAAGTAAACTTACTATTAGCCACCCAGTAAAGCGTCTCCTTCTCTGCAAGGCTTTAGAGAGTTCCACCCATGCCTGTACTCCAGTATCTTCATACCAAGGTTCTCTCAGCTGTACAGGCACCATAACATATATGGGTTGCCTTAGTATAAGCACAGATTGTGTTCCTGCAGAAGGGAACATGCAACTGTAAAAATACAATGAACACAGCTAATATTATATCCTCCTTTGGAAGAATTACCAATGTTAATAGAACCAATCAAAAGTGTATATGGAGGAGCAACGCAAGTTATAACAGGTGTATTGGAATAAGTTAGAGCTAGTTTCCATATATCCCAGTTCTTTGGAAATGCGATAAACCTATCTATGACGGGAATAGAAGAGATGAGAATTTACCCCTTGGTATAATCTATAGTACACCATATTTGGTTATTATTCCAAGATGCATTGCAACATTCAAAATTGGATCCAGGAAAGTTAATGGTCATAAAAGGAGGAAATTGAGTTTTTGATTTTCTCTTAAGAATAGTAACCATATGTCCAGCCATAAGTATCCCTTGTCCTCCAAGTAAATGCTTCATACACAAATAATTTCCTGAATCTTCACCTGTAACCTTGGCTATAGTAATAGCGGAATCCCTAAGTGGTGAGGCGTATGAGATTCGACCTCTAATATTAATAGGTTGCCCATTTTTATAGCAAATGATGGTATCCTTAAGATCCTCTTGTCGGCTGGTAGCCGGGCATGTAAGAGTAATGTGGGTTCCTGTAAAACGAAGGATGCCTGGAGAGCCTGACAAACTAATTGATTGATCCGTTCCCTCATCAACATCTGTATGCTCATAACTAATAGCCTTTACACATCCAGTTTCCCGATTCAATGGGCTAAGACAGACAGGATAGGTACTAAACCAGTTAGTATAATTTACAGACATATTGATTTGTTTTATATTCCCAATAAGAGGCCCATAAACAGTATCATTGTAAAATACAGGAAACTCTGCTTCAGACCAAGATATGGGTTGTAACAGTGGAGGATCAGGTACATAGGCCCAGTAAGTTGCTGCATTAACAGAGGGAACACATGAAATGGTTGCCAACATAGCCAAAAATAAAGTCACAGGTGTAACAGGATTATTCTGTTGTTTCACTAACTCTTGAGCTCGTGAAACCAATTGTTTAATTTGTCCCCAAGTTGGAACATCACTCCTTTGAGTCGTCCTGGCAAGTGGTCTCCTCTTCTTCTTCTTTTTCTCAATCAACACTGTCAAATTTTCGGGAGAGATACAGAGCTTCTTCATCTTCTGAACTAGGTGTGAGCTGTGGTGAGCCATCTATTTGCCTGACTAAGCTCTCAGAAAGCCAGAGAGGTCCAGGAGCTCATCTGGGAAATATACACACATGACCACGTCCCCAAATCAACACAGGATCAGGACCACGCCAAGTGCTGGTTAGCGGATCTTTCCAGAGGACCTCCAGAGATTGAGAGGCCAATCTTGACTCAGCCACCAACCTTTCCCCTGTCAACAGTGAGAAAATTTAAAATAAACAGAGCATGATTTATAAGGTTATGTAGTGTTGTTCTATATAATTCCCCCCTTTTTTATTTTTTAATAGTTAGCTTTAAAGATCTATTTGCACGTTGTATAATACCTTGTCCTTGAGGGTTATATGGAATGCCTGTAATATGGGTAATTTGTGATGAATCACAAAATGTTGCAAAAGCAACACGAGTGTAAGTGGGCCCATTATCTGTTTTAATAATTTTGGGAAGGTCCATGAAAGCAAAACAGTGTAATAAATGAGTGATAACATGTTTAGTAGCTTCTCGGGTCTGTGCTGTAGCACAGAGGAAACCACAATAAGTATCAATAGTGACATGAACAAACAGTAATGTCCCAAAAGACGGGATATGAGTAACATCCATTTGCCATAAATGACTAGGTAATAATCCACGAGGATTAACACCATAATGTGGAACAGGAAGGTGAGGTAAGCATCGTGGGCATTGCTTAACAATTTGTCGGGCGGCTCCACGAGGAAGGGAAAATTGTTTGCGTAATGTAGGCGCCGACTGATGGTGTAAAGCATGCGATTGCTGTGCTGCTTGCGAAGCAGTTGGATCGTAACTTACCATAATATGAGGGTGTCCAGGACATGGACCATGAGCATCAACAGTGTGAAGATAATGAATGCAATACCTTGGCCATTCTTGACAGCATGACGAACGGAAAGGAGGAGGACGGTAAATTGGGATATGTCCTGCTTTAGGGAAAAGAGATTGAGGAGGAAGAGTAACTTTAACTTTATCTTTGGGAGGAAAATGCACAGGATAAAGATCACGTTTAGATCGAGTTAAAACATCTGCAGTCGCATTCATTTTAGACAATGGACCAGACAAGTTAGAATGAGCATGGATATGCAGAGCTGCAACAGGACCATCGTGGGAACGAATAAGCTGTTGAAGCAAATGAAAACAGGATGATAATTCAGGGTCATTAGTATATCCTCTGGTCGCAGTCTCCAGAAGAAATAATAAGCGAATAAGATATTTACTATCAGAAAACAAATTAAAAGATATAGAAGGCAAATGTTTAAAAGCCATAATGACAGCATACAGTTCACCCCGTTGAGCTGAAGTCAAGGAAGTTTGTTTAATGAGTTTTGTTCCATCGTCAATGATTACAGTAGCCACTCCTGAAGAAGAACCGTCTGTAAAAACCAAAGGTACATGAGGAATAGGCTGTTGCCTAATTATAGAAGGAAAGATATAAGAGTTAAGTTTGCTGAATTGGATCGATTTATCAGCAGGCTAATGGCATTCCAAGGTACCTGAAAATCCTGCAAGAACAAGACCCCATTCATTACTATGTTGAAAAAGCCAATTTTGTTGACTAACTGAATAAGGGATAATAATTTGAGAAGGTTCTATACCTATAAGTTGTAAGCATCTAGTTCTACCTTGCATTATTAACTTACTAATAAGTTCATAATAAGGGTTAATAACTTCAGAGGATGTAGTTTTCATATGAATCCATTCAATAATTCCAACAGCTTGCCATAAGATGGCAGTAGGCACATGAGGTGTTGGACAGACAACTAAAGAAATTGGCAGGTGAGTGTGTGTTCGAGTTCATTGTGCAGAGCTGAAAGCTCTAGTAACTATTTGTAAAGCTTGAAATCCTCTGGAGTCATAGATCGTGAAGTAGAAGGATCTGAGTCACCTTTAAGAATATCAAATAAAGGCTCTAACTGAGCAGTAGGAAGTTCTAAGGAAGGCCTTAGCCAATTAATATCTCCAAGTAATTTTTGAAAATCATTTAATGTTTTTAAATTGTCAACTCGAATGTGCAGTTTTTGAGGCCTAATGGTAGAGTTATCAATATATTTTCCCAAATAGAAAAATGGAGATTGTCTTTGAATTTTTTCTGAGGCAATGACCAAGCCAAATGATTGTAAGGATTGTTGTAAAAATTGAGAAGCAGTCTCTAATCAAGAAATATTATCAGTGGCTAAAAGTATATCATCCATATAATGTATGAAATATAACGTTGGAAACCTTTTTCTCACAGGACTTAAGGTCTGAGCCACATATACTTGGCATAATGTAGGACTATTTGCCATGCCCTGAGGCAATACTTTCCGTTGAAATCTCCTCATGGGTTCCTTAAAATTTAAGGAAGGCAAGCTAAAAGCAAAATGTTTTCTATCTTCAGGAACAAAGGAATAGTGAAAAAACAATCTTTAAATCTATAACTAAAAGATGATAATTGTGTGGTATGGCTGTTGGAGAGGGTAGGCCTCGTTGAAGAGCTCCAATTATTAGCATAGTTTTATTAACAGCTCTTAGACCCTGTAATAACCTCTATTTTCCAGAGTTTTTCCTGATAATAAAAATAGGAGTATTCCAAGTACTATTGGAAATTTCTAAATGCCCTAATTGTTCCAGTACTAATTGTTCTGCAGCTTCTAATTTCTCCTTTGTGAGGGGCCATTGGTCCACCCATACAGGGTCATCACTCAGCCAAGTAATTGGATCTGCAGTGAGTGGAGGAGAATCCAAGGCCCCTAAGAAAAACCCAAACCTTGTCTATCACTTTTTATTTTCACATCAATAGGATAGACAGTTCCTTTTTGATTTGTTCCCAGCCCTTTTGTGGGAAGAAATCCTTGATCCAACACCATATTAGAGACTTGAGAATTTGGACTATAAAGTAATAGTCCCATTTCTTTTAATATATCTTGGCCCAAGAGGTTTAAAGGCAGCCCAGGCAAAACATAAGGCTGGAAGTATCCTCAATGGCCCTCACTATCTTGCCATAATAATAACTGACTACTTTGCATAGGAGAAGAACTCTGTCCTATTCCTTGAAGTTCTGTAATAATAGGACTAACGGGCCAATGTTTAGGCCAGTGCATCTGCGTCATAGCAGAGACATCAGCTCCAGTGTCTAACAAACCTGAAAAAACCTTTCCATTAATGGTTCATTTCATTTCTGGACGTTCTTTCCCTATCTTCTGAATCCAGTAGGCAGCACTAGATGACCCAAAAGCCTTTGTTTCTCTCTTTTGATGTTGTAAAATTTGTCCATGAGGTACAAAGGGCAAAAGTAGCAATTGTGCAATTTTATCACCAGGAGAAATCGTTATTATATTTTTTATAGTTTGTGCCATGATTTTTATTTCTCCTTCGTAGTCAGAGTCTATGAGTCCTGGCATAATAGTTAAACCCTTCATGGCGACACTACTTCTTCCCAATAATAGTCCAATCAAACCCTTGGGTAAAGGTCCATAGATGCCCATAGAGAGGGCCTGAGGACCCATTTCAGGGGTTAATACATATCGGGCGGAGGTACTGAGGTCCAGTCCTGCGCTTCCTGCTGTTGCTCTGGAGAGCGAAGATATTGTATGTTTTTGTTTTTGGTTAATGTCTGATTGATAGTTTGAGGAGGATACACAGACGTTGCCCCTATTATTCGTTGGGGCCGGGGAAGGCCCCGGGAGGAGCTTCCCGACAGTGGTGTCCCATCCTTGTGGGCCACTGAGCGACAATCTCGTGCCCAACGTTTTCCCCTGTTGCATTTAGGGCATAAACCAGGGATTTTCTGACCAGCTGGAGGGTTTTGAGTAGGGAAGGAAGGACCAGGGTGACAATGAGAAGATCCATATTCTCCAGCAAAATGACCCGCCTTTCCGCACTGAAAACTAGTCTTTGTTCTCTTTGGATTGTTTTGAAACCCCACTTTAGTTAACGCTGCAGCCATATCAGCACCCTGTATAGAAGCAGGCCCCAGGTCTGCACAAAGGCCAATATAATCCTCCAGTGTTCCCCGTTTTCTCCAAGGTCGAATCGCAGCCTGACGTGCATTATTAGCGTTTTCGAAAGCAAGTTGCTTAACTACAATTGTACCCGTGAGTCCATCCACAATGAGTCTCCCCACCGCCTGTAACAATCTGTCTACAAAATCAGCATATGGTTCATCAGGTCCCGTCTCATTTTTGGAAGATCCTCAGTTTTGTGTGTAGAAGGTAATTTCCTCCAGGCTTGTAATGCCAAATGATTTATTTGAGGATAAGCAACAAAGGTATAAGTTAATTGATCTTGTAAAGAAATATATGGTCCTTCCCCACTCAGCATATGATAATCAACTGGAATATCATGGGTAACGTTCTTTTCTGCTTGTTCAGCAGCCCGTTCATAAAAATCAAACTTCCATATTAAATAATCTCCACCATTTAAACAAGCTCGTGCAATAGACTTCCAGTCAGCGGGGGAAAGAGCTTCTCCTGCCATAGTGTCAACCATAGCAGTAGTAAAAGGAGCAGTGGGCCCATATTGAGCACAAGCAGATTTTAGATCTTTCAAGACTTTAAAAGGAAGAGCCTGATGCTCCCTAATACCCTGTTGAGGATTATTAGGATCAGGTCTTTCTAGGACAGGACAACAGAAAATAGGATCTTCTCCTCGTTTTATTGCTTGTACAGCACGTTGCAAGAGACTGAGCATTTTTACAGATGTAGATTTTTGAGGAAGACAGTCCTTACTAACTTGCAGCTTTTTCACTGACTTATCTATCATAGCCATTAGAAAATCATCCTCAGGATATTTCTCTCTTTTATGTTTAAAAGCCTCATCGGTTAAGTCAAAATGTTCCTCTTCATCTGAAATATTTAAATTAATTAGCTCTTTCGGTTTAGGAAGTGGCGACACAGTAGCTGATAATACAGTCTTTTCTTCTTTCAGAGGCTTATGTTTTTCTGACTTTACATTCAAATCAACACTATCATGAGAAGAACCTAAACATATTTTTATCAGATTCCACAAACTAAATGTAACAACGGCAGTATGAGTAGGCCCTCGAGACTCATAATAATTTTTTAAATCTTCTCCAACTTTCTGCCAGATTTCTATGTCACAGAGCCGCCCTCAGGAAACCAGGGAGATACATCATGGATATGCTGCAAAAATTCAGTCAACTGTGAGGTAGAAACTTTATTACCCCGAGCTTTAAGCATCGAAAGTAAAACCGGAGCAAATAATTCACGCTCCTTTGAGCCCTTTTGCCCCATCTTATTTTACTTCTGACTGTTGCCTTATGCCTCTATTAGTTTCACTTTTACTCGTGTCCACACATATGTTGCATAAGGGTTCTCTTACCTGCACTTTCTTTTTCTTTTAATTGCCTTCACGCTTCAGGTCCCTGTTCGGGCGCCACTTGCCGCGGACCAGCCTCAGAAAGAGGATTTCACCTCCCAGGGTCAGAAGGGACGGGGTAAGGAACTGAAGCAGCACCGACGAATGGGGTCAGAAGGACCAAGACAACTGATGGTTGCAAGGCAAGTTTTAGTATGCTACGGTTGCAGATTATATAGACTAGAAATGGAAGGTTGCCAGACGGTGGTTTACATTATCTATAGACTGTCTCCGCTCAGGGTTAACTTCCCTGGGAGAAAACCCACAAACCCAGAATCATCCAAAATAACCTGCACGTGCAGGGGGGAGACAGCTTTGCTTGTCTCATTTTACATACTTTCTGATTTCTGGGCCCTGGTGATTTATCTCCTGTGGAATGGAACAAGGAGGGGAACAAGTAGGGACAGTCCCTTCGAGCAGCGGCGGCATGCCTGGCATGTCCGTAGCCTGCTCTCAAGGCTGACTGCTTCCCACACATATGTTGGCTTGTTTAAGCCTCAAGCCCTCGATCCTTTGTTGAAATACAATAATTTCATTCCTATGGTTTTCAATACCAAAAACTCAACCTCCAGGAGGGCTAAAGTCTAATTTGTACTCCAAACCAAGTAGCAGTGCAGTTCGCTACTACTGAGGCTGAATCCATAAAGACCTCAAGACCACGACCAGAAGACAAGTTATTATATATAATACCCTAGAAGGCCTGAAACATAATTATCATATACATAGCTGGTCCTTCAGAGCTTTTTACCTTCAACATGTTTTTTTTTTTTTTTTTTTTTGCGGTACGCAGGCCTCTCACTGTTGTGGCCTCTCCCGTTGCGGAGCACAGGCTCCAGACGCGCAGGCTCAGCGGCCATGGCTCACGGGGCCAGCCGCTCCGCGGCATGTGGGATCTTCCCGGACCGGGGCACGATCCCGTGTACCCCGCATCGGCAGGCGGACTCTCAACCGCTGCGCCACCAGGGAAGCCCTATAACATGTTTTTTGATGAAAGTTATTTAATGTACTGGAGATAACTGTGACTTACTGATCAAATATTTGAATACTTATACTTACCTGGGATTTCATTTCTGCTGAAAGAAAAAGGAAGAACAGGACTCACCTAAAAAAAACAAACTTTAGAAATGAAAGTAAAAATCTTATCACACACTATCACTTTGGGAAGCAGCATAGAGGGGCAGTCAACAGTAAAACACTGGTGAAATCGGACAAAACTCTAGGCCAAAAATCCATTATTATTATCATCAGTGACAGGACCACAACTGTGCCCTTCATAATTAATAAGCACTCCTAAGAGTCTTCATTTGGCACCAGATGATGTGTTTAAGAGGTTTTGAATCACACTTGGTTTTGTGTTAGCCAAGTTACAGGAGAATTTTTACAGTGGGGGGAAGGGAAGAAGGAAACGGAGCAGAAAAAGAACTGAAGCCATCGTCTACTAACCAAGAAAGCACTGAGCGTTCCAAACGTTATGTCAGACACTAAAGTGACTGATACAGGCTCAAGTGGTTTATAAAACCTATAAAAAGACTACAGCAGCAAAGTCCCCATTTATCTGTAGAGTTCAGAAACTAAAACAAGGAATATTTTAGCTTAAAACCTTATCTCAAGAGAATCATATACACTTCACATGAATAAAAATACCTGAAACCAAACATTTTTAAAAGCTCCAATACCCAAAATATAAAGAAAAAAATTAATTCAGAAGACTCAATCAATCCATGATAATCACAAAACGGCTGGGCAATCTCTATCTCCCTTCCACACTAACCATCCATCCCCTGGAAGGCCAAGGGAGATCAGACCTTCCAGACTTACCTTCTAGACCTTCCAAACACCTGGCTGCTGCAAAATTCGATGGAGACTCCTTGTGGAACAGCAGTTTCCCATCTCTTGTGTCTCTCCCTATCGTGATCATGCAGGAAGCAAGTCTGGCTGTGCTATTTCTTATCATTGTCTGTCACCCATCTGCAACATGATATTGAAAAAGTAGTTCCCTTTCCCCCAGAAGGTTGAGGCTCAGCTACAGGGGTAATTCTCCTGGGCACACAGTCATGATTTAGGCCGACTCAGTGACTTCAACAGGCTTAATTTAATCATGTGATCAGGTTGGTTGCCAGCTGCATAATGCTCCCACATCTGTAGATAGAGCCGCTCTAGTTCCATCGTGTATTGTTTGGTGTTGAACAGAGGGCTAGATGTTCTCTGCTTCCAGAATTTGCCGTGAACTTTCTTCAGGTATTCTAGATCAGTTCCCAGTTTCACAGCTATCTCTTCATATTCTTGTCTATTTTTAGCAATCAGCTCAAGACAGCCTGAACAAGTGAGCTGGGAAGCTGCAATTCGGGAAGCAAGAGTCTCTCCTGGCATAGTCACCATGGGGGCCCCTGCCCAAAGGACATCCATCCCTGTGGTGTGTCCATTACAGAGTGGAGTGTCCAAGCAGACATCAGCCAGCTGGCCTCTCCGAACATGTTCCTCTTTAGGAGCAACAGGGGAAAAAATGATACGGTTCGGGGGAAGGCCCATATTTTGTGCGTACTGTTGAATATTAGCTTCTCCTGCTGCTGGAAAACGCAACAGCCACAGTACACTATTGGGAACATGCTTCAGAATATTTGCCCACATCTGCAAAGTAGATGGGTCAATTTTGTATAACTGATTAAAGTTACAGTACACAATGGCATCTTCCGGTAACCCGTACTGAGAACGTGTGGTTACAAAAATGGTACGGGGAACCTCCTCTCCAGTGGCAGCCTTATTGTTGATCAGGGTAGTTGCCAGTCCATTGCTAATACTGAATCCATTAACTGGAATCTGAATTTGTCCTCTGTTAATCATTTCAATAACTGCTTCTGCAACAGTATTCATAGGAATGACAGGCATATTAAGAGCTGTATTACTGCTGTCGGCGTTGTCTTCTCCATCAGGACATTTCATCTTGACTATTTGCACATCTGATAGACTATCAAGAAATGCTTGGAGGTCGATGCCGTTCAGCACAATCCGATTGTCATAAATGTGCCCATTGGACTTAAAATCGATGACGGCTTTTTTCTTCAGGTGAGGGAACATATTAGCATGATCACCAATAAAGAAAGTATGGGGCATATAAGCCAGTTTCTCAGAATACTGCTCAGCAACTTCAGCAGGTGAAGTTTCCTGATCAGTGATGATATAATCCATGAAAAGCACGCCACTAGTCCCAGGGTACCCCAGCCACATTGCCTGAATAGGAGCTGGCCTGAGAGCAAAGAGTTCATTTCGAGCACCCCTGGTATAACCATTCATGTTTACAAGGATGTGTATACCATCTTGATGGATGCGATCAGCTGCTTTCCCATTGCATGGAATCTGAGAAAGATCAATGAAATGATTGGCTTCTGCCATCACCTTCGCTCGGAAGTTTGTGCCATTATGTGGGCTCAGGGCATAACAGAATATCTCAAATTTATCAGGATTGTGCATGCCTGGAATAGACTGCATAAGATGAGAAGTAGGATGATTCCCAAAGTCAGAACTCACATATCCTACACGCAGTGGACCATCACTGAGCTTCAAGTCTTTTGGATGTTCATACGGTGGTTTATGAAGGACACTTATATTAGCCAAGCAGAGGTTCCCATGCCTCTCAGCAATAGCCTTCCTGAAGCCATGACAAAGAGGATAGAGCATACTATGATGAGGCTGCACAGAAGGCAACCTATTCTTCTCCAACTGCTCAGCCACAATGCTGGCCAAGTTCTTCATTCGCTCCTCATAGTCTGTCCAATCACAGACAACCTGCAGGCAATGAGCCAAATTACAGTAAGCGTCAGGAAAATCAGCTTGAAACTTCAGAACAGTGCAATAAGAAGCAATTGCTTCTGGAATATTCCCTGAATCCTGGTGAATGGAAGCCAGATTGCTGTGGGCATCCGCAAATGCAGGGCTGATCTGAACGGCACGAGTATAACACTGCAAGGCTCCCTGAACATCCTGCATCTCCCATAGAGTGTTTCCCATATTACAGTAGGCCTCAGCAAAGGTAGGACTGATTCGAATAGCCTCCTTGTAGTGCATCAGAGCTTCGTGCAGTTTTCCCTGCTGCTTCAATACACTTGCTAAATTTGAATGGGCATCAGCACAGTCTGGGCAGAGCTCTAATGCTTTACGATACAAGCGAACTGCCTCTTCACTGTTTCCCTGTTCTCCTTTGATGTTGGCTAGGTTATTCAGAGAGTCTGCATGGGTGGGACACAGCCGGAGAGCTGTATGATAACAATCTTCTGCTTCGGCAACACTGCCCTTCTCTTTGAGAGCGTTGCCTAGGTTGCAGTAAGCATCAGGGAAATGTGGTTGCAGTTCAATAGCTCGCCTGTAGGCGTCTATTGCCAGATCCATCAGGCCTTGCTCATAGTATACACAAGCCAGGTTGCCATGTACCACTGCATGATTCGGACTCAAGCTTAGGGCACGAAGGTAAGCTGCCACAGCTCTGTCAAAAATCCGGGCCTCATTGAAGACATTTCCTAAATTGATATAAGCATCCAGGAAATTGGGGTCAAGGGTGACAGCCTTTTCAAAGTGATGAACTGCAAGCCAAATCTCCCCTTGTGCATTGAAAACACAGCCAAGATTACTCCAAGCTACTGCAAAGTTCGGTTGCGTCTCAATTGCTTTCAAATAACATGCCTTGGCTTCTTCTAAGCCACCCAGGGCTTTGAGCAGGTTCCCCAGGTCACTGCGAACACAGGACAAATCAGGATTGTACTGAAGAGCAGAGACGTAAGCTTGTGCTGCCCCTTCCATGTCGCCTGCTGCTACCAAAGCGGCTGCCAGGTTAATAGAACCATCGATGAAATCTGGTTTGAGATGCAATGCATGCCGGTAATGCTCAGTTGCTTCCTGCAACTGCCCTCTTTCCTTGTACACATTCCCCAAATTCGAATAGGCTTCTGCCAGAAGAGGGTTCTGTTTAATTGCCAGAGTACTAAAGTGGGCAGATCTGTCCAGCCTTCGACACTGGAAGTGTATAGATGAAAGTAATAGAAGTACACCAGTATTGCCTGGCTCTTGTCTCCAGAGCTGCATGCAGTGTCTCTCAGCTGCCTCAAAATCTCCTGCCTGATATTCTCGATGTGCCAACTCAGATAACCCTTGGATGGAAAGCATACGTTTCGTTGGTTCTGTGCTGTCGGCCACGTTGCCCACGGAAGATGCCATCTGGAGCTTCTGGAGAGAGTGAAAAAAGGGGGTAATTGAGTCCCGCTGCCGCCACTACTGGCAAGAATGTTTCTAGTGGTAGCAAGCAGGAGCGCAGCAGCCGTACCACTGCTTTGGCAGGCTTAAGCGGCAGCAACAGTTACAGGCACCGAACCTTAGGAACTCTGGTTGGCCGTCTACCTCTCATGCTCTTGAAATCTTAATTCTTAACCCTGCCCTCTTCCACCATTTTTCTCCTAATCAGGGAATAAAAATTACCTATCCATTTGCCTTAGAAGAAATCAAAAGTCAGTAGGCCAAACACTTTTTTAAATATGGTTTTCTGTCCATTTGGAAATGAAATTCATGATTGACTTTTCTTCATCATTCATATAGTCAACGTGGAAAACATTAGGGCCGTGAATTTCAATACAGTAAGATGAGAAAATTTTAACTTGGCCTTCCAAAACCACTAATAAGTAACCGATGTTGTATATAATGCTAAAATCTTAGAGACTGAGTTTGATATTTTAAAAGTTCTGAAAACATCAGCTAATTTCTCCTCATCAAATTTCTTATGCCTCAAACCTGAGTATTACTTTTTAAAAGATAAATTTATTTATTTTTATTTATTTATTTTTATTTTGGCTGCGTTGGGTCTTCAGTGCTGCGTGCAGGCTTTCTCTAGTTGCAGCGAGCAGGGGCTACTCTTTGTTGCAGTGCCCGGGCTTCTCATCACAGTAGCTTCTATTGTTGTTCCACAACTCTATGGGTTCCTTTTTAGGTCCTACGAAGAACCCTAGAAATTAGTTCATGTAATTATAGGTTTTTGCAAAATTGTCTAAAGTGAGATATTTTAATTTCCATCAGGTAAGACCAGCGTCTCTTTCTTTGTCAATTTTCCTTCTATCATATTCTGCTATGTTGGATCATATTGGATTGGTCACAGGCTTTTTGGAAATCTGGCTAAGGAGATGTTTTCAGTGAGGCTATTATGTGATTTTCAGACACCACCATATGTAATTGACTATATACTATCCCATTACAGGAATAACTTCCAGTACTCTTACTGACTACTCTACTGACTTAACTAGCACAAGACACAGAAGCATAAGGACAAAAACCACCTTACAATATAGCCATGTCTTGCACTTCACAGCTCTCAAAGCATGTGCGTTTGAAGAAGAAAAAAAGAACTGAAAAGTATAAAACCAGAAGCTATGCTGTGGAAAATTATTTCAATCATCAGGCATGTGAAAGATAAGTCAAAGATTCAGTTTTCTTCAATGCTTAGTCAAAATGGAAATTTCCTTCTGTCAAGAATATATTCCAGGGCTTCCCTGGTGGTGCAGTGTTTGAGAGTCTGCCTGCCAATGCAGGGGACATGGGTTCGTGCCCCGGTCCGGGAAGATCCCAAATGCCGCATAGCGGCTAGGCCCATGTGCCATGGCCACTGACCCTGCATGTCCGGAGCCTGTGCCCCGTAACGGGGAGAGGACACAACAGTGAGAGGCCAGCATACCGCAAAAAAAAAAACAAAAAAACAAAACAAACAAAAAAACAATATACTCCAGGGGCTTCCCTGATGGCACAGTCGTTAGGAAGCCACCTGCCAATGCAGGGGACACAGGTTCGAGCCCTGGTCCGGGAAGATCCCACATGCCGCGGAGCAACTAAGACCGTGTGCCACAACTATGGAGCCTGCTCTCTAGAGCCCGTGAGCCACAACTACTGAAGCTTGTGTGCCTAGAGCCCGTGCTCTGCAACAAGAGAAGCCACCGCAATAAGAAGCCTGCACACTGCAACAAAGAGTATCCCCCAGTCGCTGCAACTAGAGAAAGCCTGCGCACAGCAACGAAGACACAACACAGTCAAAAATAAATAAATAAACAAATAAAAGAATATACCCCATCAATAATGTGTGTAATGGAATGGTGTGAATGAGTATTTTATCAGAATTCCTGTAATGCACAAACCTATAGCAGTACTGAAATCAGTAATGCATTTATAATAGTAAATATTTATGAGGAAGTAATCCATAGAGGTTTTCTGAAAGTGAACAATGAAACTTAAAGTGACATTATCAATAATAAATTGTGACGCTGAAATAACCTTTTCTAAACTATTAATAACTAAAAGCAAACTCTAATCAACCATGTTAAAAGAAATCCAAGTCTATAAACTACAAAGTTTATTTCTTAAAATTTTATTTCTAAAACACATAAACTGTCATATGAGGAGGCAGTTAAAGAATATATAGCTACAAGAGTGGGGAAAAAGTTTTATAGAGACACATCTAGCAGGAGTTAATTTTCAAATGTCATTTTTCTAGATTTTGTGACACCTATAGTATTGATATTTGAAAGCATTTAAAAAATTGTAATTTGAAGATTTGCTACTTCCAGGTAGAGTAAAATATTTTGAAGCAAAACACCATTTCCACTAAGAAAAATAAAAAAAAGCCAAATAAAATAGTCAGCATTCAATCAAAAATTTCTAGACATACCAAGAGATAGAATCATATGACTAAAATTCTAAGAAAAGAACAGATAATACAAAAATATTTATATAAGATATTGTGTATATTTATCAGGAAAAGTCTTTATCAAGAAAAGACTTTAAAATCATCAGAATTAATATTATATTTTATTTATTTGTATATTTTATTTATATATAGATATTTATATAAAGAACTTAAAGATAAAGCCCTAGTTAAGGCAGTGACAAAAGCAGTAGCAGTGGGAGTGAAAAGAAATGGTTATATGCAAGGATATTTTGTCAGTAAAAGTCCAGGATTAAATGTCTGACTGCATACATGGGATGGATAGATGGAGTGGGAAAAATCAAAGTTAACTATAGAGGTTCTAGTGAAGATGGGGTTGCCATCACCCAACCCAAGGGGTTGCGATCATCCCCAAGGTCTAGGAGACTCCAAGGGAAGGTCATAGTCGAGGAAAAGTTAATTGCTGGGAAAATAAGACTCCCAGTCTCTCCATCTCCCTATACTAGTTTTTTTTTTTTAACATCTTTATTGGAGTATAATTGCTTTACAATGGTATGTTAGTTTCCACTTTATAACAAAGTAAATCAGTTATACATATACATATGTCCCCATATCTCTTCCCTCTTGCATCTCCCTCCCTCCCACCCTCTCTATCTCACCCCTCTAGGTGGTCACAAAGCACAGAGCTGATCTTCCTGTGCTATGCGGCTGCTTCCCACTAGCTATCTATTCCTTATACCAGTTTTGTTTTTCTCATATACGTAGCGGCATTTCATTCAAGGGAAAAGGCATTGATCTGACTGGTCAAATTAAACACCATAGTTGAAGGCACATTTACAGTGGTTACTTCCTCCACAATTTAGAAAGTAACGTTCACAATTTCCCTCTTCCTACACCACAGAACACATTGGCCATTCCTCCAAAGTTTCCACTCCATAGAGTGGACCAGAGATGACGTTAGCCCAGAACTGAGAGCTTGGCATGAGATGCCAACCCCACCTAGAGCTCTGGCATAAGTTATGACCCAACCCAGCTCTACAGAGAGCTCTGCATGGAATCTTGTCTCAGCCATAATAATGTGATTCTGTGTTTCATTTGGTTTTCTTCTTTGCTTAACTTTCCCTGGCCACTCTGACAAACAAAATTTCAGGCAATCTTGGGCCACTCACTAACTTTATTCCATCTAATGTTATCCAGATTCCCAAGAAAATTACTAACAATAAAGGGGGAAATTTGGAACATGGTGAGTTTTAGGTGCCTGAAATATACAGTTAACTGAATCCAGTTAAGTAGCAAATTCTTTGGATCTCAAATATGCCAGTAGAAGAGCAGACTAAGCTCAATTTAATGTACTCTTACTGGAGACACATGTAAATTCTGGGTCAATTTTGAAAATGTTAAAAGAACATAGCTGAGATTAAAAGAAAGAAAGGAACACCTGCATGTTTCCGAAAGTAACAGAGAAATTAAATCCAGAGAAATAAGAGCAGACTGATGTGTATGGGTTCCGTTCCTTAGTATAGGCCTTATGTAAATAGGGGCTGGAGCTAGAAATCTAACATTACCTTGAGGCCAGGAATTTAGACTCAGAATGGAACAATATTGAGAAGTTAGTACAGATATCCTACAGAAAATTCATGAGGAACTGCTTAGTCCATTAAGAGGGCCAAGGGAGGTGGTGAGGAAGATTGATATCTCTTGAAAACCTTCAGGTACAGAAAACATCAACACCTCTGAAAAGTAGGCCTGTCCTTCCCAGAGTTGTGATGGCCAGGTTGTCACTAACCTCTAAGGCCCTGTAGGAATCAGAAACTGCAAGGAGAGTAATTCAAAGAAAAACAGATGCAGGATGGGTGTGGCAATAAATCCTAGGACCCTATCAGAAACAAAATTAAAACCACTCTAGAGGGAAATTTTAACAAACCAGGGCAGAGAGTATCCTAACCAGAATAGAATAATAATTCTGAGGAAGTTACTTTACTTATTTAAGTAATATTCAATGCATTTCCATGGCCAGGCCCTTTTGAAGAATTCTAAAAGATATACAAACAATTCATTTACATCTTATATATCCCACCATCCAGAGCCAAATTCACTTAAGAACTGTACTGGTGGAAATTGGGCAGCACTATGGAGAAAATAAAAAGGTGTTTACCATCAAAAAACATGAAGGTAAGAAAGATAATGTCTAATTTTTTAATTATCCTGTGGTTTCTTGAAATCTTTTGGAAACCCAAAATAGAGAAACCTTGGAGGAAATGAAGATTTAAATATTTAGAGATTTATCAACTCATCTATAAAAGCTTTATTCATCTCTTCTTTTAATAACATTCCTGAGAGGTATAAATGTGTCCAGTGATAGGGTTGAATAAGCCTGAGAGAATTTCAATTGTTTACTATTCTTGGTCAGCTCTTAAGACCTTTCAGGAGCATCTTGATTTTCATGGCCTCATCCAACAAAAGCAGGATATTTTACAGAAAGTCCTGGGCCACTTTTTGCCTTGCTTTTGTGTTTATGTTTTTGGTTTTATCACATCGGGCGGTACATTAGGCTACCTATTGCATACTCCCTCATTCATGCATGCATTCATTCAAACAATATTTACTGAGTTGAGACATTTAATTAACACTCAATAAATGATGTTTAGATGAATGAATGCGTTTTTTATCAAAGTAAGTGTAAGTACTGAGAAAAATTACAGAATGTATGATCCCAGTCCCAAAAAAGCTTATAACTGTGTTGAGGATAAAACAGATGCTGATGAAATAACTAATATATCATATTGGACAGTTTCTAACTTCAAAAATGAGTTTTTATAAATAATCAGAGCCTAAGGAGGACAAAGAAGGGACAGTTCATTATGGGTTGAATCTATCAATAAATGTACATTTCAGATGAGATTTGAGATTGACCTCAAAGAGGAGGACTTAGATATAGGAACAGAGAACAAAAAAGGCATGGTGATAGCATGTGCATAGATAGTGTGGCCAATATTTATGTTCTTCATTAAAGATAGTCAGAGATAACCCAAATGTAACTGTTTCCATGGGTCCATTCTCAGTATCCAAAGAAAACGGCAAATCCTATCTCAGTAAAACTAATGAAAAACACAGCCTTTAACAAAGAGATTGTGAAGGAAAGGGGGAGAGAAAGGCTTGCATCCCACACCACACAACAAAACTTATTGAATTATTTAATTTTCTCCCTCTGAAAATTTCCTCTCCATCTCTCTGTACGTGTCTCTTCTCCCACATCTGGCCACACTCTACCAGCCATCTTTCCAGATCTTTCCAGAACTCTCCATCCTAGTTTCATTAGGCCACAAGTTAAACATCTCACAGGTCTCCAGGATGCATCCCCATCACTTATTCCACAAAGGCAAACAAAGGACACTTCTCAGGATCACGTTTCTTTGAAGGAAGAGGTCATGAGGAGTGATTATAAATAATATAAGGTGGAGAGCAGTGACTTAAAATACCATTTTTCACCTTAGAATGGGAATACAGGGAACCTTGGGAAACTAGAAAATCTAGAAAGGATTCACTGATAAGTATTTATGTTCAATGAATAAAATAAAATGTAATAATACGGCTAAACTCTGAGAGATTAACTTTTTCAAAAGTTGCTTTCACACACCTTCACTATTGGGATGTTTGATAAACACACCTTTCCTTCTTTACTTTCTTCTTTCTTTGCAGATACTGGCACCAAACTTTCAAACAATAAGAACCTTCCCATAAGTCCCTTGCCAGGCAAGATTAAGGTATAACAATCCAAACAAATTTTTGAAGAAGATAACTGGTTGAAAGCACAGGAAAAGAGCTGGGTTTCTCTTATTCAACAGTCACATAATGAGTAATGTGGGAATTGGTTTAAAAAGTCTCTCTGCATGAGGGGCTAAGGTTAAGATTAGAACTTCTGAGGCCAGAAGAGCAAAATGACTACAAGAATCCACATATTTTCAAGAGCTGCCCTTTGGATGTGAGGCATTGATTTTTCCCACTATTTTTTCAGCAACCCAACTGGTGTCTTTATTAAACGACATAAGAGAATACAGTGTGACCAAGAAGGCTTAGATCTCCTTAGCCCCAAGTCAGATGTTCTCCAGTGACTGTCCACTCAAATGAAAAAGAGAGATTTACAAGAGGAAGCTGGATACAACTGAGTGTACTTTAATTTTACCTGAATTATTTGTTTTGTTTTCAATTCTCCACTGAAGTGCCTACATTAATATATTTTTAAGAACATTTCCTTAAGTTGAAGTATTCATTCAGTATATTCATTTACTATAATTTAGAAAAGCCAAATGATTTAGGCAAATTCATTTCTATATTGACACAGCAGTGTATTGTGAACTAAATGACACCTGGCAGTTCTTTACTCAGATACTAACTCAATTAGAAGGCAGAACAAGGATACCTACCCATTCAGGGAAGGAAAGGTCACTTAGCCTCTGTAGCTGTCTTAGGTCTCTCATCATCACAGTAACAAATTGAAGACTAAAAACCATATGATCATCTCAATAGATGCAGAAAAAGCTTTTGAAAAAAATTCAATATCCATTCATGGTAAAAACTCTCCAGAAAGTGAGCATAGAGGGAACATACCTCAACATAATAAAGGCCATATATGACAAGCTCATAGCTAACATACTCAATGGTGAAAAGCTGAAAGCATTTCCGCTAAGATCAGGAACAAGACAAGGATGCCCACTCTCACCACTTTTATTGAAGGTAGTTTTGCAAGTCCTAGCCACAGCAATCAGACAAGAAAAGTACATAAATAAAAGGACTCCAAAATGGAAAGGAAAAAGTACAACTGTCACTGTTTGCAGATGGCATGATACATAGAAAATCTGAAAGACACCATCAAAAAATTATTAGAGCTCAAAAATGAACTCGGTAAATATGAAGGATACAAAATTTATATATAGAAATCTACTGTATTTCTATACACTAACAGTGAACTATCAGAAAGAGAAATTAAGGAAGCAATCCCATTTACAATCACGTAAAAAAGAATAAAATACATAAGAATAAATCTGCCTAAGGAGGTAAAAGACCTGTACCCAGGGAACTATACGACACTGATACAAGAAATTAAAGATGACACAAACAGCTGGAAAGATATACCATGGTCACGGATTGGAAGAATTAATATTGTTAAAATGACCATCATACCCAAGGAAAGCTACGGATTCAATGCAGTCTGTATCAACATATCAAGGGCATTTTCCACAGACCTAGAACAAATAATTTTAAAGTTTGTATGGAAACACAAAAGATCCTGAATAGTTAAAACAGTCTTGAGAAAGAAGAACACAACTGGAGGAATCATGCCCCCTGGCTTCAGACTGTGCTACAAACCTACAGTAATCAAAACAGTATGGTACTGGCACAAAAACATCGATCACTGGAACAGAATAGAGAGCCCAGAAAGAAATCCATGCACTTATGGTCAATGAATCTATGACAAAGGAGGCAAGAATATGCAGTGGAGAAATGTCTGGGCTTCCTTAGCGATGGTTTCATCAATTAATTTGTTTTCTTAAATGGACCATACTTTTCCATGTCTTTGTATACCTTGTGATTTTTTTGGTTGAAAATTTGTCTTTCAAATATTATAATGTGGTATCTATGGAAATCAGATTCTCCCACTTTCCCAAGGTTTCCTGGGCTTTTGATTGTTGAAGGCTGTAGTAGTCTGTTTGTTTAGGGACCTTTCCAAACTATTTTTGCAATGACTGTTTTCCTTATCGTATGTACGCACTGAAGTCTCTGTTCCTTTAGTTCATGTTTAGCTAATGTTTTGACAGAGATTTCCTTGAATTCCTGCACCTAAAACAAACAAAAATAAATATACACAAGCACATCCACATGCACACTCAAAACCACACACCTCTGCCCATTGTGCAGATTGCTGGATCACTCCTTCAACATTTAGCTGACCTGCATTGAGTTCAGGGCTCAGCCCATGGTAAAAGCTTAGAGACTCCTCTGGTGTTTTCAGAACATGCATCTTATCTTGAGTATGCATGTGGCTTTCTTAATTTCTCTGGACACATGTGTACTTTCCGTAGGTTCTAATTTCCCAAAGAATCTCCCCCGACTTTGGCTCCTGCCTCTCATGGGGTCTATTGTATTTCAGTGCACAGTCTTCTGCCCCAGCCATCTGTGCTTTGTTAGTTCACCTTGCACTGCTTTTGAGCAATGACCGCTGCTTTTCCAGACTGTGTTCCAAGTTAGCTAAGACAGAGATAAGCATCTTGTGTCAGTCCTTCAGGTAGCTCCGACAGGTTAGAACAGATACACAGAATAATCTGACAGTACGGTCTCTTCTGCTCCCTCCTGAAGCATGATTGAGGGTCCCATACTAGGAATGGTCTGCTGCTACTTTAAGACTATCACTGCATTAAGACTCCACCACTTTAAGACCATCACTAAACTAACAGTGGATGGGGCAAGGGCAAGTAAAAATGCCACAAAGCTTTCCTGCCATTTTCAAATCTTTGGCTGATTTCAGGACTAAGAGAAACTCAAAGAACCCCACAGCAAGAAACAGTACAATCAAACTCTCAGAAGCCAAAAGACACAGAAAGAATCTTTTCTCACAAAGGAGAAAGAAAAAAGAAATTTGTTACAAAGCAGGGATCCTCAAAAAGATTAGAGCTAATTTCCTATATGAAACCATGGAATCAAGAGGCCAGACATATTTATAGTGCTGAAAGAAAAAAATTGTCCACCAAAAATTCTATATTTGGCCAAACTGGTTTAAAAACTTAGGGAGAAATTAATGCATTCCCAGATGAACAAAGGCTGAGGGCGTTTGTTTTACAACTTCCTACCACTGCCCTATGAGAAATGCTAAATTGAACCTTCAGGTTGAAATCAAAGGACACTAGACAACAACTCGAAGCTGTAGAAAGAAATAGAAATCTCCAGTAAAGATAAATACATGGGCAAATACTAAAGCCAGTATTGTGTTATTGGCTTGTAACTCTACTTTTTATTTCTTACATGATTGAAAAAAAATGCATAAAATAATCATAAATCCATGTTATTGGGCTCACAATGTATAAAGGTGTAATTTGTGACAACAATAATGTAAAGAGGAGAACGGAACTGTAGAGGAACAGAGTTTCTGTGTGCTACTGAAGTTGGTTTCAATTGAAATTATATTGTTTTAACTTTAGAATGGTAAATGTAATCTTCTTGATAACCACAAAGAAAATATCAATAGACTATATGCAAAAAGAAATGAAAAGGGAATCAAGAGTTCACCACAAGAAAATCGGCTAAGCACAGAAGTCAGTAATGGAGTAAATGAGGGGCAAAAAATGCATAAGACATACAGAAAACAAGCAGGAAACAGACAGAATTAAGTTCTTCCTCATCAGTAATTTTTGAAAAAGTAAGTGGATTAAGCTCTCCAATAAAAAGATGAACATTGGCAGAATGGACTTTAAAAACAACCATAATCCAAGTATACGCTGTCCGCAAAAAACTCACTTGATTTCAAAAGACACAAGTTGCTTTAAAGTTAAAGCATAGAATAAAATATCCCATGCAAATAGTAACAAAAAAGAAGGAAAGAGACACAGAAAAAGAAAGGGAGGAAGGAAGGAAGGAAGGAAGATAGATCTGGGATGGCTATGTTACTATCACACAAAATAAACTTTAAATCAAAAACTATCACAAGAGGAAAAGGAGGCCACTATATGTTGATAACAAGTTCAATCTATCAAGAAGATAGAACAACTATAAACAAATATGTACCAAACCACCCCCCAATATGTGAAGCAAACATTGACAGAATTGAAGGAAGAAATAGTTCTAAAATAATAGTTGGAGATCAATACCTTGCTTTCAATAATGGATAACACATCTAGACAGAAGATCAGTCGAGAGGTAGGGGGACTGAATAACACATTTACCCAACGAAACCTAACAGCCATATATAGATCACTCCACTCAACAACAGCAGAATACACATTTTTCTAAAGCACACATGGAACATTCTCCGGGAAAGACCATATGTTAGGCCACAATACAAGTACCAATACATTTTTAAGAAATTGAAATCATACAAAGTATCTTCTTTAGCCACAGTGAAATGAAGGTAGACATCAATAACAGAACCATTGATAGCCATTTCCCAACATGCCTGCCACACATGATATAAAGCAATGAAGGGAAAAACATAATTTACCATTTAGAAAAGTGGGAAAGAGGACATACCATTGACACAGGGTGTGTGCTGTTTCCCGTTGTCAGGGATAGAAATAAATTAGCATCATTTATTCATTAGTGTGTTAATTTCTTGGTCAATCATTGGGCAGCCAGTGTTTCTCCCTGATGGGAAGATTTCCTATACTCAGTGTTGAGTGGAGCCAACCTTGAAAGGGACATTTTAAAGGATTATACTGTGATGGGCTTCGCACTACCCTTCCTCCTATGCCAGTATTTAGGCTGGGGTATTTCCATGGAGTGTGTACAATCGTAGGCCCCAGTTCACCAGAATTTAGTTTGACTCGTTTTGTTAATACATTCCCTCAGTACTTTGTCTTTTGTATCCTTTTGCATTTATTTCATTCTTTATTATCACTGCGAAACAACTTTGTTTCCTGTTCAGATGCCAAAAAGTGGATATCAATACCTCCTGAGTTTTACACATCACAGATCAGTTTTGGATATCAGGGACAGAGACAACAGCTATTTCCAATGACTTTGAGACATACTTTGAACATGTGATTAACATGTTGAGTGTTGAAATGTGTGTCGAGCTCATTATACTTGCTCTAAAAGGTTTCAAACTGCAAAGATTTAAAAATCTTTATCTTTGAATAGATTTCCTGTGCTGTCCCTTTGTGTCAGACTGTTAATATGCAGTCTGGCACCTTCAAATAATGTGGCTTTGCACCCAATTATTTACATGTTGTTTTATCCAGGGAGAACCTTTTTTTTAAAAATAAATTTACTTATTATTTATATTTGGCTATGTTGGGTCTTTGTTGCTGCATACGTACTTTCTCTAGGTGGGGCGAGCGGGGGCTACTCTTCGTTGTGGTGTGTGGGCTCCTCATTGCTGTGGCTTCTCTTGTTGCAGAGCACGGGCTCTAGGCGCTGGGGCTTCAGTAGTTGTGACACGCGGGCTTCAGTAGTTGTGGCTCATGGGCCCTAGAGCACAGGCTCAGTAGTTGTGGCACACGGGCTTATTTGCTCCGCGGCATGTGGGATCTTCCCGGACCAGGGCTCGAACCCATGTCCCCTGCACTGGCAGGCGGATTCCCAACCACTGTGCCACCAGGGAAGTCCCCACACAGAGAATCTTAAGGTCAAAACATACAACCAGATTAACTACACTTCCTCCTGTTTACATTTCCCTCATCTTTTCTTCATCTTCTGTCTATGTTTCCTTGGCCCTGTTTATATTAAGTGCTTTTGCAATTATATTTGATTGTATGTATTCTGGTGAGTTACCACAATGCTTTAGGAGACACGCTAGGATACAAATGCATTTAAGTAATATATATATACACATATATATGTAGTTTGCTTGAGTGCAGTGTTTTTTGTTTTCTCTACTGAATTCATTAGCATGGGTCGGTATAATATTTAGCATAGGTTGATATATAATTTGTAAACTAATGAAGTCTTCAAAGTGAGGAAATAAGTCTTTCAAATTTAATTATTTATTTTAAAGAGCAGAATAGCATACATAAACAGGTGCCTAATGAAAACTTGTATTCTAATTTGGAACTCTCATGAACACCTATTTTTTTGTTCTTCTAAAGGTATGAGAGTAAGTCATTTGATTATTTTTATTTTTATGGCTTTAACTTTAGAACAATGAAATATTCATAAATTTTAAAAAGTATTTTTCTTTATTTGATGGGGGTGGGATACTGGAGAAATGAAAGGTCAAACACCTATTGAGGAATCCATACTTGTCTATATAGTGTGTACTTTTTTTTCAATAACTGATTTAAAATTCCTAAAAGGATGCTATAATAAGTTATTATGCCATTTTACAGACTGAATTAAGTGAATTTCAGGGAGGTATGAAACTTGCCTAGGGCTATCCAGCTGCCAAGTGGTAGAAGTGAGAATTAAATCCAGGTATACCTATCGCCAAAGTTTCTGCTCATCTCTTTACATCATCCACTTTTAATAGCCAATGCTTTTCTGCTTACAAATATGACTGAGGTTTCCAGACAGTCAACATTGCTTTTTAATCAGATAGAAAAATTACTGTTGCTTCTCTAAAGACATGTTCCTTTTCCATTAAGTCACTTTAGTTGTTCAAATAATACTTCCAGACAGTAGTCATCATACAGTTGGAGACTAAGAACAGAACTCAGGGATGTCTCTAGCAGTCAATAAAGACCAACTGGGCTCACTGATGATACTTACGGGAAATGACTTAGTCTAGTCATTTCCTCTAGACTAACATAATGTTATTAAGAAGACCCTAATAATTCACAGTACTGCCCTTGCCTGATTGTTTGTTCTTCTCCCTCTATCACTCTCTCTTTCCCCATATTATTATTATTTTTGACAATTTTTGGTGAATTAAATTCAGGGATTAGTATTCAGGAGCGCTAGTCACAAAGGCAGAGAATCTTAGCTCACACCAAAGGAAGAAAATAGAGAAAAAGTATAAATTATATGAATACACACATATCACACATGTACCAACTATATGTTGCACTTCTCCAAAATCTATTCGGTATCTGCACATTTATTGTATGTTAGCAGTAAGACTAGAAATGAGCATAAGGCTCTGTTTACAAGATACAGAAAACAGACCCAAATATGAAAATTACTAGCAATGAGAATGGGAAGAAAGACTACAACAAGGAATGTAGATGATATTTTTGTTTCTTAGCTATGATGCCAAATATTGAACTTTCAACTTGAGACAAGGAGGCCATAAAAAGTTGTATTAGTTTCCTAGAGCTGCCATGACAAAGTACCAGAGACTGAGGAGGTTAAACAACAGAAATGTACTCACTCGCGTGTGTAGAGGCTAGAAATCTGAGAAAAGGTGTCAACAGGATTGATTTCTTCTGAGGTATCTCTTCTTGGTTTGTAGAGGCCATGTTTTCCTTTTGTCTTCACATGGTCTTCTCTCTGTGCATGTCTGTGTCCTAATATTTTCTTTTGATAAGGACACCAGCCATATTGAATTAGAGCCCACCCATTTGACCTCATTTGACCTCAGTTACCTATTTAAGGGCCTTATCTCCAAATACAGTCATATTACAAGGTACTGTGGGTTAAGACTTCCACATATTAACTTGAGCAGGACACAGTTCAGGTGATAATAGAAGATAAGAGTAATTTAAGCAAGTAAGTAACTATTGTTTACAGTGAGCTGCTTAAGGATATGAATTTACTCAAGAAAAACAAGAAGAAATTACATAACACTGTATGTTATACAAAGACTTTAAATTAATCATCATAACATCCTGTGAGATGGGCATTAAATTAGACTAAGTAAGAGTAAGCAACTTATCCAGAATTGTATAGTTGGTACTTTCCAGAATTTAAACCAGGTATTTTCCCAGTTCCAGTCTACGTTATATATTCATTTCATTATTTGAAATGAATTTTGAGTCTTCATTTTGCTTAGTTTCTGAAGTTATATGGGGATAGAATGGAGTTGGACATTTTCAGTGACATTCACACATGGGGAAGGAGATTGAGTCCAGAAGCTTCAGCAATGTTTCCATGGAGAACGCTAACAACAGAACCAGAAACACCGTTATTCTTTTGGTTCAGTGATCTTTCCTAAAGCACTATAAGAATCAATTTTAAGAAGCCCAATGTTTTCCAAACTTTCACCAATGGGCTCTGTAGGGTCCTCTAACAATATCTAAGAGACTAACTAGTTTCACGTTCCAAGCCACTTAAGACAAGGAGTTCTGATTGTTCTCTGTGAGGAAATCAAGTGATAATCATAGCTGGTAATTTAGGATAGTTTCTTCAGGGCCCAGGCAAAACCTAATACACAAGTAATAATCATTGTTAAGTGCATCTTTGACAAGGATTCATCAAGTATCAAAGAGGTCTATAAATTGGGAGAAATTATGATCAAAGACAAACATAGACCACAGATATTTAATTAATGCTCAATTATTTATGAGTTTAACTTTGGTTAACCTCGTTTTCCTTCTTCTAGACAATTTCCAATTCATCTCCACAAAGAGACCAGAATACTTACCTTCCAAAACAAGATTTATTGTGTTCCTTTAATTCAAAGCAGACAGTGACTTCTACATTCACTCCACCAAGTTTTGCTAGGAGAGAAAAGGAGACATTATATTTTGTCTTGAATTACATACGCCACCATACTTGACTTAGCCCATCCTACTGGAAGCACTTTGGCGCAGATTCTACAGTCTTGTCTTACATCTTCTACGGAATCAAGCCAAGGGAATCACACATAGTTACAGCTGGAAAAACGTTTGTTCTGGGTTGATACTTTTAGCCTTTACCACCAAGACTTTATCACCAAGATCTATCTTTACAGTCTCTAAACAGGAGACCTTCTTGCCTTCCATTTTCATATTGACAAGGAAGGTAAAGGGAAGAACTAAGAAGTACCCAGAGTCAGCTAGCAGCCAGCACAGATAAATCATCTGTGGACATATTGTTTCTTTCAAAAGATATAAACATAAGAGGAAGTCCTAGTGTTTGAAACGATTGTGCATAATAGAATTCCATGAAAACCTAGAAATCCAGATGCAGATCAGTAACATATTGGCTAAATAAGCCGTTATGTTCATGCAATGGACAAGTGTACAGACATTAAGAAGAACGAGATACTCTTTTCTATGAGATTCCCTTTTCACTGAACTCATCAGTGCTGCAAAAACAATGTTACATAATACTTTTTCTTTAACATTATATCAGGCATCCTCATCTTGTCCTGCATTTATTGCCAGTGTTACTAAATTTTATCATTTACCTCTTTCTCTTTTAGACATATAATTTCTTCTTATTTTGGAAGCATTCATCAATCCCCATTTTACTCTTTCTTTTAAATTACAAATGAATATTGAATTTTATAAACTATCTTTTGTGGGATATTTCAAGTGATTGTATAGTTTTGCTCTCCTTGGACCTTGTTATATGGTAAATTATATTTTGTTATTTTATATATGCTATTTATTATATATTGTATTACATTTACTAATTACATTTATTATAGTATAATTACATTATAATTAAGGTAGCATTTTGTTTTAGATAGACAAAACTATCAGTGGAATAGGAAGCATCTTAAAATTAGATGCAAGAGCATAAGGGAATTGAGATTAAAATAAAATTCACATTTTGGATCAGGAGCAAAAATTATTCAACAGAAGTGGGAAAATATGGCTATCATTACTAAATTCTAGATACAGCAACTAGTTAAATGTTAAAAAATAATGAAACTGTAAAAGTATCAGAAACCTGGGAGACATGAAATAAAGTATTCATGAGGAATACCTTTCTAAGATACAAAGAAAAAAGGATACATTTAATTATATAAGAATTAAAATTTGCCTCATGGCAAAATGCACTACAAAGGTCAGAAAACAAGCAAAAGAAATTGGGAAATATATTAAGAAATGGATATGCTTTCTTTACAACTTTTGAGAGAAGCACATGTTTCTTTTTCCTTTAACCTGTTATGGGGGTATTAATCTATAATGTAAGTGCATGGTTCCTTTCCTTTAACCTGTAATGTGAGATTTAATCTATATGGTACGTGCATGGTTCCTTTCCTTTCATCTGTAATGTGAGTGTCAACATGCGGCACTGTTTCTAAGCACAGACTTTGGATGTTCCTGTACTGGTCCCATCACTGACCATCCACAAAAACTTACAAATGTTGCTTCACTTTCCTGGGGGTTAGAGTCTTAGCTAAGAAATGGAAGCAAAACAGAACTTTCCCTCAGGGATGATAGAAGGTTTAAAGGAGTAAATATGTAAGTGACTTAGCACAGTGCCTAGTACAAGAGAGATCAATAGAAGTACTTATCAATTTTTAAAGAGACAGATGAAAGAAATCAAATGTGGTGATTTCAATCTATTGATATATATTCTTGACTTTAAACTACCTTTTCATTCATTGGATGACCTAACTTACTCATGCTTTTTCTTAATCTAGTGAACTTGGGTAGCTAATATCACAGTTTAAAATTTTTGCTTTTATATTTACAAGTAAATTTGACCTGTAAATTTCTTTTTCCTTACAGTCCTAATCTATTTTCAGTATTAGGATTATATAGACTTCATAAGATGAATAAAGGAGCATTCTTCCTTCGCTACTCTCTAGAAGTTTTTCTTTGTTAATATTGATGTTATCTGTTTAATAGTAGTTCGATAGAATTCACCTCCCAAATGATCTGGCTGGGTCTGGTCTTTTCTTGGTGAAAGATTGTAAAGTATTGACTTCATTCCTTTACTGGTGAAAGAACTCCAGCTATAAATTTCCTCTTGTGTCAGTTTTGGTAAACTTTAGGAGCTAGGAACTTGTCCACTTTACAGAAATGTTCAAATTTACTGGCATTTCATATATTCTCTGTTTGTACTCTCTGTTATAACATGGTCCTGATTCTTTCTGTATATTATTTACTTGAGTTTTTGTTTTGCTTAATCAAAGTGTGTTTTCTAAATCTTTTCAAAGAATATTCTTTTGACTTACTAAATCACCTCAATTTTATACTTTTTTCTGTTTTATTAAGTTCTGCTCATATCTTTATTATCTATTTTTCTATGTTCTCAGGGTTTATTGTTTTACTCTTCTGATGTCAATTAAAACACTTGGGTATTAATTTTAAGAAATCTTTTTAGTTATAAATAGTTGAACTTTTTGAAGATTCCAGCTTAGTTGTAAGTATGTAAGGGTCAGCTCCTCCACATTGTTGCTAGCCTAAGGCTTAGTTCACCCTATCGCAATGTATATATTGACATTTTTTACCCTCGACTTTCTGTGTTTTGCTACTTCTCACTTTTCTTTGGAGAGAAGCCCTTTGAAATACCCTTAACTTATTTTACAGCCAATAAGTCTTTAAAATAATGTGTATTTTTTAAAGATAAATCTACTTATATAATTAGGCAGAAAATCTGATCTGCCATATTTTTAAAAACAGCATAAATTCACTCTTCTCCATGATTAATCTGCTGTATTACATGACCTTTGAGTTTTTAGCTTTATCAATGACATGTACTTGAAAAAATGTTTTAAAGATCCTACCCAGTCTTTTAAAACATCCTTTTTCCTTGTTTCAGTTCTAGTTTTATGTATATTTTCTGCCTTGCACCTGATTATTCCAACATCTGATGGATGGCCTTGGGAATCTAATTCTGGTATTGATTGTTTTTTGCTGATTCTCTCCACTTCTAGCTGATTTCTTCATTATTGGATAAATTTAGATCATGAGCTCACGTTTAGCTAAACTTTATCTGTGGGAATGCTATAGGCCTGTGTTGAAGGTCTACCTCTCCAGAAAGGGTTTAGTTTTGTGTTTGGAATACCACCGATTTGGGAGCATTTTAAGTTAATTTCTTATTTTCTGTTTGCAAGACGGCACATAAATTTACAACACAAACACAGTCCTGGGGTTCAGAATTATCAAAATTTCCTACCTGTTTCCTACCCAGAGCAGAGGCCAAGAGAATTTGGTCTTAGTTTCCTTTGCCAGCAGATATTTTTTCTTCTGGCACACCCTTTCATTAAAGGTGAAGCTAGGGATAGATAGGTTTAGTTCTAACTTCCCATCTAGTAGGGATGGAGTCTTACTTCCTGCCTCCCATGTGGTCATGGCCGTTTAAGAACAAGTCTCTATGTCAGGTGTGTCATTAAACTATGGCCTATATTCCAAATCCAGACAGAAGTCTATTTTGTATGGCCTATGAGCTATGAATAATTTTCACATTTTAACTGGTAACATTTTAAATGGTTACCTAAGTACCTAAATAATATCCTCAATTTTGCCTCTTTGGTCTACAAAGCCTAAAATATTTGCCACCTGGCTCCATAATAACAGGGTTTCCAGCTTCTGTTCTAAGCTATCAAGATATTCAATCCACTCCTAATATAGCTATAACTCTCACACATGTTCCACCCTTCTTTCATGGGTCCTGGAAATTTCTACTGCATACTTCAAAAATCAACCACGCACTTAAAAATAAGTTGTGTACATTTAACCTAGCATACCTAACCCTTTTCCTTTAGGAGAGTTTTTCAAGTAATCTTGCCCACCGTATTCTTTAGAGCTTCATTAATAATGGCAAAAAATTAAAACAACTTAACATTCAACAAATGGGAATTGTTCATAACAATTATAGAAGCACATACAGTAGAAAACTATAAACTATTATTGAAACAGTGAGACACAAATAGTTTTATTCTCAGAGAGCTATGTTTATTTAGGTCCCTTTGGTTTAAATAAGTATATTTCTGTGTATGTATGTACATAGTCATGTATTTATATACACATACATTATTTGTATGATATAGTTATATAAACATATGAAATACATACCTATACACATACCTTTGATTTATATTTGTATACATACACAGGAATATAATTATATATATTATATAGTTATATACATTGAACTGAAAACTGGTAGTATACATATATATCGTGTATAAATGTGTGTCTATGTGCAAGAGTAGAAAAGCAGGTTGAGAGATATGGAAGCATGAGTTAGACAGGGTTCACGATTGTAAAAGTAGTTATGTGTAGGTAGTGAGGTTAAGGCCCATTTGATTGAAAATATTGCATATTTTTGCATCAATTGTTATGATGAACAGATTCCTATGTAAATAAAATTATAAATAGCTATACATACTTGTATGTGTAACGTATAATTAAAATATATATAGTTTTATAGATGTATTATATTTATATTACATAATATAATTGTCTTATACTAATACATTATGTATTGTGTTATAGAGAATATATTAACTATAGTGTATTATATCAGATAATAATAATTATATATTTATAATATATATATAAATATATCTATTTATAATTTATATATTATGATATAATTGTTTTATAATCAATATTACAGGATATATCATATTAATATTATGAACATATTAACCATATAAATACATTTCATTTCTCATATATTTTGTATATAATATATGCTAGGCAAAAATATATATTAATATAATACATAGTTGTTATACATTAATATAAATATTAGTATATTACATTTATATATCAATATAATATTTAATACTGGTATATTTATATTATATTTAATATATACATAACTAATGCTCTTTAAAGCCATCTGCTACAAGTAGAATAAGACCAGGAGTATGGCCAAAGCAAATTCTAAAAATATTAGATTACTTATATTCATTTATATGTCATTTTCCTGGAATGTGCATCTGGCTATTAGAGAGGACACACAGCAAAATCAACAAAAAGTGCCCAGGAGGACATAGGATCCTTTATTTATCGGAACCTCAAAGGAAACACAGTGCTGTCCAGTCCCCCATCAAAGAGCCAAGAGCAAACCTTGAAGCACCCAGTAAAAGCCCATTCAAAAAAGCTTTTCCACTTAAACTGGAAAAACTTAAGTTCCCAAGAGACCCCCTACATCAACCACCGAAGCTCATTTGGCAGTAAAAACAATAATGTTCACCGAACAACAAGAAACCCAAAACAATAGTTGTTTTAGCACAAACAAAAAAAAGCAGCTAATGAGTGTCTCTCCTGTTTGAAAGAAGGGGGTGGGAAGTGGGCAGAAGACCTGATAGGAAAGATAAAAAGAAAAGGAAAAGGAAAATAAAAGTTTCCAGTTGGACACTCAAGCTGTCTTCTGCATCCATTTCGTCAAGACCACCAAGTCAATGTGGAGGCTTTTTCCTCCTTCCCTTTTCTTTTCATGACACTGGTCACAACCAGCACTGCAGATCCCATCGAATTAAGGAATGCTGTTGCCTACACGTGTGAATGAGCTGTGAGTAAAGTACTGAAGTAGAGGAAACCTAAAGTGAAACGTCCTCATGAATGTCCATGTGGCTGAGCAGGAAGTTAGCCTCTCATAGATGTGCTAAAAAAGCAGAGTTGGCTTTTATTTTATTTACTTTCCCTGGACTGTGTTGAATGACTATCATGTACACGTTAAGGCTACTTTTTGCTGAGGATTAATGCACTGGGAGAGCTGAGAGAAAACTGAACAGTAGAGCTGTCTTTTTCTTGACCAGTTCACCTTACTTTCCCAAACTCTAAGTCTTTCCCTAATTCTTTCTCCTTTTTATTGTAGTAAAATGAACAGAACACAAAATTCACCATTTTGATCATTTTACAATTCACTGTACCATTCAGTGGAATTTAGTAGTCACAATGTTGTGCACCTATCACCTCTGTCCAGCGGCAAAACAGTTTCATCACCCCAAGAGGAAACCTACACCCATTTTAAGGACTCATTCCCTATTTCCCGCTGTTCCAAAGCCCTGGCAACCACTAATGTATAATATTTGCTGTGTGTATGGATGTATCCACTGCTGGACATTTCGTATAAATGGAACCAAACCATATGTAGCCTTTCGTGCCTGACGATAAGTTGTGCAGTGGTAGGAACAACTAAAATGCGATGTACTGTATGATGTATGTTTTACTGAAGTGGCTTGGTCAGATTATAATGATTTATGATAGAAATCACGTAAAGGAAGCATCACAATTCTCCAGGAATGTTCTGTAGAATGCTAATGTTAATTACGAATATGTGAATCCCCAATCTTTCATTTGTATTGACCTTATCTCATTAATTCTTCTCCCAACACTGCCATAACTAAAGTTGAGTTCTAAAATGTACCTTCCTCTTTTCCCATAGAAATTGTCCCACAATTTCAAAAAGTTCTCAAAGGTGAAAAAGTGCACACGACGTTTATCACGTTTGCAAATGCCGATGGAAATGCTAAGCTAACACTGTCCAAAATGCAATCTTCTTCTGTGAGAGCACCCAACTTTAAACAAATACACATATTCTAAATACAGCTTAGACCTGTGACATGTTTTGGCCACTGAAGTATGAGCAGACATGATGGCCTTAAATGAGCAGAAGAGGCCTTAAATGGGCTTGTGCGGTTGGGCTCACCTCTTATGTTTCAGTGAACTTTTAGAGAAGACAGGGCCTGGGAGCTGTGGCCTCACAGTTGGGCTCCAGACGAAGAGGTGTGTGACAGACCTCAAACTGACCCAAAACACGGAGCAAAACTAGCCATCTAGAGGTCTAAAAAAGAGCCACTGCAGCTGGCCCAGAGGTTCAAGAAAAATAAATTCTTGTTTATGTAACTGACTTTGGTGTGATTTGTTCCAAAGCATTATCACAGCAAGAGCTGACTAACACAACATCCTCCAAATCATTGTTATGTACATGATGCCACCATGCCTACATTTAAGGCAACTGTGTACTCAAATTGTGAGAATTCTTGAACTCTTGGTGCCTCTCCAACACAATATACCTGGCTAAATTTCCACAAATAAGCTCACTAATATGCCACAAAGATCTCCCTCAACTTTTGTTAAATGTAATGCAAAGTTCTTTCTTTTCATTTTCTGCTTCTACATAGTTAAAATGCTGTTTATCAATGGAAAACGGTTCTTGCCGTTTGGCTTCTGTCGTTAGAGTCTTTTGAACCCTTTGGCTTTTCAGCTCCTCGGCTGTAACATTTGAACCAGCAAATGCCCCAAGGAGAAAAGCTGCGCCAAATGTCAAGCTTGCGTCTGTGTTTCCCTTCTCTCCAGAACTTGGCCCACATGTCTTGGTGTCTCTCTAACATTCAGACGCCAGCAAACAGAAGTTTTCCTACTCTATCCAGCTTTTCTACAATTTCTTTAGACTTCGCCTGATCTTATGTTATTATTCAACTATCATCTCAATTAACCCTAGGAAGAAAATTTACAATTTTTAGAGAAAACGGAACCCTGGTACATGTTGGTAGGAATGTAAACTGGTGCAGCCTCTGTGGACAACAGTATGGAGGGTCCTCAAAAACTAAAAATAGAACTACCATATGACCTCACAACTCCACTCCTGGGTGTAAATCCAAAAAGAACAAAAACACGTGTTTTCAAAAATGTGTATTTGAAAAGATACATGCACGCCAATGTTCGGAACATCAGTATTTACAATTACCAAGATATGGAAGCAACCTAAGTGTCATCAAGTAATGAATGGATAAAGAAGATGCGGTACATATAACCAATGGCATACTACTCAGCCTTAAAAAAGAAAGAAATTTTGCCATTTGCAGCAACATAGATGGACTTGGAGGGCATTGTGGTAAGTGAAATAAGTCAAACAAAAACACTGTAGGATATCACCTATATATGGAATCTAAAAAATCCAGCAATCTACCGAATATAACAAAAAAGAAGGGGAGTCACAGATATAGAGAACAAACTAATGGTTGTCAGTGCGGAGGGGGAGGCGGGGGCAATACGGGGTGGGGAAGCGAGAGACGTAAACTACTGGGTGTACGATAGGCTCAGAGATGTATTGTACAGCACAGGGAATATAGCCAATACTTTGTAATAACTGTAAATGTAAAGTAACCGTTAGAAAGTATACAAAATTTTTTAAAACAGAAATCATACTGAAAAGTGGAAACAATTTAAATGTCCATCAACAGGAAAATGCACATATAAATTATTGTATTTCCCTACACGGGAATCCTACATAGTGAGGAAAGTACGTGAACTAGACAGATCTTTACGTGTCAGCATGGATGACCCTAGCCAAGATAACACTAAAAAAAGCAAGGAAGAAGAGAAAACATAGTAGAATACTATATGAGGTTTAAGAGTACTTCAAAATGGAGCCTAAATAGAAAGACATGCATGCAGTGATGGAGACCAAGTTCAGAAGCGTGGTTACCCAGGGTCAGCTGGGGAGTGGCTGTGTTGGGGAAAGTGGTCACAGCAGGCTCTTGCACAGGAATGGTCATGTTTCAGTTCACACGCCGGCTGGAGGACGGAGGAGTGTCTGCGATGTTATAATGTGAGCACGCTGCGTGTGAAAGCCATTGCTGACCACATCTAGGGGACCTGATACGCGGGAGCTGGTAGTGGGTGGAGGCAGCCAGAAGGTGCTGGTAGAAGAGGAACGCTGTGTGCATAACGCCTAAGGCCTGACCAGAGGACGACCACTGTTCTAGAAACTGGACACCAATCCAACTTCTACGGCCAATGTTAAAAGACACACTGAGGCACGTTTAAAATAAGACTTTCCGTGAGCAAAAATAGATTCAATTCCGGCACCACCAAAGCGGAAGTGGTGAGGAGCGCTCCAGCCACAGGAGCTGCAGAGATGTTTATCTTAAAAGGGCCGAAGCCAAGCAAGGAAATGCCTGACTTGCTATCGCTTTAAAGCCTAGTCGGTGGTTTGTGACTGGTGGTCCTCAGCGGTGTGCGTCACCCTGCGGCGTTGACAGGCTTAGATTTTGGTTGGTTTACGTAGGCGGCCGCATCACTCGAGCCACCGCAGGCTAACGGCCCCCTGCAGGGTTCATTTACTAACACCAGTTGTCTGAGTCCTTCCTCTTACTCGGTCACTTCACTTCCTACGCCTCAGTTTCCCTTCTGTGAAGTGGATATTCAGTAGTAAATTCTCTGAGGAGTTGTCAGTACACAACAAGGTGATTATTAGTAACCACGATCATGTCCTGAATGCGTGGAACACGTCACCATTTGCCAACTACCGTGTCAAGTTAGCAGAAACTCCAGAAATTAAGAGCTCTCCGCATAAATTCACACACCCGTGCACCAGGTAAGGGACCACAGGCAGACGTTCACTCCGCCTTTCGTGTGTCCCTCACGGAATACACGCTCTCTCCTGGGCGGGGGAGCCCAGACACTTACGGGAGTTTACGTTTAAAATGCGTTGATACAACCAGGTCTCACGTTTGTTAGGATGAGTCAGCAAACGCTTTTTGGAAACCCCGGAGTCTCCACACCTCGCACGTTTCGCGCTGCCTTAGTCTCAGAGCTCAAGCCCCTTCTCTTCAGGCCGCGTCACCGAGGGAGACAGGGCTGCGGGGGGACGCGACGCACGGCGAGCGTGATGACGTCCTCGAGCCCCGCCCCCACGGCACCGCCCGCCGACGTAAACCGCCGCCCCGCGGCGTGGAGGGCGTAGCTGCCTGCGCCAACACCAGGCCACGCGGGGTCTCCGGAGCGCGGCATGGCGGGGTTGGTCTAGCTGGGGCCCGTGGCCCTATGTCTTCTGGCTGCGACGCTGGTCCTGCGCACGCTGGGGGCCGCAGCCGCCGGGCGGTGGGCGCCCGAGGGGCCGGGAGGCGAGCCGGGCCCCCAGGCGGGTGTGGGCATCGTGTCCGCAGCCAGCGTCCCCGAGGCCGCGCTGGGGCCATGATCACTTGGTGAAGCTGCGCCGGGACAGCGCGGCCGACATCTTTCCGCGCTCTGAGGACCTGTGCGCGCTGCAGGACTCGGTGCCTCTGCCCTCCGTGCGCGCTTCCCTACAGGAGGGCCTGTTGGACTTAAGGCCGACCGCCTCCGCGGGGTGCACTGGGCGCCACTCCTGAGCACCCGCTGCCCCTGATCTGTATCCAGAGCTTCTTCCAGCCACGGCTTGTCGAGACAGGTTTGTACTTCCCGCTTCCAGGGCCCCTCGTGTGGGCGCTGAGAAGCGGGGTTTTAAATGGTGCAAGGTGGAGGGTGGGCACTAGAACCAGTGCCCAGTGGCCGGTGTGCGTGCACTAGACGGGGCGTGCGGCCTAGGACTCCAGCCAGCTCGGTGACCCCGGCCGAGTGCCTTAAGGCTTCAAGGTCTCAGTGTTCCCATCTGTAGCGTGGGCTGAACAGGACCCAGTCTCTGTGGCGGATACAAGGATGCACTGTGTTAATGCTTCTAGACTCTACAAAGTAGAACACTTTGCACAGTTTGGAGCATCGTTAATTGTTGCACAGATGTTACCTGGTCTGTTGAATGACTTTGCCTGGTGCACACCAAAGCGATTAGGAAATAGATATATCCCGGCTTCATTTCCTTTCCATTAAAACAGGGCTCAGGAAAAAAATTGTTTTTCAATAGTCGTATCATATAGTGCAAAGAGCAGCGGTGTGAAGGCAGCTTAGGGTGTGAATTCCAGGGCTTATGCTCTCTGTGGCCTGGGCAGGTTTCTTTTGCACTGCAATCCCCACACTTGTAAAATGACGTTAATAACCACTCTTTCTGTGGGTTCTTAGAATTAGTTAAGCAGGTTATGTGTGTAAAGTAGCCTGGCACTTGAATGAGTTGTCAGAACCAGTGGCTGCTGGAGACGATGCTTCTGCCGTATGTAATCTTCCCTTCTACTGGGCAGCAAGTAAACACAAGCACAGTAGTCAGTGCTCTGGAAGAAGTGAGTTCTGGTGCTACAGGGCACAGAATCTCTTTTTTCTTTAATTTCATTTTTATTTTATATTGGAGGATAGTTGATTTACAATATTGTGTTAGTTTCAGGTGTACAGTAAAGTGATTCCGTTATACAGATATCCATTCCTTTTCAGAGTCTTTTCCCGTCTAGTTTGTTACAGGATATGCAGTAGAGTTCCCTGTGCTGTGCAGTAGGTCCTTTTTGATTATCTAGTTTATATACAGTCGTGTGTATATGTTAATGCCAAACTCCTAATTTATCCCTCCCCTCCACCTTTCCCCTTTGCAGAGCACAGAATCTTGGAAGGGAGACTTCAGGGTAGGATTCTTGGAGGAGGTGCCATCCTTTCTAAGGATATGTAGAAGGTCCTGGGGTGGCAGGAGAGAGCAGTGTGTGTTGACGTTTGAGAAATATAAGAGAATATGGCAAAACTAATGTACAGGACTGGAACTCAGGGTTTGGGAAAGAAATGAGAGTGGATACTGGAAACTTAAGGGGGGCCCAAGAGATGGGGGCCTTGTTTGTCGTCTCAGAAGTTTGGATGTTTATCCTGAAGGCTGTGGGAAATTTCCACCAAAGAACAGTGAGATGGACTTGTGGTTTAGAGGCTCACTCGGACCTCCATGTGGAAGGCAGTTGAATTCGTGCAGGGTGAATTGTAATCTGAGGGTCCCACTTAAGTTATGAAAGGTGGGACTGGGTTTTGCAGATCTGAGAGAGAATGGGTGAGGCCTGGTGACCAGTTAGAAAAGGGAGGGCAGCAAGCGTGGGTGAAAGTTTACAGCTGCATCTTTTTGAGAGATACAGAGCACAGTAGGAAGGGATTGGGGGTGGCGAGAGTGCTTTAGAGTGGCCTGGTAGACGGGTCTGGACCCAAGATACAGATCTGGGCTTTTTGGGAGAACACGTGTTTGAAGGCATGGTAGAGACTTAGTTATCCACAAGAAGATACAAAGAATCCTAGGACTGAGAGATTTTTAAGTGGGTATATTTGAGGATGTTTATAAGCTGTGAGAAAGTAGCCAGCAGAGGAAGGGTGTAAAGATCTGGGACAGGACATGATTGTTCATTTGATTTTGAAAAGCTGAATACTCATCGTGTGCCTGGCCCTTTTCCAGGATCTGGGGTTCACACCATCTGTTATCTCTTCTGCAAGGACAGTTCAACTCATCCCCTGGTGAAGAGAAGTCAGATTATTCTTTGCATCCCATTCAGGTATAAGAACTGTTCTGTACCTCTGAAGGGACTTTACTCAACCAGAGTAATAAGTTAGAAATCAAAAGGAATTAGAGCTGGAAGGGACCTTAAAGGCCACTGTACTTAATTTTGACTAATATTTTACACTGAATGTAAGAAAAGTTTATTTCAGAGCCCATTCTCTTCAGAGTTCCTTCACTGAACTTTCTTTATGTCTTGCATCCAGTGGGTCTATCCTGTAAATTTTGGCCTCCTCCTCAATTTGCTTCTTCATCCATATTGCATTTTGCCCAGACTATGGCAGAAACTCCTGGGTGGTTTCACGGCCCCTGGGTTCAGTTCCTCTAAGTTCATGTGCCTACTCGGGTTAAGTGATCTTCTAACATAAACAGATGTGCTTAAACTAATGCTGCTGATGGCTTGCCCACACAGAGTTAGTGCAGACTAGCCGCCCAGCGTGTGCTCTGCACGGAGGCGTGTAGTCTGAACTGTGTTCGGCCAAGCCTCCTGGGGCACTTTGCCCTGAGGAAGGGGAGCTTTTTGTGATTACTCCCTTTATCTAGTCGGTCCTTCAGCAGTGGGGAGCCTTTTTCTAATCAGCGGAGGCACCCTTGCTCAGCCAGTGGTAGCCCCAGGTCTCACCACCTGTGGGACACAAGCCATGCTCTCTCCCAGGCTTGCTTGGGCCAACACCTCTATTTTCATTTCTGTCTCTTCTCACACTTGGACCCCTGGCCTTTAGTCATCCCCACCTGCAGCGTTTACAGTGCCCAGCAGGAGTCAGGCTTGAGTGTCTTTTCACAGATGTTCCCTCTGCAGTTAATGCACCTCCTACTCCAGCTCTGCGTAGCCTCATCTTTCCAGACTGTACTTCAGGGTTATCATGAAGCCGTCACTCAGATATAACTTTTTGCCTCCATGGGAACCTCTGTGCATAAAGGTTACGTTTATTTGTCTCATGTGATTGAAATTTGAGTTTATACATCTTCCTCCTTAATGAAGGCTTTAAGGGCAGGAGTCGTTCCTAATCCTTAGCACAGAGCAGATGCTTTTGTTTTTATTTAGATACTTTTTAATGATGATAAAACGTATGGTTTAACTCACTCATTTTACAACAATTTTGCTTTAGGTTGTGACAGAAATAAAGTTTACAGAAGTCGTGTTCCTGCGATAAGAAATAAAGATGTGACCTTCCAGTCGTGTAAAGCTCATAAATGCTGTGTAAGTGCGTCGGGTGTGCTAAGGAACGTGGAGCTAAGTGGGCTAGTTGTGAGAGAGAGAGACTTAACTGTGTTAACAAAGGTAAGCCTTCATTGTGTCCTGCCAACATTTGATAGTTGCTTTTGGGGCGAACTTAACCAATAAAAGTTTAAACTGTTCCTCCACGTTAAAGGGATTGAATAATTGGCTTCTTTGGTGCACCTGTGTCTTGTGAATTGTCCATCTGGGGATGGAGGTTTAGAAAGTGAGTTTCAGTCTTGTTTAAGTCTCTTCCCATCAGACTGGTCTCGTGATTTCCTACACACCATGACTGTCTACCTTTTGTTGGTGTTGTTCAGGCCTGGATTGTCTCCTGTAGCTGCTCAAACCTTGGTCCATTCTCATTTGTACCATGGAAGTTTGTCATGCTGGATACTGTCAGAATTAATCTTACTTAAGTTTGTGTTAAGCCACAAACCACATGTTTTGTAAATTTTCTGTTTTCTCTGTTTGTTTATATTTTTATGGTTTCTCTTCAAGAAATAGGAAGGGAAATAGCAAGATGAAGAGCAAAAAAGTCATCATTCTCTTTCAATTGTTAGAACATCTATCTGCAATCATAATTATGATGCACTGTGGTATGTGTTAAAATAGTAAATACATGTAACGTCCCGTAGGAGCCGCAAACTCCGTGGTGTTGGTGAGGGTGTGTCATGGAAGTAATCACAAAGCAGGTGACTCTTGATTAGGGTCCTGAAAGATTAGTGTGCCTTCCCTGTGTCCAGTAGTGATCTGGAGGGGTCAGGAAGCCTGCCTTTCGATTTGAGGGAACACAGGGTTTGAGGTCCTCTCTCTTCTATTGCTCTAGTACACTGCAGAGCAGATAATAAAATACCGGGTTTATAGTTGACATTTAAATCGCTGATTGATCATCAAGATTGGCATGTATCTTTGGAAATGAAAATCGGAGGAGTCTTATGCTTTTTACGTTTTTCTTTTTTTTCCTTTGTCTCAAAAGTATGTAGTACTTTACTGAGTGGTTGGGAATAAAGGTTGCAGTATTCAGTGTATTCAGTTTTCATACCTAAATAGAATTAAAGTGTTGCTGTAAACTGGAATAACACTTTGTTACTGACAAGTTTTAGGATGCATCAGTTCATCAGTTACCTGTTTGGGAAGATTGTAGTTAATGATTTTAAGAATGTGGCTATAAACCTCCAATTGACTCAAGAAAAGCAAATAAGTCAAAATTGACAAATGCATAGGCTCTTCATCTTATTGTGTGTGTGTGTGTGTGTGTGTGTGTGTGTGTTTTCCTTTTAGTTACTTGTCAAGGTATAAAGAACTCTATCACTGTTAAGACAGTAAACTTCACGGGGTATAATCTGATATGGCAGGGAACAGATCACATGGTCAAGATCTTAAAGGTGGTTTTATGTTTAAACTTTCATGAAAACATATGTGATTGAAGCACATTAACATATTGATACAGATGACAGTTAATTTTTGTCTTTTCATACGTGTGAGTGCAGCTTTTACTTTGTAGAAAGAATATGACCAAATGGCGATGTGAATTGCTGTTGCATAAACTATAGTGTTGAATCCCCAGTGTTTGCACTTGAGTTTAACAACTCTGTGGTTTCCTGTCTTCTTGAGGCACTTAATCTCAGGTCCATCCTCATTACACAGAGTGGTAAATTAGAGAACGATTAATATCACCATTTAAAGAAGTGAGACTGAAATCTCAACCATCCTGAACATAGAAACTGAAGGGGCCTCTCAGCAGTTCAGAGAGTTATTACCAAGCCAGTAGGCTTAATGCTGTTCAGTTTTTTCCATAGCAGAGCCTTCCAGGTCCTTCTTTTGAGCTTATTTATTTTTATACACAATTCTGTATGGATACTGTACATAATACTAAATAGTTGTATTAAGTGGGTTTAACTGGTGATGTATTTACATGAAGATCTAACTTCGTTTTGTTGATATCTTTTTAGGGGCTTTCCATTCATCAAAGCTCGTGATGTATGTAATCAGTTGCTGGTGTGTAGCTATCATATTTTTGATATATAGGGCTTGAATTGGGAAAGGTGGATGGTCATTCTTCTTGCTTTTTAAACTGACAGAGCCTTACAAGAAGCATTTCCCTCTCTGAAATAAATCCATGTAAAACATGTTTGGTCGCTCTCCCAATGCAACTGTGTAGTTGTGTGGATTTGGCACACAGCACGCAGCCTTGTGGTAATGTCTGTAAACAAGGAAGCCAGTTTTCCAGTCCGCAAATCAGCTGTTACCAAGTGAAGCGAACTTGACTGCCATTTCTGACGCCTCACATGGAGGAGCTGTCATACTCAAGAATGTTCACGTTTTCAAGAAACGTTGTTTGCGGGCTACATGTACAAATTCCTGATCTGAAAGCCAATATAAAGCAGCATCTCCCAAACCTCTGCTCTCTCACCAAGGCCACACACATTCCCTCGCTTATGGCCTCATGGCAAGCTAATACTGTCAGTATCAGATTCTCCTTCCCAGTGGTCTTGGGAGACTGCATAGTTGCTCTGTGAAAGGCACCACTGCTGAGGTTGAGAGAAGAGCGTCTTGGGAGTCAGTCCTGGCCTTGCATTCCCAGAGAGAGGGCTGTGCACCTCGTTCTCCTGTTAGGGTTTTCCTCTGCTGCAGGGTTTGCTGCCTGTTGTCAAAAGGATGTCCTAGTGACTTGTCTTCTGCGCGGTTATATAATCCCAGCACGCTTCTTTATGATCTGTAGACTTTTATGGGGTTGTGGCAAGGTCAGTTTTTAAATGTTTGGAAATGTCCTATTGAACAACTTTGCATTGGCAGTGAAGCTTGCTGGGAGAATTGTATTACTGTTGCCCTAGTTTTGGCTTGAGGGTGGTGAGAAGATGAAATTTTTGATGGGTCAGTTTTAGTTGTGTATGTGTATGTGATTTATTTTTTAAAATTCTAATGTCTGTTATTCACAGCTTAGATATGTTGACTTTCTGATTATTCATCAGTCACTTTGCTGATGTATTTTCCTCTGAAAAACTACATTTTCTTCCAGACTGTTTTTGTCTGATGGTGAAAAATAAATTTTTCATTTGCAGTATAAAGTTGATCTGAGAAAAAATGTTTACCTTGGATCTTCACTTGGCTTCTGTGAAAGAAACTTAATAAAATAATATGGACGATTCCCATTACTAATCCTAAGCACGTACAACAGAGGTCTGTACAGTAACATAGCAAAAATAAGTTCCTGTAATTTTACTTAGTCATTGCCTGTTTTAGACTAAGGAGCAGTGAGAGACATTTATAAAGAATGATACCTCAGATCACTTTTGTTAAATGTCCTCTAATATTTGGATACTTGGTATCTGGCTTCTGTTGTCTTTTATACAATCTTGTCTTCTTTCTTTGCACTTTAGTGTAACAACTCTGTGATCTCTTATCTTCTTCCTCAGACACTCAGGTCCATCAGAATTTCCTGTGACTGTGACAGTAGAGAGTCCTTCCTCCTCAGAAGTGGAAGAGGCTGATGATTCCTCAGAACGTGTTCACGAAGAGCCAGAGAAAATCCGTTGGAAACAAGAAGCAGTGCAGGTACAAAGTTATCACTTTAAAGCTATAGAGAAGACTGTTTTTCAAATGAAAGCCTGATTGCAACACGGCACAGCTTGTGTGAGGGTTCTGTTTTCTCCTCCCATCTGCATTGTATCCCCTGAATGGTTCCTTAAGCTTAGACCAAGGTGAATGGTGGACATTTGAACTCTTAAGAAATAAAAATCAAAACATGTCGTTAGTAATGTATTTTCCTTTCCTTAGAACCTTCGTATATTAGATGTAGGGAGAACCTTAGTGATCATAAGATAAGGAAATTGAGTTCTGAATGAATACAGTCAGCTGATTCAGTGATCTTGTTTTACAGATGAGAAAACTGACAGTTCTAGTTGAACTCTCTTTTTATAAGAGGAAAATATGGCCTCATTTTAAATAAAAGTAAAGTTCAAAAACGTTTCGATGTTGATATTCTCCTTTCCTAAAATCAAAAATATCAAGAAGCTACATTCTATTACCAAATAAACCTGACCTCTAATGTCATTGCATACTTTTGTTTGTATGGACAGAAAAGAAAAATTGATTTTCATAAGAAATTTTTGCACCTCAAAAATAATATATTTATTTTATTTCAACTTCAATGCAGAGCTGAACACTTCTAGTAAATAAAGGAACACCATTTGGGGGGGACCTTGTCTTTGTGCTACAAAGTCCATGTTTAATTTTTAAAAATTATTTAAATTTAATTATTTAAATTAAAAATTATTTAATGTGATTGTCTTTTCATATGAAACATGAAACTTGACAGGTTTCAGAACTAATTATCCCATTATTGTAGGACTATGGGAATTATTCTTTGATTTTCAAAAGAGAAAGTTAGATTTTAATTTTTTTATTTTATTAATTTTTTTTGCGGTACGTGGGCCTCTCATTGTTGTGGCCTCTCCCGTTGTGGAGCACAGACTCCGGACACGGAGGCTCAGCAGACATGGCTCACGGGCCCAGCCGCTCCACCGCATGTGGGATCCTCCCGGACTGGGGCACGAACCCGTGTCCCCTGCATCAGCAGGCGGACTCTCAACCACTGTGCCACCAGGGAAGCCCGATTTTTATTTTTTTAATGAAAATTAATGATAATATAGAGAAATTTTAAGAAAAGAAATTAGAAAATTATGAGTTAGAGTAGGAGAAATCTTTAGTTCATGTAGAGTTACCCCCTTTCGTTTTATAAATGAGCACCTACAATTTGTAACACGTAAGTGGTTTATTAGTAAATGGCAGAGTACGACAAGACCCTAGTGCATCTAACCCGCATTCCTTGTCATTTTAGATGTGGTGTATTCATTTCCTTCACAAGTAGACCAGGAGATTGTATTTCTAAAAGCAATGATAGACACTGGGGAAGACCAAGAAGTTTAAACACTGGGACCACAGAATAGCAGATTCAGAATGCATGAGATCCCTTTTAGCTCTTCTAGATTTTGACAAGACACTAAAATGATGGTATCAAAGTGTTTCACTATATAAGCCCACAACAATCAAGAGATTTCAACATAGTTTGGAAAGACAGAAGACAGGTGGAAGAGTGTGAAACCGAAGCAGTAGAACAGAGGAAAAGCATCACCTAGAATATGCACAGGGACCACGTGCAACTGAGGAGGATTCTGACCCCACCTGCAGAAGTAGCTCCGTGCTTTGATGCGCATGTAGGAGAGAGGGTGGAGTTAGTTAAAAGTGTGACTGAAATAAGGGAGCTCATTGAAGGGTTGTGTTTGGAGGAGTGGACTCCCAGCCTTGCCCTCACACTCCAGAAATGAGATGATTTCATTTTGAAAACAGTGAAACTGGCGAGAGCTAGGGCAGCTAGTGTGAATTTTTACACCCGAGAAAATTGTGTTTGGGGGAGATCCTGTTACAGTTACTGCCCGCTTCTTCCTGCATAAGAAGCCCGTCAGTCGTTGACTTTAGGGAGCTTTCTGCACTCATTGTTAAATAGAAAACTGTCATTTGCCTGATAGCTGAGTAAAGCTTACAACATGAGAGGGGGGAAAAAGAGTGAAAACATATCCTAGTAGGACCAGGGACAATTTAGGGAACAAAATAATTTAAGGAAAAACCTTAATTAATATCCTGAGAGAGATTTAAAAAGAGCTAGCAACTATAAAATAAGACTAGGGTGTTAATTAAAAAGAGAATGGTTGGAAAGCAAGAGAGGTCTCCTGGAAATGAAAATATGGTTGCTGAAATAAATTCAGTAGGAATTTAAAAAATTTCTCAGTATATAAAAAAGAAAGACACAATGGAAAATGTGATAGAAATATGTTAGAGAGGCTGCATCTGGGAGATCTCACATGTTACTATTAGAAACTCCAGACCCAGAAAAAAAATGGAGGGAAGCTGTCAAAGGGCAACAAAATTCCCCATAGCTGAAAGTAGACATCAGGCCTCAGATTGAGAATAGTTATGCAAGACGAGCAAGAATAGACTCATAACTAGGCACCCTTCATTGTGAAACTTTAAAATACTGAAAAAATAAAATAGAATAAAATACTGAGAGGATACATCCATTCCAGAGAGAAAAATACTGGTCACCTAAAAAAAAAATTTTAAATCTGACTTCATCATACTTGTCATCAGCGCCATGGATCCTGGAAGGCATTAGAAAGATACCTCCAAAGTTTTTCAGGCACATAATTTTCACCCTAGGGGTTTGTATCCAGCCAAACTATCAGTCATAAGTGGAGGCTGAAGAAGATATTCTGTACACAAAGAAATTTGAAAAATTGACCTCCTGTGCTACACCTTAAGCTATTTATAGAAATAATCCAGCAAAATGAGGCAATAAACCAAGAAGGAAGGTAATAGGGGATTCAGTGCAGATTGCATCTAGTCTAGAGTGGAGAGGCTTCTATTGATTGTGTGATTGAGAGCTTAGAAGCACCTTGAGGCATATTGTACTTACTAGGTGTTAGGCACTGTTGGAAGGGAGGAGGGAGAGGAAGAGGAGAAGGAACTTGAACTCCAGAGGAGAAAGGGCTATACGGACATAAACCTGAAGCCAACTAAACTATGGTTGATTTTTAACCTACTATTGGTGAGGAAGGGAAGAATCCACTTAAACTTGACACTATAGATGTCCCCCTTCTCAGTGACACACAGGGGTAATGACCACCTATCTAGTTTGTTTTCCAAACCAGAACTTGTCCAAACTCCTTACACTTCAATAGTGTAAGGAGGTGCTCTAATGCTGTAACATCAGGACAACAGGTATAAACTGGAACAGCCCAAGGTGGCTTGGGGTATGTGGTCACCCTGCACAAGGGCAGTGACACTGGCACGGTATGGAACGAGGTGTAGTCTATACACAGAGACACAGTACATCTGGGGTGGGCAATATTAATTTCATTGTAATAATGGCAATGCTGTCTTGGTTTGCAGCTTTTATTGTCAACTTGCACGTAATCACAAATAACTAACGTAAACTATACTTAGTATGTATTAGTATTAACTTGGTATGGACTGAAATGTATTGTGTACTAGTATGTACTTAGTATGTATTAGACTCTAAGTGCTTTTGCATATATTAACTCATTTAATCCTCTGAATAGCCTTATGAGGTTGGTGCTAATATCATTCCCACTTTTGAGAACAGGAAGCTAAGACAGGGAAGGAGCTTGCCCAGGCTGTACGTAATTTAAGGTTGGATCGAGGCTTTGAGTTTAGGCTGTCTGCCTATTCTCTTTTTTTTTTTTTTTTTTTCTTTTTGCGGTATGCGGGCCTCTCACTGTCGTGGCCTCTCCCGTTGCGGAGCACAGGCTCCAGACGCGCAGGCCCAGCGGCCATGGCTCACGGGCCCAGCCGCTCCGCGGCATATGGGATCCTCCCAGACCGGGGCACGAACCCGCACCCCCTGCATCGGCAGGCGGACTCCCAACCACTGCGCCACCAGGGAGGACCTGCCTATTCTCTTAAACCTTACTCCGCACTGACTCTCAAATAACAGAAGACTTAACTGCACATAGAACAGAATATAAATTTCAACTTTGACAACGTAAAAGCTAGGTTTGGAAGGTAGACAGGAGGTAGAAAAAAGAGAAGATGGTATGAATGTCCTCATTTTACAAAGCGTGACGTTGAGAGAGTTTCTAGTTGATCAACAATGTAGGTTTTTAAGTATATCACTACAAGTCAAAGAGATCATGAGCAGTGGAATAACTCATGATGACATAACTTTACTGAGCAGTGTGGACATAGGAAAGAGTGTAAAGGAACTAAACCCTTACTTATTAGTAAGTGAGAAAGTGAACAGATAATGCCTCCAATTTAGTGAGAAAATAATCATGGAAGAGTATTACTTGGAAATGGAGAAGAATTCAAAATAACAATAGTTGGACCTCCCTGATGGTGCAGTGGTTAAGAAACTGCTTGCCAAGGCAGGGGACACGGGTTCAAGCCCTGGTCCGGGAAGATCCCACATGCCGCGGAGCAGCGAAGCCCGTGTGCCACAACTACAGAGCCTGTGCTCTAGAGCCTGCGACCACAACTACTGAGTCCACGTGCCACAACTACTGAAGCCTGCACGCCTAGATCCTGTGCTTCATAACAAGAGAAGCCACTGCAATGAAGAGTAGCCCCCACTCGCCGCAACTAGAGAAAACCTGCACGCAGCAACGAAGACCCAATACAGCCAAAAGTAAATAATAATAATAAAATAATAAAAAATAACAATATTTGACGTAAACCTCATAAAAAAGGAAATCCATACAGCCAGTAAACACAGAAAAGTGTACGACTTCATTAAGTAATAAGTGAAAAGTGAGTCAAAACCAAGGAAACTACATGCCGATGAGATGGACAAATACATAAATAAGAAGTCTGGTAGTATCAGGTATTGTAGACCTGGAGTACTATGGGAATCTTCTACCCTGCTTACACTGGAGTATAAATCGACACAACTACTTTGGAAAGCATTTAGCACTCTCCATCAACTGAAGGTATATAAATAGCCTGTGAGCCAGCAGCCCTCACCCCTGCCCTGTGTAAATGCACCAGAATAACCGGTACAGCAGGATTCCTGTCCATGATTTGCATTAGCACAAACTGAAAACAAACCAAATGTGCATTAAGAGTCAAAAATTAAAGGTGATACAAATAGATGGAGAGATATACCATGTTCTTGGATTGGAAGAATCAACACTGTGAAAATGACTCTACTACCCAAAGCAATCTACAGATTCAGTGCAATCCCTATCAAACTACCACTGGCATTTTTCACAGAACTAGAACAAAAATTTTCACAATTTGTATGGAAACACAAAAGACACCTAATAGCCAAATCAATCTTGAGAAGAAAAACGGAGCTGGAGGAATCAGGCTCCCTGACTTTAGACTATACTACAAAGCTACAGTAATCAAGACAGTATTGTACTGGCACAAAAACAGAAAGATAGATCGATGGAACAGAATAGAAAGCCCAGAGATAAACCAACACACATATGGTCACCTTATCTTTGATAAAGGGGGTAGGAATGTACAGTGGAGAAAGGACAGTCTTTTCAATAAGTGGTGCTGGGAAAACTGGACAGGTACATGCATGTAAAAGTATGAGATTAGATCACTCCCTAACACCATACACAAAAATAAGCTCAAAATGGATTAAAGATCTAAATGTAAGGCCAGAAACTATCAAACTCTTAGAGGAAGACATAGGCAGAACACTCTCTGACATAAATCACAGCAAGATCCTTTTGGACCCACCTCCTAGAGAAATGGAAATCAAAACAAAAATAAACAAATGGGACCTAATGAAACTTCAAAGCTTTTGCACAGCAAAGGAAACCATAAATAAGACCAAAAGACAACCCTCAGAATGGGAGAAAATCTTTGCAAATGAAGCAACTGACAAAGGATTCATCTCCCAAATTTAGAAGCAGCTCATGCAGCTCAATATCAAAGAAACAAACAACCCAATCCAAAAATGGGCAGAAGACCTAAATAGACATTTCTCCACAGAAGATATACAGACTGCCAACAAACACATGAAAGAATGCTCAACATCACTAATCATTAGAGAAATGCAAATGAAAACTACAATGAGATATCATCTCACACCAGTCAGAATGGCCATCATCAAGAAATCTAGAAACAATAAATGCTGGAGAGGGTGTGGAGAAAAGGGAACACTCTTGCACTGCTGGTGGGAATGTGAATTGGTACAGCCACTGTGGAGAACAGTACGGGAGGTTCCTTAAAAAACTACAAATAGAACTGCCATATGACCCAGCAATCCCACTACTGGGCATATACCCTGAGAAAACCATAATTCAAAAAGAGTCATGTACCAAAATGTTCACTGCAGCTCTATTTACAATAGCCCGGAGCTGGAAACAACCTAAGTGTCCATCATCGGATGAATGGATAAAGAAGATGTGGCACATATTTACAATGGAATATTACTCAGCCATAAAAAGAAACGAAACTGAGCTATTTGTAATGAGGTGGATGGACCTAGAGTCTGTCATACAGAGTGAAGTAAGTCAGAAAGAGAAAGACAAATACTGTATGCTAACACATATATATGGAATTTAAGAAAAAAAGATGTCATGAAGAACCTAGGGTTAAGACAGGAATAAAGACACAGACCTACTAGAGAATGGACTTGAGGATATGGGGAGGGGGAAGGGTAAGCTGTGACAAAGTGAGAGAGTGGCTTGGACACATATACAGTACCAAACATAAAACAGATAGCTAGTGGGAAGCAGCCGCGTAGCACAGGGAGATCAGCTTGGTGCTTTGTGACCGCCTGGAGGGGTGGGATAGGGACGGTGGGAGGGAGGGAGACACAAGAGGGAAGAGAGTTGGGAACATATGTATATGTATAACTGATTCACTTTGTTATAAAGCAGAAACTAACACCAAATTGTAAAGCAATTATACTCCAATAAAGATGTAAACATAAGTGTAGGCTGTTTTTATTAGTGGATGCAAGCTAGTGATACTGTAAAAGCTTTCAGCAAGTATCTGTTTCTTTCTTATATAAAGAACTGCCATTAAGGCTGCCCTAATTTTTTTTAGGTTACATTTACCTATAGATTACTTACAGGTTCCAATCGACAGTGGAAATAACTTTTTTTTATTTTTACTAGTTTTGGAACAATGTTTTTAAACCAGTTCCTTAGAAGACTCCTATGTGACCCACACTAGTAAAATATACCTTCAGGTGCCTCCTCTGTCTAGACAACAGCAGTGTAAAATATGTAAACAAATGAGTGTCCTTGTTTGCTAAAATGTAATCTGTTGATCATGTTGTATTATTGCTCTTCCCCAAATTCTGTCTCCGCATCAGGTAACATTCCTTATTATTAGGAAGAGGAAGTTCATTAACATATTATTTCGACAGCATAATTTACCCAGATGATGGTTATTATGATGATGCTTCATTTTTTCGATTTATTTTTTTTTTTTTTGATGATGCTTTAGATTCATTTAGAGTCCACCATTCAGAGAGGAAGAATGGCTGGCCTACATTATTTCTCCTACTTATTAAAAATTGCTGCATTCCCATTTGTGAGTTTGTTGAACGACTAGGTAGCATACCTCTTTATAAAGATAAAATGGAGAGTAATAAATGAAAACACTCCCTAGCTATACTATTGATTTAATTTTTTATTAAAATAACCTCATATTGGACTTGTATTTTCCTCTTAGAAAATTGGCAAAGTGCTAATATATTTAGTTTAACTGGACCAAGTACATGTCTTATTTAAGTTTGATTCCCCAGCACAAACTCATTTATTAAGAATAAATGCTTGGGACTTCCCTGGTGGTGCTGTGGTTAAGAATCCACCTGCCAGTGCAGGGACACGGGTTCCAACCCTGGTCTGGGAAGATCCCACGTGCCGCGAAGCAGCTAAGCCTGGGTGCCACACTACTGAGCCTGCGCTCTACAGCCCGTGAGTCACAATTACTGAAGCTCACACACCTTAGAGACCCTGCACCACAACTACTGAACCCACATGCCACAACTACTGAAACCCATGCTCTCTAGGGCCCACGTGCTGCAACTACTGAAGCCCACATGCATAGAGCCCCTGCTCTGCAACGAGAAGCCACCACAATGAGAAGCCTGCACACCGCAATGAAGAGTAGCCTCCGCTCGCCACCACTAGAGAAAGCCCATGTGCAACAATGAAGACCCAACGCAGCCAATAAATAAATAAAATAAAATAGAATAAACAGTCGAGAATATTGGACTTTATTTTAAGAAAAAGAGTAAATGCTTGTTGAATCGAATTAATCAGCCAAACAGTAGACAAATAAAACTTGTGGTTAATAAGATGGGCCAGATTGAAATACTATTCTTGTTGAGAAGCTTACTTTAATCACCTTCTTATTTTCCAGCCTTATATAATCATGTATTAATGTGATAGAATATTTCTCATATTGAAAAAATAATAGTTTTGTATTATGCTGAATCTGCCTGGGAATAAAATAGACACCTTATCAAATTCAATGGAGGTGTCATGAGAATTGATACCTAAGGGTTGTTGTGGGAACACATTTAAATTTTAAAAATATGCAAGATTTTTGATATTGTCTCATGCCCACTATTGTTTGGGAATAATGCAGTTTCAATTTATAGGATTGCATCATGTATTTTAGGGCTGGAAGAAAGTTGATAAGTCCTGCATTGAACCTAAAGAGGAATGCATTGCAATAAGGTGCTCATTCAAAAATCGAATAATGATGTGAATAATGCTGATCATCTCTACTGGAGGAGAAACATGCTACACATTAAACACATTACTTATTATATATTTATTTAACAATCTTGGACTTTATTAATACAATGTTTTGTAGTATGTATGCCTTATTTTTTTTCTTATAGTTAAATGTCTGAATTCTGAGAAATTTCAGCATGCTTTGGTGAGAGGAACAGTCATCTTATTTTCAAAAAGATGCAGGCACAGACTGTTTTTGACCAAAAGGAGTATTACTGACCAAAATTCAGCCATCTAGTCTGGAAAATAAATGAAGAATTCTGCTGCTGGTGAGATGAATACATAGGTAGAGGGAGGTGAAGAATATAAACTACTTAGCAGCCTTAAACTTTCTCTTGACTTTGATGTAAGTGCTGGAGAAACATCAGTGTTATCATTCCCAGAGGCCATTCATTTAGAAATGGAAATTCGAATAGATGGAAAAATACAGTGTTGGGAGTTACCTATCAGGAAACCAAATGGATGTGTGTGATATCTACCCACTGTCATGGTGAGGGCCCTGCATTACACTTACTGTCTAAAGCTTACTGTGCTGAAACCTTCACAGGAAAGGTTCCAGTTTCTCATAATGACCTCTAAGTGAAAGTGAATGAGGTTTAGCTACCAGGTATGTGCTTCTGGAACAACACACGATGGGACCTTTTTTTTTTTTACCTTATTTTTATATTATTTTATTTTTTGGCTGCGTTGGGACTTTGTTGCTGCATGCGGGCTTTCTCTAGTTGCGGCAAGTGGGGGCTATTCTTCATTGTGGTGCATGGGCTTTTCATTTCGGTGTCTTCTCGTTGCGGAGCATGGGCTCTAGGTGCACAGGCTTCAGTAGTTGTGGCTTGCGGGCTCTAGAGCACAGGCTCAGTAGTGTGGCACATGGGCTTAGTTGCTCCGCGGCATGTGGGATCTTCCCAGACCAAGGATCAAACCTGTGTCCCCTGCATTGGCAGATGGATTCTTAACTGCTGCGCCACCAGAGGAGGCCACAGTGGGACCTTTTAACGTTGTTTCCAAAGCTATTTTCTTTGGAATACTGTTCTGTGAGATTTGGTAGAAAAAGAATCCCATGATCAGAATGTTTGGGAAACACTAAATATTTAATCCCCACGTTGTACATTCAAAATGTATATTTTTTACATCAGACATAAAATTCCTAGAATAAATGAAAACTGAAAAAACAAAACAAAAAATCTTGCTAATTCGATTAATACAAGTTTTCCACTGAACACTTGTGAATGTTTCTGAGGCACTGGCTGATACTGAACACAGTCTTGGGAAGGCTGATCGAAGGAATTAAAATTCTGGAAATTATGAGGAAAACACTTTTAGGTGAGAAGAGATGCATATGGTAGCAGGCTTCAGTATTCTGTATTTCCATTCGGGAAATTGTTCTTTTTTGATCCCTTCCACCCTTGATCCTTTTCCCTTTCAGTGGACTCTGTAGTAGGGATAAAGGGAAAAATGTCATTCAGTACCCTAGAAGAGCTATTTACTCTACTGTAAATACAGTGGAGGCTGGTAAAAGTGTGTTGATAATAAGACATATTAGCTTAGGTTCTCTTGGTAGCAAATAACAAAAACTAAATCAAAGTTGGATATATGAAACCCAAGGGCAGAAATAGAGCCAGGCTCAGGAAAGGTCTAAGAAGCAGCTATATCATTTCCAATAATGTGATCGCCGAACTGCTTTTCAACAAAGGGCGTCTTCCTAATGAACTTCAAAATGAACTCTGCTGCTGGTTGAAATTAAAATATATATATATATATATACATATGTATTTACATATATATATATACACACAGAAGCATGCATATATACATATGATACAAAGAAAACATATATAAGTGGATGTTTTGTTGTTACAACATGCATGCCAGGCATTGGTGACCATGGGAAGTCATCCCCGTGTTTCTGAGCAAGACAGCCTAACACTCATTTTTCCATTGTCACTGTTGCCCAGAGTGAACATGTCAAAGAGATACTCCACCATTCAGACTTCCAAACCCCTCCACCCCCCATCTTGCTACTCATACTTAACCATTAGTATTTGCATGATTAATGCACATACACATTTCAGGTGAAACTGAAGACACCCTTATTTTAATCCCTGCCCAATCCCATTCCCTTCACTTGTTCCCCAGGGGCAACTGCAGTCATGATTTTCAGGCTATGGTTCTATACTTTCACTATGCACATGCACCCACATTCACCAGGGACCCCTACCTCACCCCACCCCACCCCACTCTACCCCGCATATACCTACATTATTTATAAGGGAAAGACTGATTTTGTGTTTTCCAGGGCCCCATGGAACACCTTCTCCCTCCCACTGTGGAGATCCTGAGCTGCATATGGTTGGCGTATGGCGCTGTTCAGAAACTCCTGGATACCTGTTTTAAAACTTAAAAAATGAGAGATTTGCCCACGTGAATCAACCAGAGACCTTTATTTATTTATGAACCAATAACTTTATTGGAAGAAACGGAAAAACTGGAAGAACAAAACTTAAGTGATAAAATAAAGTCCAGGAAAAGAGTCCTGCACTTGATGCAAGAAAAACAAAAACAAAACCAAAACGTAAGTGAACTTCTTCCGCAAGGGCACTGTTGCCGTCTGCATGGCAGGCACGGTGACCAGGGCTCTGGTCTCCCCGTGGCTCCGGGGAGGTCCAGTCCAGGCTCAGTTCTTCTTGTCGCTGTCGCCCAGGGTGAGCTTGTCAAAGAGGTACCCTGCCAGGTCGACGTCCTGGGCCCCCATCGTGCTCAGGGTGGTGACATGACCCTCCAGCTCTCTGATGAGCGCCACCTACTGGCTGAGGTAGTGAGTTGCCAGGAAGTGGCGCAGGTGGGGGTCGCACTTGTCGGTGGCCAGCTGGTGCAGTGGAGCAGGCTCCGGGTCACTTGCTTCTCCAGGAACAAGGCGCACTTCATGGCCTTGAGGCCGCTCTTGCACTCGTCACTGAGTGGCTTCCTGATGTCTTGGACGTTGAGGCGGCCCCCGCGCTGGTTCTGCAGGCGCTTCAGGCCCTGGGCCCGCCGGCTGTGCTCGTGGGAGCGGCGCAGGAAGAACCGGCTGAAGTGCTTCAAGGCCACGTCGTCGCGGTCGAGGTAAAAGGCCGCGGCCAGGCACACGAAAGAGGCGCGGAGCTCCAGGGTGAAATGGCTGTTGACGGCGGCCTCGCACCTGCGAGGGCGGCGCGGTTAGCGTGGCGGGCGTGAAGGCCAAGGTGAAGGCGAAGCCGCGGGGCCTGCGATAGCTGCCTCGGAGCCCCTTTCACGTGATTTGCCAATTTCCTTCCTCTTGGGTAAGTGCAGACTTCTCTTTTCTTTGTCAGAAAACAAAAGGCTTAGATGCATTCTTAGAGCAAATAACTTAACTGTGGGGATGTATTTATCCCCTCCAACCTCATTTGTTCTTTCACTGCCACTCTGCAAGCACTTTTTTAACCCCTCAGTTATGTTGTATGGAATGAGCCACAGTGGTAGGAAATACCATTGATCTCAAATTATCTTTCATTCATTCATTCAATAAATATTTCTTGATTACTTAATATGGCCCAGGCACTGGTATGGGATTTGGGCATATATTAATAACAAAGAGAGGCAAAGTCTGTTCCCATGAGGTTTGTATTCTAGTGGCGAAGCAGACCAAAACAAACCAAAACAGAAAACTACTGTTTTTCTCCCTTTATTGTCTCAAGTAAATACGTATAAGATATTACACATATGATATTAAAAAGTCAATATTTTCTTAGAAGTTAAGGATGTTATAGTGGAAGACATAAGACCAATCTAGGTATTTATAATTAATTAATTCAACATTAATTCAACAGCCATTTATATACAGTACTCCAAATATGTGTCACTGTTTGACTCTGGAGATACACAGAAGAATCAAACATGGTCTCTGTTCTCAAGGTACAAGAAAGAGTGATGGACTGTTTAAGTGCTCTCAATGGTTTTAAAGCTTTTGGATAAAATAGCTGTTTTCACTTAAAGTTTTATTACCATGGCTTTGACTAATGTACTTTTTTCTCTTTGAAAGCTCATGCTATGCTATAATCATTGTTTATGAAGGAAGCAAAGAATCAAATAGCAACTGTCACGTTGTAAACTTATCTAAGCAATTTTAGAGGCATTTAATTGTTGAGTCTGTAAAGAAATAGAATAATAAGAATGTCTATTTGATAAGTTGATTTTAATGATAGGATCATACATTAGAGATGGAAAAGAACTACATGATCAGTTTCTCAGTGAGATAAAACTGTATTCTATGTTTGCTTAACACCAGTGTTTAGTCGTAATATAATTGCAGTCTTTCAAAAATTTCCTTGGAAGAGTCCATTGTAGACTTCACTGGAAGAATCTATTTAAATAGAAGAAATCTTGATTTTGTAGGACATTTTCTCATTATGTTCCAAGATTATTTAATAATTAATTTATCTGGACAACTTTACTCTTCAAATATTAAAATAATACTATTGAATGGTTATATGTGTACTAAGGGGGTGATAATGGTGTTTCTCAGATGTTTTATCCCTCATCATTACTTCCTAGGTTAGAAGATAATGTTAAAATACATGTTATAACTAAGAGAAACCTAAGGTTTAAAATCTAACTTTTTTAAGGGAAATGAATAAACTAGCATGAACTGGAACCTCAAATTTCTATGAAGGAAATATACATATATATAAACAAAAACATTGCATGCAGTTTTTCTTTAATGAGGAATGTAAAGCTAAATACAAACACAGAATGAGAAAACTTCAGAGCAGATCATGTTTTTAGAAAAATTTTAAATTTTATTTTTAATTTTTGGCTGCATTGGGTCTTTGTTGGATGCGGGCTTTCTCTAGCTGCAGCAAGTGGGGGCTACTCTTTGTTGCAGTGCGTGGGTGTCTCACTGCGGTGGCCTCTCTTGTTACGGAGCACGGGCTCTAGGTGCTCGGGCATCAGTAGTTGTGGCATGCCGGCTCAGTAGTTGTGGCATGTGGGCTTAGTTGCTCTGCGGCATGTGGGATCTTCCAGGACCAGGGCTGGAACTCATGTTCCCTGCATTGGCAGGCGTTTTCTTAACCACTGTGCCACCAGGGAAGCCCCCAAATTTAAAAAATATTGACAATCAAATTTTATAGTTTATAACTTGGTATGTGCTAAGATAATGTCTTTTAAAATATCAGTATAGGACTATAAGATGAAGATTTCTTTGAAATATTTGTGGTCAGTGTTGGTATTATGTTAGGATTCTCCAGAAAAACAGAACCAATAGAAGATATATTTGTATATTATATAAAATAAGGAATTAGCTCACATGATTATGGAGGCTGACAAGTCTCAAAATCTGCAGTTGCCATACTTGAGACCCAGGAGAGTCCATGGTGTAGGTCCAGTCCAAAGGCCAGGAGGCTCAAGACCCAGGAAATCCAAGTTGAAGGCAGGAAAAAACCATGTTCCTGCTCCAAGGCAGTCAGGCAAGAGGAGTTCCCGCTTACTCAGAGGAAGGTCAGCATTTTTATTTTATTCAGGCCTTCAAATGATTGGATGAGGCTCATCGACTTTAAGGAAAGCAATCTGCTTTACTTAGTCTAGTATTTCAAATGTTAATCTCATGGAAAAACACCCTTTCAGGCACAAACAATAATATTTGACTAAATATCTGGGTACCCACTGGCCCTTTGAAGTTGACATCTAAAAATTAGCTATCACAGTATTATTCATGATAAATGCAGAGTCAACTAATAAAAATTCTCATGCTATAATCTGCAAAAACTGTTTTGACTTTCAGTTCCCTTCATTAATTTAAAAATGTTGCAGAACTAATAGTTACACAACTGATATTAGACAATAAGTTCTGACTCCGTGTCAGTGATTAGCGCTCATTCATTCATTCAGCATATTTCTATTGAGCACCTATTATATGACAGGCATTTTATAGGTACTAACATAAAACTTGTTCTATAAGCTCTTCATATTTGTATTTCTTTTGTAGCTAAGTGCTAGTAAATGTTACCTATAATTCCTTCTTTGAAAATTAATACATGAAGTAGGGTCAATGGTATAATCTTAAGGAAGTAGACCATATGTAGCAGCAGTTGGTGGCTTATCTCACTCTGTGGTGTGTGTGTGTGTGTGTGTGTGTGTGTGTGTGTGTATACATATGTATAAATAAATCATTTAATGAGAGGTAGTGAAAAGTGATACATCAATATTATATACCTCTGGGCTGTTCAATCTGCATTACCTCATTATTACAGATACTGGATTAAATTTGATTATTATTACCCATATTTTACAGATAAAGAAATTGTGAATTAAAGTATGTAACATGATCAAACACAGAGCTTGTAAATAGCAGAGAGTGACAGTCTGAATTGGATTCCTCTCTAGGTAGTTTGGGAAGTTTGGCTGGACCATGAGCTCCTTTATTTTTTATTTATTTTTTTTTTTATTTTTTATTTTTTTTGCTGTACGCGGGCCTCTCACTGTTGTGGCCCCTCCCGCTGCGGAGCACAGGCTCCGGACGCACAGGCCCAGCGGCCACGGCTCACGGGCCCAGCCGCTCCGCGGCATATGGGATCCCCCCAGACCGGGGCACGAACCCGCATCCCCTGCATCGGCAGGCGGACTCTCAACCACTGCGCCACCAGGGAGGCCCAACCACTGTTAAACTCAGCAAAAAGCACAGTTTCCAAAGTAAATGTTTTGTAAAGTGTTTCCTGTGTATTATTCACATTTATTACTTTTCCTCTGAGCTTTTTATATTTCAGTTCATACATGAAAAATAAACAATGTCCTTTTGACTTATTTTCTTGAAGTCTTTTGCCATTTTCCAAATATATCTGAATAGTTAAGATCAGTTAAACCTATTTAAAGTTTCAAATTTCTAGGAAATATCTGATATTTAGTAACTTTCTACCCAAATTATTTTAAATCTCATTTATTATTAAGTGAATTAAAAGATTGGCATATATTCTTTAAGTAGAAAGATTATCAACCTGCTTTTGCAAATGTAGATGGTGCTCTTAAGTTCCGATTTCATACACGACAAACAACCCAGGATTAAAGGCTCATTAATAATCTGCCAAATACTGTCAGCTGTATGACTCAATACTCCAATAGTAATGTAATCCCTTGATTTTCTTCTGCCAGAAAAGTGATTCTTTGAAACCATTGGCAGTAATATGAATTTATACATTATATATGTGTGTGTGTGTGTGTGTGTGTGTGTGTGTGTGTGTGTGTATCTCTTGGAAGAGAGACTGAACGCCAAGACAAAACCTTGCATTCCTTTACAGGACGTGCAGTGCAGATCTATTGTGGAGTAACTGCTGGATCTGGGAAGGAAGGTGAGGCTAAAGGCAGCCCATTAGAAAGGGAAGTGGCTGTTGGAACTGGGAGTTGAGGGGAAGAGAACTACTGACAATTTTAAGGGATAACACTCTTGCCTTTGAGTATCTGTCCGTGGCCTGGAGTAGAAGGGGGAAGCTGTACTAGAGCAGCTTCTGGTGGCAGGAATATTATTTTCTTATACATGCAGCTATTGAAACATTGCTTAACATTCCTCAGATCTTAACTGTCAAGGACAAAAAACAGTAATGATAACTGGAAATGTCAGTTCCACATCCACAATAATCTATTTACAATTGCTTCCCTCTTTCACGAGTTCTCTATCAATTATCCATGGTTTTATCCCCCCCTAAATTATCACTTTTTCCTTAATCACATGTATTGCTCAATTATGCTGTAGAGAACTGCAATTTTCCCTACGTGGCCCTTTCCCCTTAATCGTTTTTTTTTATTTTCCATATTAACAATCCCTAATTTTTAGAAAAAAGACAATAGCATATAAATGAATCAAGGTGCAGAATTCCTCAAATTATAAAAATCAATTCCTGGAGCGTTATTGATTGGTAACTATATTGATCACATCAATATAAGTACTTTAATCAGTCTGTCTACAGAGATTGCAGCTACAAGATAAAAAAACATAATCAGTTTATTCAGTTGTTACAAATGTAGGAGAGGGAAATGGAAATAGGATTAACAAGATTTTATGCAGAACCAAGAGTCCACTTCCTTTTCTTTCCAGAAACACTATTCTATAAACCATGGTATTGCTTCTCCTAGCCAGACTATTAAGCATGTTTGGTTAGATTACATTTTGAATTATACCAGTTCATTGGAGTAAATGTCTCTATGGGACACTTGGGTTTATAAAACTCTGTTTCATAGCCAGATGATGTAGAGCATCCCTCAGACTGTTTTCTTGCAAAAGAATGCTGTTGTGTCAAATGAACAAGCGAAAACAGGTAATAATATAATATTAGAACTCTCTACAAAATAACATCTCAATTCACATTTTGTGATACGTTCAGTGACATCTTAGAAAACCATGTTGTGTGTATGTATGTATGGAGTGCACACATTTGTACATACATATTGGGCTTTGATCACTAATGTTAGTGTTCGCTAAAATTTGTACCTTAATGTGGATTGTAGTATGAATATATATGTAGTAAATTATTATAAAGAGATATGATTATTAATATAGAATAGTATTCTATTTTATAATTAGGGTTAGAGTGGTATAATTTAAAAATAATAATAATATTGAATACTTTTGCCTACCCTTCCAATATTGGACGTTAGTTAGGTAAAGTAGACATTAGTGGAAACATGCATCTTAGCTGATTGTGTATGTATATACTCTGTCAATTTTTAATTTTTTAAAAAACACAAATATTGTATTAGAAGCCATGGAGTGTTAGAAGTCAGCGGTAGTGGAAAACTGAGGTTATTCATTATTTTGTGTTTTCATATCCACAATATGAAGTGATTTTGGAAGTTTTTTGCTAGCTACTAGAAAATAAGCTAAGATTTATGTTAGCTCTTTGAATACATCTACCGAAGTTCCATCACTAGGAAAGTGAGGTCACCCTTCTTTGATTAAATCATCAAACATAGTACCATTTACATGTCCTCAAAGTTTTATTACAACACAATTAATAGCCAAGATTTTAGCTATTTATGAGGTCTTCTAACTATATACCAGATAGTTTCATGTGTACATGGCATGAACTACCTTATAAAATAGAGCTGCCTCTTTTTATTTCCTAAATATTATAATCTATCTATATTAGTGAACTGGAGCTGTGGATCAGATGATAAGATATGCATAACTGTGTGCACTGAGTGATTGGAATGCCACTTGTTATCTTTTTTCTGGAAATGTCTATATAAGAAAATAAAAGGTACTTTATAGAAATATGAAAAACATAGCATCCCGATACTGTTCATTCTTACCCTTTTTGGGAATTTGAATAAGTAATTTATTCTCCCTTAACCTCAAGTTCTCTATTTAAAAAAGTGACCTTGGACTAGATCCTGTTGCAGATACTGTGGTCAAATGATTTTATGGCCAGGGATTTCAGCCGTTGGCTGTGAATCAAAATCAGTTGAGGAAATTCTGATTCAGCAAGTTCAGGGTTGATCTCTGGCTTATATACAGTTGACCCTTGAACAACTTTGGGGTTAGGGTTGTGGACCCTCACACAGTCAAAAATTCAGGTGTTACTTTACAATTGGCCTTCCATATCTATGGTTGAACATCTTCATATTCAGTCAACCCCAGACTGAGTAGTACTGTAGATTAAGTGAACCCAGTTCAAGTCCGTGTGGTTCAAGGATCAACTGTACTTTTAAGAAGTGCCACAAGTAATTCTGATACTCAGCCCGGATATGGAATATTGATTCTATGCTATTTGGTGCAAAGAACAAAATGGGGATCTCTCAGTCTATATATTGATTATAACTTATCTAAATATCATACCTTACTAAGAAAAAATGTCATTGGGTGTAGCAATGGTAAAATAGCTGCAGTGTATTTCATCGTAAGAGAAGATGGTTACAGTGTTACTGGTAGAAAAATGATCAGAATAGTGTATTAGTTAGGGTTCTCCAGAGAAACAGACCTAATAGGATATTTATATTATATTGGATTGGATTGGATATATAATAGGTCATTGTATTTTATATAATAGGGTAAGCTATCCTATTGCGGTTGACCCTTGGACCATATGGGTTTGAACTGTGTGGGTCCACTTATCCACGGGTGTTTTTCAGTAAATACTGCAGTGCTACACGATTCGTGGTCGGTTGAATCTGCGGACGCAGAACCGGATTATGCAGTTTTTAACTGCACCCTAACCCCCATGTTGTCCAAGGATCAAATGTATATATGTGGGGAGGGGTGATTTCTTTTAAGGAATTGGCTATTGGCTTTGGTTTATGTGATTGTGGGGCTTGGCAAGTCAGAAATCTGCAGGGTAGGTCAGCAGGTTGGAAATTAAGGTAAACGTTCATGTTGCAGTCTTGAGTCCCAAAGCTAGAAACTCAGAATTTCTCTTTTGCAGTCTGGAGGCATAGTTCTTTATTCGTGGGAGGACTTCAGTCTTCATTCTTAAGGCCTTCAACTGATCGGATGATGTCCAGCACACTATGGAGGGATCATCTGCTTTCCTCAAAGTCCACTGATTTACAAGTTAATCACATCTAAAATATACCTTCACAGCCGCTTCTAGACCAAAGAACCAGACACCATAGCCTAAGTTTACATGTAAAATTAACCATCATAAATGGTAAACATGAGTGAGGGCTGGCTGATGCAGGCAGAAGAATGCCGAAGTGGGTTCATTCAGAGGGAATGTGATTGGGTGTCAGAGGAGGGCTGGCATATGCTGTGTGGGTGGAGGAGGCAGCAAGGTTGTGGACTACTTGAATCTGTTGGGGCTCAAAAATGGTGCCCTGAGCCAGCATGAAGTCCACCACAGTAAATGGCAGAGGTACATAGGATGTCATACTTGAGACCAATTAGGCTTCATTTAACCAGTGAGTTTCATCACGTTGATTTTCATAGTTAATTCTCACTCCCTTGTTCATCTGTTCATTATAGAACACTCCAGTCGGAGCCTTTCAACTTGCTTGAGCATTTGTGTATTAGCTTGGTGGTGTTGGTTTTGGTTGTCAGTACAGCACTGTTCATTTTTGGAGTAGTATCACTTCATACTAAGGCAGTTGTTGCCTGTTGATTGAACAGGCCCGTTGTAATTTCTCTGCACTCCATAGCAATATCACTTTTCTTCAACCCAGGAAGGGTTGATTGAATAAGCAAGTTGCTTCCACTTTTAGTCTTTCAGCTGCCACTTGGATACTTACCATACTTTGAATCCACTTGCCAAGCTATCATGACCCTGTTATCCTGTGTGTCCACCAGTTATATACATACTATCTTTCCTTACCTATCTTGCATATGCTGAATTTTGACTTTCTTCAAATTGGGTTACTTTGGATAATACCATTACTACTTTGGCTTTTAAAGCCTTTAAAAGTCTTTTGGCACTATAAAAGGCACAGGGCTCTAGAAATGGAATCCTCAGATTTTGGTGTGCATACGATTCACCTATAGCTATATGAAATGCAGATTCTTGGCTCCATTTCTAGAAAATTCTGATACAATTTATATGGAGAGAGGGGGGTCTGCAAATCTGCATTTTACAGGAGCTACAGTTTCTACTATGCTTAATAGCTATTCTGTGTTGATTCATCATAATGCAGTGCAACTATGCACTTAAAAAAAACTAAACCTTTTTTTGAGAATATTAGATTTATCAAACAATTGCAGAAATAGTACAGAGAGTTCTCATGTACTCTTCACCCTTCTTACTCTAATGTTACTATTTTACGTAGTACATATGTTAAAACTAAAAAGACAGTGGTGCATTACTTTTAGCTAAACTCCAGACTTTATTCAGATTTAACGATTTTTTTAACAATTATGTCTTTTTGCTGTTCTCGGATGTAATCAAGTATATCGCATTGAATTTAGTTATAATCTCTCTTCTATGGTCTCTGACAGGTTCCCAGCCTTTCCTTGTTTCCCATGACGTTTATAGTTTTGAGAAGTACTGGCCAGGCTTTTGTAGAATGGCCCTGAATTTGGGTTTGTTTGGTGTTTTTCTCATGATTAGACAGACCAGCGTTTTGGGGGTTTTGGGGAAGATTACCATAGAGGTGAAATGTCTTTCTCATCACCTTGTGTCAGCAATGACTTATTACTGGTGATGTTAACCTTGATCACTTGGTTAAGGTGAGGTCTGCCAGATTTCTTCACTGTGAAGTTACTATTGTTCCCTTTCCATAATCTATCTTTTGGAATCCAGCCAATACACCTAAGAGGGAGTTTAAGCCCCATCTCCTGGAGGGAAGAGTATTTACATATGTTATTTGAAATTCTTTGTAAGAAAGATTTGTACCTTCTTCCCCGTTTATCTGTGTGTTCAGTTATTTATGTCAGTATGGACTCATGAATATTTCATATTTCTCTATAACTTTAAAGTTTAATTAATTTTATGACTCAAATTGTTCCAGCTTAGGCCATCAGGTGCTCCTTCAGTTGGGTCCTTGTGTCCCTTTGATCTGCCTCTCTCCTTTTGATTTTTGAGTGCCACCTTATTTCCTGGCACTACATAATGCTCCGGGCTCATCTTGTGTTTTCATTGCCCCAGGCCTAGAATTAGTCACTTCTCCAAGGATGTTTGGTTTTTCTAAACCATGTTTAGAAACTAAGGCCTGGATGCTACATGTGTTTGTTGCTACTTGGTGTCATTGTTTCTTGTCTCTCCGCAAAGTTATGAAATATATGCACGTATATTAACCAATGTATACACTCATATCTATAATCATTTCTCTAGGTGTCTATCTCTATACCTATTAAACTAAACGTGAGTTCATACTAATGTCTGACTCTAATCCAGTATCACATGGTTCATTCTAGCTTTTGCCTCTTGCTTATTTGTAACTTCTTTTACTAACAGTGAGAAACCTGACTCAAATTATTTACCATTTACTTATTTGTTCTACACTAGTGTAAATGTGTTTTCAGATTTCTTAACTGTATTCCTGTGAGAAACAAACTTACCAACTAAAATTGTGTTTATGTAGTTATTTTTGCACCTAGTCTTATATTTACCAATCAAAACATCATTTTCCAAAGTCACTTATGTCAGTTCCTTTTTCTCCACCCCCTCCAGTGACATTTTATCATATATTGGGAATACAGTTAAATTTATTTGTCACAGTATGTATGCATTACATCCAGGATACTCTGATTAAAAACTGCATACATTAAAGTTCACCCTGTGATGTACTATTCTATGTGTTTTGACAAATGTGTAGTCATGTATCTTATGCCTACTACCGTACAGTACAGTTTCATCAACCTAAAATATTCTCTGTGAGTGGCCTTTGTAGTCATTCACTCCCAACCTCTGACAAATGCTGATTTGTCTTCCATCCCTATAATTTGTCTTTTCCAGAATGTTGAATAAACGGCATCATACAATATGTAGACTTTTGAATTAAGGCATCTTTGACTTAGCAACATGCATTTAGGATTCATCCATGTTGTTGTGTGAATCTATAGTTTCTTCCCTTTTATCACCTGAGTATCCAAGTTTGTTTATCCATTCACCTGTTGAAGGATAATATGATATGATTATTTCCAGTTTGGGACAATTATAAAAAAAGCTGCTATAACCATTTGGGTATAGGCCTTTGTGTGAACATAGGTTTTCAATTAGCTGGGGAGTATGATTGCTGGATCCTATTGTAAAACTATGCTTAGCTCTGTAGGGAAACTGTCAAACTGTCTTCCGAAATAACTATATCATTTTATATTCTCACTAGCAATGAATGTATGTTCCTGTTGCATTTCGTCAGCATTTGGTATTGTCAGTGATCGGATTTCAGCTATTCTAATAGGTGTGTAGTGATATCTATCTCATTGTGGTTTTATTTGTATCTCCCTAATGACATATGATGTTGAGCATCTTGTCATATGCTTATTTGCCATCTGTATATCTTCTTTGGTAAAAATATGTATATATGTATTTTTCTTCCTTTTGTTCTTATAGATTGTGTGTGTGTGTATATATATATATATATATATATATATATATATATATACACACATATATAAAGTTAGGTTGCTTGTTTTCTCATTGTTGAGTTTTAAGAGTTCTTTATATATCCTAGATATGAGTCCTTTATACAATATATTGTTTTGGAAAGTAAAAAAAATGAAATGGATACAAGGTACAAATAAAAGTTTTAATCAACAGTCATATGAAAAATTTTGAAGCTGCCCAGTTGAACTTTAGGATATTTTAGATAAGTGAATACTCATTAGGCTTGCTAGTTACAGTATTATTAAAGGGAATGGTTGAAACATTGGCTCTTATACAAGTTCCTCAGAATTTTTCTAAGTAAGGAAGCTAAAATTATACCCTTATGAAAATTCTCTTACTATATAAACATCATGACATCTACTAAATGTCTTGGGACTTTAAAGCATTTTCCTATAAATAAATGAAAATATTTGTGAGATATAAGAAGATCTCTATGTCTTTTGCTTCCCCTTTATGCAATGAATATAGTTTACTTCTGTTTTCTGATTATAATTATACTATATGAAATAGCAATATTATACTAGATGCTTATCCTGAGACAGATAACATACAAACCCGTGTTACATAAATTATATTGATTTACAAATAACCCATTTGTTTGATTTCATACGAAATTTAGAAAGAATTATTTAGAAAGAATATTTAGAAATTTAGAAAGAATTTACAAAGAATTTATATTCTTTATTTCAAAATTTAGAAAGAATTTATATTTAGAAATTTAGAAAGAATATTTATTGTGTCCAGTTTACAGAGGAAGAGCCAGAGGCAAAAGAGGCCTTTATCATTCCTCATTCACAAGGAGAAACTAAGGCATACTTGTTAGGAAGGTAGGAAACATCGTTCAGCTACATCTAACAAAGGAAATGAGAAATATTCCCTTGATAAGTTAATGAACATGTTTAGAACAATTAATTCTGTCATGAAAAATACTGTGATAAAAGAAAAATCCAAGATGAATTTGTCTGTATTTCAAATCTTTAGAAAACAGCTTGTTCACGGGCATTGTTGTAAGCACCATAAAAGAGATAAAAATCTAACTGTTTTAAACAGTGGTGATACCGTATGATCTGTAAGAAGAAAATAAATCTCCAAAGAAATAAAAATAAATACATTATTGCTGCAACTAGAGAAAACCCGCGTGCAGCAACAAAGACCCGACGTAGCCAAAAATAAATAAATAAATTTTTAAAAATAAAGAAATTTAATAAGTAAATAAATATATACATTAGACTTTGAAAACTGAGACATTTACCTCTTAAGCAGTAGGTCATTAACATCACAGATTTACATTTGTTACTCTATAGATCCAATTGCAATCCTTGATTTTTCCATGAATAATAACAGTTAGATTTTTATCTCTTTTATGGTGCTTACAACAATGCCTGTGAAAAAGCTGTTTTCTAAAGATTTGAAATACAGACAAATTCATCTTGGATTTTTCTTTTATCACAGTATTTTTCACGACAGAATTAATTAATTTTCTCTTATCACTTAATGAAGTCGTACGCTTTTCTGTGTTTACTGGCTATTTGGATTTCCTTTTTTATGAGGTTTACATCAACTATTGTTATTTTTTATTATTTTTTAATTATTTTTTAATTTTTGGCTGTGTTGGGTCTTCACTGTTGCGTGCAGGCTTTCTCTAGTTGGGGCGAGCGGGGGCTACTGTTCATTGCGGTGGCTTCTCTTGTTATGGAGCACAGGATCTAGGCGTGCAGGCTTCAGTAGTTGTGGCACGTGGACTCAGTAGTTGTGGTTCACAGGCTCTAGAGCACAGGCTCCGTAGTTGTGGCACACGGGCTTCGCTGCTCCGTGGCATGTGGGATCTTTCCAGACCAGGGCTCGAACCCATGTCCCCTGCCTTGGCAGGCAGTTTCTTAACCACTGCGCCACCAGGGAGGTCCAACTGTTGTTATTTTGAATTCTTCTCCATTTCCAAGTAATACTCTTACATGACTATTATCTCACTAAATTGGAGGCATTATCTGTTCAGTTTCTAACTTACTAATAAGTAAGGGTTTAGCTCCTTTACACTCTTTCCTATGTCCACACTGCTCAGTAAAGTTATGTCATCATGAGTTATTCCACTGCTCATGATCTCTTTGACTTGTAGTGATATACTTAAAAACCTACATTGTTGATCAACTAGAAACTCTCTCAACGTAACGCTTTGTAAAATGAGGATATTCATACCATCTTCCCTTTTTTCTACCTCCTGTCTACCTTCCAAACCTAGCTTTTACGTTGTCAAAGTTGAAATTTATATTCTGTTCTATGTGCAGTTAAGTCTTCTGTTATTTGAGAGTCAGTACGGAGTAAGGTTTAAGAGAACAGGCAGACAGCCTAAACTCAAAGCCTCGATCCAACCTTAAATTAGGTACAGCCTGGGTAAGTTCCTTCCTTGTCTTAGCTCCCTGTTCTCAAAAATGGGAATGATATTAGCACCAACCTCATAAGGCTATTCAGAGGATTAAATGACTTAATATATGCAAAAGCACTTAGAGTCTAATATATACTAAATACATACTAGTACACAATACATTTCAGTCCATACCAAGTTAATACTAATACATACTAAGTATAGTTTACGTTAGTTATTTGTGATTACGTGCAAGTTGACAATAAAAGCTGCAAACCAAGACAGCATTGCCATTATTACAATGAAATTAATATTGCCCACCCCAGATGTACTGTGTCTCTGTGTATAGACTACACCTCGTTCCATACCGTGCCAGTGTCACTGCCCTTGTGCAGGGTGACCACATACCCCAAGCCGCCTTGGGCTGTTCCAGTTTATACCTGTTGTCCTGATGTTACAGCATTAGAGCGCCTCCTTACACTACTGAAGTGTAAGGAGTTTGGACAAGTTCTGGTTTGGACAACAAACTAGATAGGTGGTCATTACCCCTGTGTGTCACTGAGAAGGGGGACATCTATAGTGTCCAGTTGAAGTGGATTCTTCCCTTCCTCACCAATAGTAGGTTAAAAATCAACCATAGTTTAGTTGGCTTCAGGTTTATGTCCGTATAGCCCTTTCTCCTCTGGAGTTCAAGTTCCTTCTCCTCTTCCTCTCCCTCCTCCCTTCCAACAGTGCCTAACACCTAGTAAGTACAATATGCCTCAAGGTGCTTCTAAGCTCTCAATCACACAATCAATAGAAGCCTCTCCACTCTAGACTAGATGCAATCTGCACTGAATCCCCTATTACCTTCCTTCTTGGTTTATTGCCTCACTTTGCTGGATTATTTCTATAAATAGCTTAAGGTGTAGCACAGGAGGCCAATTGTTCAAATTTCTTTGTGTACAGAATATCTTCTTCAGCCTCCACTTATGACTGATAGTTTGGCTGGATACAAACCCCTAGGGTGAAAATTATGTGCCTGAAAAACTTTGGAGGTATCTTTCTAATGCCTTCCAGGATCCATGGTGCTGATGACAAGTTTGATAAAGTCAGATTTAAATTTTTTTTAAAGTGATAAGTATTTTTCTCTCTGGTATGGATGTATCCTCACAGTATTTTATTCTATTTTATTTTTTCAGTATTTTAAAGTTTCACAATGAAGGGTGCCTAGGTATGAGTCTATTCTTGCTCATCTTGCATAACTATTTTCAATCTGAGGCCTGATGTCTACTTTCAGATGTGGGGAATTTTGTTGCCCTTTGACAGCTTCCCTCCATTTTTTTTCTGGGTCTGGAGTTTCTAATAGTAACATGTGGGATCTCCCAGATGCAGCCTCTAACATATTTCTATCACATTTTCCATTGTGTCTTTCTTTTTTATATACTGAGAAATTTTTTAAATTCCTACTGAATTTATTTCAGCAACCATATTTTCATTTCCAGGAGACCTCTCTTGCTTTCTGACCATTCTCTTTTTAATTAACACCCTAGTCTTATTTTATAGTTGCTAGCTCTTTTTAAACCTCTCTCAGGATATTAATTAAGGTTTTTCCTTAAATTATTTTGTTCCCTAAATTGTCCCTTGTCCTACTAGGATATGTTTTCACTCTTTTTCTCCCTCTCTGATGCTGTAAGCTTTACTCAACTATCAGGCAAATGACAGTTATTTTCTATTTAAGAATGAGTGCAGAAAGCTCCCTGAAGTCAACGACTGATTGGCTTCTTATGCAGGAAGAAGCGGGCAGTAACTGTAACAGGATCTCCCCCAAACACAATTTTCTCGGGTGTAAAAACTCACACTAGCTGCCCTAGTTCTCGCCAGTTTCACTGTTTTCAAAATGAAATCATCTCATTTCAGGAGTGTGAGGGCGGGCCTGGGAGTCCACTCCTCCAAACACAACCCTTCAATGAGCTCCCCTATTTCAGTCACACTTTTAACTAACTCCACCCTCTCTCCTACATGCGCATCAAAGCACGGAGCTACTTCTGCAGGTGGGGTCAGAATCCTCCTCAGTTGCAGGTGGTCCCTGTGCATATTCTAGGTGATGCTTTTCCTCTGTCCTACTGCTTCGGTTTCACACTCTTCCACCTGTCTTCCGTCTTTCTAAACTATGTTGAAATCTCTTGATTGTTGTGGGCTTGTATACTGAAACACTTTGATACCATCATTGTAGTGTCTTGTCAAAATGGAGAAGAGCTAAAAGGGATCTCGTGCATCTGAATCTGCTATTCTGTGGTCCCAGTATTTAAACTTCTTGGTCTTCCCCAGTGTCTATCATTGCTTTTAGAAAAACAATCTCCTGGTCTACTTGTGAAGGAAATGAATACACCACATCTAAAATGACAAGGAATGCGGGTTAGATGCACTAGGGTCTTGTCGTACTCTGCCATTTACTAATAAACCACGTACGTGTTACAAATTGTAGGTGCTCATTTATAAAACGAAAGGGGGTAACTCTACATGAACTATAGATTTCTCCTACTCTAACTCATAATTTTCTAAGTTCGTTTCTTAAAATTTCTCTATATTATCATTAATTTTCATTAAAAAAATAAAAATCTAACTTTCTCTTTTGAAAATGAAAGAGTAATTCCCATAGTCCTACAATAATGGGATAATTAATTCTGAAACCTGTCAAGTTTCATGTTTCATATGAAAAGAAAATCACATTAAATAATTTTTAAATTTAAGTAATTAAATTTAAATAATTTTTAAAAATTAAACATGGAATTCGTAGCACAAAGACACGGTCCCCCCAAATGGTGTTCCTTTATTTACTAGAAGTGTTCAGCTCTGCATTGAAGTTGAAATAAAATAAATATATTATTTTTGAGGTGCAAAAATTTCTTATGAAAATCAATTTTTCTTTTCTGTCCATACAAACAAAAGTATGCAATGACATTAGAGGTCAGGTTTATTTGGTAATAGAATGTAGCTTCTTGATATTTTTGATTTTAGGAAAGGAGAATATCAACATCGAAACGTTTTTGAACTTTACTTTTATTTAAAATGAGGCCATATTTTCCTCTTATAAAAAGAGAGTTCAACTAGAACTGTCAGTTTCCTCATCTTTAAACAAGATCACTGAATCAGCTGACTGCATTCAGAACTCAATTTCCTTATCTTATGATCACTAAGGTTCTCCCTACATCTAATATACTAAGGTTCTAAGGAAAGGAAAATATATTACTAACGACATGTTTTGATTTTTATTTCTTAGAGTTCAAATGTCCACCATTCACCTTGGTCTAAGCTTAAGGAACCATTCAAGGGGATACAATGCAGATGGGAGGAGAAAACAGAACCCTCACACAAGCTGTGCCGTGTTGCAATCAGGCTTTCATTTGAAAAACAGTCTTCTCTATAGCTTTAAAGTGATAACTTTGTACCTGCACTGCTTCTTGTTTCAAACGGATTTTCTCTGGCTCTTCGTGAACACGTTCTGAGGAATCATCAGCCTCTTCGACTTCTGAGGAGGAAGGACTCTCTACTGTCACAGTCACAGGAAATTCTGATGGACCTGAGTGTCTGAGGAAGAAGATAAGAGATCACAGAGTTGTTACACTAAAGTGCAAAGAAAGAAGACAAGATTGTATAAAAGATAACACAAGCCAGATACCAAGTATCCAAATATTAGAGGACATTTAACAAAAGTGATCTGAGGTATCATTCTTTATAAATGTCTCTCACTGCTCCTTAGTCTAAAACAGGCAATGACTAAGTAAAATTACAGGAACTTATTTTTGCTATGTTACTGTACAGACCTCTGTTGTACGTGCTTAGGATTAGTAATGGGAATTGTCCATATTATTTTATTAAGTTTCTTTCACAGAAGCCAAGTGAAGGTCCAAGGTAAACATTTTTTCTCAGATCAACTTTATACTGCAAATGAAAAATTTATTCTTCACCATCAGACAAAAACAGTCTGGAAGGAAATGTAGTTTTTCAGAGGAAAATACATCAGTAAAGGGACTGATGAATAATCAGAAAGTCAACATATCTAAGCTGTGAATAACAGACATTAGAATTTTAAAAAATAAATCACATACACATACACAACTAAAACTGACCCATCAAAAATTTCATCTTCTCACCACCCTCAAGCCAAAACTAGGGCAACAGTAATACAATTCTCCCAGCAAGCTTCACTGCCAATGCAAAGTTGTTCAATAGGACATTTCCAAACATTTAAAACCTGACCTGGCCACAACCCCATAAAAGTCTACAGATCATAAAGAAGTGTGCTGGGATTATATAACCGCGCAGAAGACAAGTCACTAGGACATCCTTTTGACAACAGGCAGCAAACCCTGCGGCATAGGAAAACCCTAACAGGAGAACGAGGTGCACAGCCCTCTCTCCGGGAACGCAAGGCCAGTACTGACTCCCAAGACACTCTTCTCTCAACCTCAGCAGTGGTGCCTTTCACAGACCAACTATGCAGTCTCCCAAGACCACTGGGAAGGAGAATCTGATACTGACAGTATTAGCTTGCCATGAGGCCATAAGCGAGGGAATGTGTGTGGCCTTGGTGAGAGAGCAGAGGTTTGGGAGATGTTGCTTTATATTGGCTTTCAGATCAGGAATTTGTACATGTAGCCCGCAAACAACGTTTCTTGAAAACGTGAACATTCTTGAGTATGACAGCTCCTCCATGTGAGGCGTCAGAAATGGCAGTCAAGTTCGCTTCACTTGGTAACAGCTGATTTGCGGACTGGAAAACTGGCTTCCTTGTTTACAGACATAGCCACAAGGCTGCCCGCTGTGTGCCAAATCCACACAACTACACAGTTGCATTGGGAGAGCGACCAAACATGTTTTACATGGATTTATTTCAGAGAGGGAAATGCTTCTTGTAAGGCTCTGTCAGTTTAAAAAGCAAGAAGAATGACCATCCACCTTTCCCAATTCAAGCCCTATATATCAAAAATATGATAGCTACACACCAGCAACTGATTACATACATCACGAGCTTTGATGAATGGAAAGCCCCTAAAAAGATATCAACAAAACGAAGTTAGATCTTTATGTAAATACATCACCAGTTAAACCCAGTTAATACAACTATTTAGTATTATGTACAGTATCCATACAGAATTGTGTATAAAAATAAATAAGCTCAAAAGAAGGACCTGGAAGGCTCTGCTATGGAAAAAACTGAACAGCATTAAGCCTACTGGCTTGGTAATAACTCTCTGAACTGCTGAGAGGCCCCTTCAGTTTCTATGTTCAGGATGGTTGAGATTTCAGTCTCACTTCTTTAAATGGTGATATTAATCGTTCTCTAATTTACCACTCTGTGTAATGAGGATGGACCTGAGATAAAGTGCCTCAAGAAGACAGGAAACCACAGAGTTGTTAAACTCAAGTGCAAACACTGGGGATTCAACACTATAGTTTATGCAACAGCAATTCACATCGCCATTTGGTCATATTCTTTCTACAAAGTAAAAGCTGCACTCACACGTATGAAAAGACAAAAATTAACTGTCATCTGTATCAATATGTTAATGTGCTTCAATCACATATGTTTTCATGAAAGTTTAAACATAAAACCACCTTTAAGATCTTGACCATGTGATCTGTTCCCTGCCATATCAGATTATACCCCGTGAAGTTTACTGTCTTAACAGTGATAGAGTTCTTTATACCTTGACAAGTAACTAAAAGGAAAACACACACACACACACACACACACACACACAATAAGATGAAGAGCCTAAGCATTTGTCAATTTTGACTTATTTGCTTTTCTTGAGTCAATTGGAGGTTTATAGCCACATTCTTAAAATCATTAACTACAATCTTCCCAAACAGGTAACTGATGAACTGATGCATCCTAAAACTTGTCAGTAACAAAGTGTTATTCCAGTTTACAGCAATAGTTTAATTCTATTTAGGTACGAAAACTGAATACACTGAATACTGCAAACTTTATTCCCAACCACTCAGTAAAGTACTACATACTTTTGAGACAAAGGAAAAAAAAGAAAAACGTAAAAAGCATAAGACTCCTCCGATTTTCATTTCCAAAGATACATGCCAATCTTGATGATCAATCAGCGATTTAAATGTCAACTATAAACCCGGTATTTTATTATCTGCTCTGCAGTGTACTAGAGCAATAGAAGAGAGAGGACCTCAAACCCTGTGTTCCCTCAAATTGAAAGGCAGGCTTCCTGACCCCTCCAGACCACTACTGGACACAGGGAAGGCACACTAATCTTTCAGGACCCTAATCAAGAGTCACCTGCTTTGTGACTACTTCCATGACACACCCTCACCAACAGCACTGAGTTTGCGGCTCCTACGGGACGTTACATGTATTTCCTATTTTAACACATACCACGGTGCATCATAATTATGATTGCAGATAGATGTTCTAACAATTGAAAGAGAATGATGACTTTTTTGCTCTTCATCTTGCTATTTCCCTTCCTATTTCTTGAAGAGAAACCATAAAAATATAAACAAACAGAGAAAACAGAAAATTTACAAAACATGTGGTTTGTGGCTTAACACAAACTTAAGTAAGATTAATTCTGACAGTATCCAGTATGACAAACTTCCATGGTACAAATGAGAATGGACCAAGGTTTGAGCAGCTACAGGAGACAATCCAGGCCTGAACAACACCAACAAAAGGTAGAGAGTCATGGTGTGTAGGAAATCACGAGACCAGTCTGATGGGAAGAGACTTAAACAAGACTGAAACTCACTTTCTAAACCTCCATCCCCAGATGGACAATTCACAAGACACAGGTGCACCAAAGAAGCCAATTATTCAATCCCTTTAACGGGGAAGAACAGTTTAAACTTTTATTGGTTAAGTTCGCCCCAAAAGCAACTATCAAATGTTGGCAGGACACAATGACGGCTTACCTTTGTTAACACAGTTAAGTCTCTCTCTCACAACTAGCCCACTTCGCTGCGCGTTCCTTAGCGCACCCGACGCACTTACACAGCATTTATGAGCTTTACACGACTGGAAGGTCACATCTTTATTTCTTATCGCAGGAACACGACTTCTGTAAACTTTATTTCTGTCACAACCTAAAGCAAAATTGTTGTAAAATGAGTGATTTAAACCATACGTTTTATCATCATTAAAAAGTATCTAAATAAAAACAAAAGCATCTGCTCTGTGCTAAGGATTAGGAACGACTCCTGCCCTTAAAGCCTTCATTAAGGAGGAAGATGTATAAACTCAAATTTCAATCACATGAGACAAATAAACGTAACCTTTATGCACAGAGGTTCCCATGGAGGCAAAAAGTTATATCTGAGTGACGGCTTCATGATAACCCTGAGGTACAGTCTAGAAAGATGAGGCTACGCAGAGCTGGAGTAGGAGGTGCATTAACTGCAGAGGGAACATCTGTGAAAAGACACTCAAGCCTGACTCCTGCTGGGCACTGTAAACGCTGCAGGTGGGGATGACTAAGGCCAGGGGTCCAAGTGTGAGAAGAGACAGAAATGAAAATAGAGGTGTTGGCCCAAGCAAGCCTGGGAGAGAGCATGGCTTGTATCCCACAGGTGGTGAGACCTGGGGCTACCACTGGCTGAGCAAGGGTGCCTCCGCTGATTAGAAAAAGGCTCCCCGCTGCTGAAGGACCGACTAGATAAAGGGAGTGATCACAAAAAGCTCCCCTTCCTCAGGGCAAAGAGCCCCAGGAGGCTTGGCCGAACACAGTTCAGACTACACGCCTCCGTGCAGAGCACACGCTGGGCGGCTAGTCTGCACTAACTCTGTGTGGGCAAGCCATCAGCAGCATTAGTTTAAGCACATCTGTTTATGTTAGAAGATCACTTAACCCGAGTAGGCACATGAACTTAGAGGAACTGAACCCAGGGGCCGTGAAACCACCCAGGAGTTTCTGCCATAGTCTGGGCAAAATGCAATATGGATGAAGAAGCAAATTGAGGAGGAGGCCAAAATTTACAGGATAGACCCACTGGATGCAAGACATAAAGAAAGTTCAGTGAAGGAACTCTGAAGAGAATGGGCTCTGCAATAAACTTTTCTTACATTCAGTGTAAAATATTAGGCAAAATTAAGTACAGTGGCCTTTAAGGTCCCTTCCAGCTCTAATTCCTTTTGATTTCTAACTTATTACTCTGGTTGAGTAAAGTCCCTTCAGAGGTACAGAACAGTTCTTATACCTGCATGGGATGCAAAGAATAATCTGACTTCTCTTCACCAGGGGATGAGTTGAACTGTCCTTGCAGAAGAGATAACAGATGGTGTGAACCCCAGATCCTAGAAAAGGGCCAGGCACACGATGAGTATTCAGCTTTTCAAAATCAAATGAACAATCATGTCCTGTCCCAGATCTTTACACCCTTCCTCTGCTGGCTACTTTCTCACAGCTTATAAACATCCTCAAATATACCCACTTAAAAATCTCTCAGTCCTAGGATTCTTTGGATCTTCTTGTGAATAACTAAGTCTCTACCATGCCTTCAAACACGTGTTCTCCCAAAAAGCCCAGATCTGTATCTTGGGTCCAGACCCGTCTACCAGGCCACTCTAAAGCACTCTCGCCACCCCCAATCCCTTCGTACTGTGCTCTGTATCTCTCAAAAAGATGCAGCTGTAAACTTTCACCCACGCTTGCTGCCCTCCCTTTTCTAACTAGTCACCAGGCCTCACCCATTCTCTCTCAGATCTGCAAAACCCAGTCCCACCTTTCATAACTTAAGTGGGACCCTCAGATTACAATTCACCCTGCACGAATTCAACTGCCTTCCACATGGAGGTCCGAGTGAGCCTCTAAACCACAAGTCCATCTCACTGTTCTTTGGTGGAAATTTCCCACAGCCTTCAGGATAAACATCCAAACTTCTGAGACGACAAACAAGGCCCCCATCTCTTGGGCCCCCCTTAAGTTTCCAGTATCCACTCTCATTTCTTTCCCAAACCCTGAGTTCCAGTCCTGTACATTAGTTTTGCCATATTCTCTTATATTTCTCAAACGTCAACACACACTGCTCTCTCCTGCCACCCCAGGACCTTCTACATATCCTTAGAAAGGATGGCACCTCCTCCAAGAATCCTACCCTGAAGTCTCCCTTCCAAGATTCTGTGCTCTGCAAAGGGGAAAGGTGGGGGGGAGGGATAAATTAGGAGTTTGGCATTAACATATACACACGACTGTATATAAACTAGATAATCAAAAAGGACCTACTGCACAGCACAGGGAACTCTACTGCATATCCTGTAACAAACTAGACGGGAAAAGACTCTGAAAAGGAATGGATATCTGTATAACGGAATCACTTTACTGTACACCTGAAACTAACACAATATTGTAAATCAACTATCCTCCAATATAAAATAAAAATTAAAGAAAAAAGAGATTCTGTGCCCTGTAGCACCAGAACTCACTTCTTCCAGAGCACTGACTACTGTGCTTGTGTTTACTTGCTGCCCAGTAGAAGGGAAGATTACATACGGCAGAAGCATCGTCTCCAGCAGCCACTGGTTCTGACAACTCATTCAAGTGCCAGGCTACTTTACACACATAACCTGCTTAACTAATTCTAAGAACCCACAGAAAGAGTGGTTATTAACGTCATTTTACAAGTGTGGGGATTGCAGTGCAAAAGAAACCTGCCCAGGCCACAGAGAGCATAAGCCCTGGAATTCACACCCTAAGCTAGGCCCTTCACACCGGTGCTCTTTGCACTATATGATACGACTATTGAAAAACAATTTTTTTCCTGAGCCCTGTTTTAATGGAAAGGAAATGAAGCCGGGATATATCCATTTCCTAATCGCTTTGGTGTGCACCAGGCAAAGTCATTCAACAGACCAGGTAACATCTGTGCAACAATTAACGATGCTCCAAACTGTGCAAAGTGTTCTACTTTGTAGAGTCTAGAAGCATTAACACAGTGCATCCTTGTATCCGCCACAGAGACTGGGTCCTGTTCAGCCCACGCTACAGATGGGAACACTGAGACCTTGAAGCCTTAAGGCACGCGGCCGGGGTCACCGAGCTGGCAGGAGTCCTAGGCCGCACGCCCCGTCTAGTGCACGCACACCCGGGCACTGGGCACTGGTTCTAGTGCCCACTCTCCACCTTGCACCATTTAACACCCCGCTTCTCAGCGCCCACACGAGGGGCCCTGGAAGCGGGAAGTACAAACCTGTCTCGACAAGCCGTGGCTGGAAGAAGCTCTGGATACAGATCAGGGGCAGCGGGTGCTCAGGAGTGGCGCCCAGTGCACCCCGCGGAGGCGGTCGGCCTTAAGTCCAACAGGCCCTCCTGTAGGGAAGCGCGCACGGAGGGCAGAGGCACCGAGTCCTGCAGCGCGCAGAGGTCCTCAGAGCGCGGAAAGATGTCGGCCGCGCTGTCCCGGCGCAGCTTCACCAAGTGATCATGGATCGAGCGCGGCCTCGGGGACGCTGGCTGCGGACACGATGGCCACACCCGCCTGGGGAACACGGCTCGCCTCCCGGCCCCTCGGGCGCCCACCGCCCGGCGGCTGCAGCCCCGCAGCGTGCGCAGGACCGGCGTCGCAGCCAGAAGACATAGGGCTACGGGCCCCAGCTAGACCAACCCCACATGCCGCTCTCCGGAGACCCCGCGTGGCCTGGTGTTGGCGCAGGCAGCTACGCCCTCCACGCCGCGGGGCGGCGGTTTACGTCGGCGGGCGGTGCCGTGGGGGCGGGGCTCGAGGACGTCATCACGCTCGCCGTGCGTCGCGTCCCCCCGCAGCCCTGTCTCCCATGGTGACGCGGCCTGAAGAGAAGGGGCTTGAGCCCTGAGACTAAGGCAGCGCGAAACGTGCGAGGTGTGGAGACTTCGGGGTTTCCAAAAAGCGTTTGCTGACTCATCCTAACAAACGTGAGACCTGGTTGTATCAACGCATTTTAAACGTAAACTCCCGTAAGTGTCTGTGCTCCCCCGCCCAGGAGAGAGCGTGTATTCCGTGAGGGACACACGAAAGGCGGAGTGAACGTCTGCCTGTGGTCCCTCACCTGGTGCACGGGTGTGTGAATTTATGTGGAGAGCTCTTAATTTCTGGAGTGTCTGCTAACTTGACACGGTAGTTGGCAAATGGTGACGTGTTCCACGCATTCAGGACATGATCCTGGTTACTAATAATCACTTTGTTGTGTACTGACAACTCCTCAGAGAATTTACTACTGAATATCCACTTCACAGAAGGGAAACTGAGGCGTAGGAAGTGAAGTGACCGAGTAAGAGGAAGGACTCAGACAACTGGTGTTAGTAAATGAACCCTGCAGGGGGCCGTTAGCCTGCGGTGGCTCGAGTGATGCGGCCGCCTACGTAAACCAACCAAAATCTAAGCCTGTCAACGGCTCAGGGTGACGCACACCGCTGAGGACCACCAGTCACAAACCACCGACTAGGCTTTAAAGCGATAGCAAGTCAGGCATTTCCTTGCTTGGCTTCGGCCCTTTTAAGATAAACATCTCTGCAGCTCCTGTGGCTGGAGCGCTCCTCACCACTTCCGCTTTGGTGGTGCCTGAATTGAATCTATTTTTGCTCACGGAAAGTCTTATTTTAAACAAGGCTCAGTCTGTCTTTTAACACTGGCCGTAGAAGTTGGATTGGTGTCCAGTTTCTAGAACAGTGGTCGTCCTCTGGTCAGGCCTTAGGCGTTATGCACACAGCGTTCCTCTTCTACCACCACCTTCTGGCTGCCTCCACCCACTACCAGCTCCCGCGTATCAGGTCCCCTAGATGTGGTCAGCAATGGCTTTCACACGCAGCGTGCTCACATTATAACATCGCAGACACTCCTCCGTCCTCCAGCCGGCGTGTGAACTGAAACATGACCATTCCTGTGCAAGAGCCTGCTGTGACCACTTTCCCCAACACAGCCACTCCCCAGCTGACCCTGGGTAACCACGCTTCTGAACTTGGTCTCCATCACTGCATGCATGTCTTTCTATTTAGGCTCCATTTTGAAGTACTCTTAAACCTCATATAGTATTCTACTATGTTTTCTCTTCTTCCTTGCTTTTTTTACTGTTATCTTGGCTAGGGTCATCCATGCTGACACGTAAAGATCTGTCTAGTTCACGTACTTTCCTCACTATGTAGGATTCCCGTGTAGGGAAATACAATAATTTATATGTGCATTTTCCTGTTGATGGACATGTAAATTGTTTCCAATTTTCAGTATGATTTCGGTTTCAAAAAAATTTTGTATACTTTCTAAAGGTTACTTTACATTTACAGTTATTACAAAGTATTGGCTATATTCCCTGTGCTGTACAATACATCTCTGAGCCTATCGTACACCCAGTAGTTTACGTCTCTCGCTTCCCCACCCCGTATTGCCCCCGCCTCCCCCTCCGCACTGACAACCATTAGTTTGTTCTCTATATCTGTGACTCCCCTTCTTTTTTGTTATATTCGGTAGATTGCTGGATTTTTTAGATTCCATATATAGTTGATATCCTACAGTGTTTTTGTTTGACTTATTTCACTTACCACAATGCCCTCCAAGTCCATCTATGTTGCTGCAAATGGCAAAATTTCTTTCTTTTTTAAGGCTGAGTGGTATGCCATTGGTTATATGTACCGCATCTTCTTTATCCATTCATTACTTGATGACACTTAGGTTGCTTCCATATCTTGGTAATTGTAAATACTGATGCTCCGAACATTGGCGTGCATGTATCTTTTCAAATACATGTTTTTGAAAACACGTGTTTTTGTTCTTTTTGGATTTACACCCAGGAGTGGAGTTGTGAGGTCATATGGTAGTTCTATTTTTAGTTTTTGAGGACCCTCCATACTGTTGTCCACAGAGGCTGCACCAGTTTACATTCCTACCAACATGTACCAGGGTTCCGTTTTCTCTAAAAATTGTAAATTTTCTTCCTAGGGGTAATTGAGATGATAGTTGAATAATAACATAAGATCAGGCGAAGTCTAAAGAAATTTTAGAAAAGCTGGATAGAGTAGGAAAACTTCTGTTTGCTGGCGTCTGAATGTTAGAGAGACACCAAGACATGTGGGCCAAGTTCTGGAGAGAAGGGAAACACAGACGCAAGCTTGACATTTGGCGCAGCTTTTCTCCTTGGGGCATTTGCTGGTTCAAATGTTACAGCCGAGGAGCTGAAAAGCCAAAGGGTTCAAAAGACTCTAACGACAGAAGCCAAACGGCAAGAACCTTTTTACATTGATAAACATCATTTTAACTATGTAGAAGCAGAAAATGAAAAGAAAGAACTTTGCATTACATTTAACAAAAGTTGAGGGAGATCTTTGTGGCATATTAGTGAGCTTATTTGTGGAAATTTAGCCAGGTATATTGTGTTGGAGAGGCACCAAGAGTTCCACAATTCTCACAATTTGAGTACACAGTTGCCTTAAATGTAGGCATGGTGGCATTCATTTACATAACAATGATTTGGAGGATGTTGTGTTAGTCAGCTCTTGCTGTGATAATGCTTTGGAACAAATCACACCAAAGTCAGTTACATAAACAAGAATTTATTTTTCTTGGACCTCTGGGCCAGCTGCAGTGGCTCTCTTTTAGACCTCTAGATGGCTAGTTTTGCTCCGTGTTTTGGGTCAGTTTGAGGTCTGTCACACACCTCTTCGTCTGGAGCCCAACTGTGAGGCCACAGCTCCCAGGCCCTGTCTTCTCTAAAAGTTCACTGAAACATAAGAGGTGAGCCCAACCGCACAAGCCCATTTAAGGCCTCTTCTGCTCATTTAAGGCCATCATGTCTGCTCATACTTCAGTGGCCAAAACATGTCACAGGTCTAAGCTGTATTTAGAATATGTGTATTTGTTTAAAGTTGGGTGCTCTCACAGAAGAAGATTGCATTTTGGACAGTGTTAGCTTAGCATTTCCATTGGCATTTGCAAACGTGATAAACGTCGTGTGCACTTTTTCACCTTTGAGAACTTTTGGAAATTGTGGGACAATTTCTATGGGAAAAGAGGAAGGTACATTTTAGAACTCAACTCTAGTTATGGCACTGCTGGGAGAAGAATTATTGAGATAAGGTCAATACAAATGAAAGATTGGGGCTTCACATATTCGTAATTATCATTAGCATTCGAAAGGACATTCCTGGAGAATTGTGATGCTTGCTTTACGTGATTTCTATCATAAATCATTATAATCTGACCAAGCCACTTCAGTAAAACATGCATCATACAGTACACATTGCATTTTAGTTTTCCTACCACTGCACAACTTATCGTCAGGCACGAAAGGCTACATATGGTATGGTTCCATTTATACGAAATGTCCAGCAGTGGATACATCCATACACACAGCAGATATTATACATTAGTGGTTGCCAGGGGTTTGGAACAGAGGGAAATAGGGAATGGCTCCTTAAAATGGGTGTAGGTTTCCTCTTGGGGTGATGAAACTGTTTTGCCGCTGGACAGAGGTGATAGGTGCACAACATTGTGACTACTAAATTCCACTGAATGGTACAGTGAATTGTAGAATGATCAAAATGGTGAATTTTGTGTTCTGTTCATTTTACTACAATAAAAAGGAGAAAGCATTAGGGAAAGACTTAGAGTTTGGGAAAGTAAGGTGAACTGGTCAAGAAAAAGCTCTACTGTTCAGTTTTCTCTCAGCTCTCCCAGTGCATTAATCCTCAGCAAAAAGTAGCCTTAACGTGTACATGATAGTCATTCAACACAGTCCGGGGAAAAGTAAATAAAATAAAAGCCGACTCTTCTTCTTTAGCACATCTATGAGAGGCTAACTTCCTGCTCAGCCACATGGACATTCATGAGGACGTTTCACTTTAGGTTTCCTCTACTTCAGTACTTTACTGACAGCTCATTCACACGTGTAGGCAACAGCATTCCTTAATTCGATGGGATCTGCAGTGCTGGTTGTGACCAGTGTCATGAAAAGAAAAGGGAAGGAGGAAAAAGCCTCCACATTGACTTGGTGGTCTTGACGAAATGGATGGAGAAGACAGCTTGAGTGTCCAACTGGAAACTTTTATTTTCCTTTTCCTTTTCTTTTTATCTTTCCTATCAGGTCTTCTGCCCACTTCCCACCCCCTTCTTTCAAACAGGAGAGACACTCATTAGCTGCTTTTTTTTGTTTGTGCTAAAACAACTATTGTTTTGGGTTTCTTGTTGTTCGGTGAACATTATTGTTTTTACTGCCAAATGAGCTTCGGTGGTTGATGTAGGGGGTCTCTTGGGAACTTAAGTTTTTCCAGTTTAAGTGGAAAAGCTTTTTTGAATGGGCTTTTACTGGGTGCTTCAAGGTTTGCTCTTGGCTCTTTGATGGGGGACTGGACAGCACTGTGTTTCCTTTGAGGTTCCGATAAATAAAGGATCCTATGTCCTCCTGGGCACTTTTTGTTGATTTTGCTGTGTGTCCTCTCTAATAGCCAGATGCAAATTCCAGGAAAATGACATATAAATGAATATAAGTAATCTAATATTTTTAGAATTTGCTTTGGCCATACTCCTGGTCTTATTCTACTTGTAGCAGATGGCTTTAAAGAGCATTAGTTATGTATATATTAAATATAATATAAATATACCAGTATTAAATATTATATTGATATATAAATGTAATATACTAATATTTATATTAATGTATAACAACTATGTATTATATTAATATATATTTTTGCCTAGCATATATTATATACAAAATATATGAGAAATGAAATGTATTTATATGGTTAATATGTTCATAATATTAATATGATATATCCTGTAATATTGATTATAAAACAATTATATCATAATATATAAATTATAAATAGATATATTTATATATATATTATAAATATATAATTATTATTATCTGATATAATACACTATAGTTAATATATTCTCTATAACACAATACATAATGTATTAGTATAAGACAATTATATTATGTAATATAAATATAATACATCTATAAAACTATATATATTTTAATTATACGTTACACATACAAGTATGTATAGCTATTTATAATTTTATTTACATAGGAATCTGTTCATCATAACAATTTATGTAAAAATATGCAATATTTTCAATCAAATGGGCCTTAACCTCACTACCTCCACATAACTACTTTTCCAATCGTGAACCCTGTCTAACTCATGCTTCCATATCTCTCAACCTGCTTTTCTACACATGCACATAGACACACATTTATACACGATATATATGTATACTACCAGTTTTCAGTTCAATGTATATAACTATATAATATATATAATTATATTCCTGTGTATGTATACAAATATAAATCAAAGGTATGTGTATAGGTATGTATTTCATATGTTTATATAACTATATCATACAAATAATGTATGTGTATATAAATACATGACTATGTACATACATACACAGAAATATACTTATTTAAACAAAAGGGACCTAAATAAACATAGTTCTCTAAGAATAAAACTAGTTATGTCTCACTGTTTCAATAACAGTTTATAGTTTTCTACTGTATGTGCTTCTATAATTGTTATGAACAATTCCCATTTGTTGAATGTTAAGTTGTTTTAATTTTTTGCCATTATTAATGAAGCTCTAAAGAATACGGTGGGCAAGACTACTTGAAAAACTCTCCTAAAGGAAAAGGGTTAGGTATGCTAGGTTAAGTGTACACAACTTATTTTTAAGTGCGTGGTTGATTTTTGAAGTATGCAGTAGAAATTTCCAGGACCCATGAAAGAAGGGTGGAACATGTGTGAGAGTTATAGCTATATTAGGAGTGGATTGAAGATCTTGATAGCTTAGAACAGAAGCTGGAAACCCTGTTATTATGGAGCCAAGTGGCAAATATTTTAGGCTTTGTAGACCAAAGAGGCAAAATTGAGGATATTATTTAGGTACTTAGGTAACCATTTAAAATGTTACCAGTTAAAATGTGAAAATTATTCATAGCTCATAGGCCATAAAAATAGACATCTGTCTGGATGCCTTAGTTTAATGACACACCTGACATAGAGACTTGTTTTTAAATGGCCATGACCACATGAGAGGCAGGAGGTAAGACACCATCCCTATTAGATGGGAAGTTAGAACTAAACCTATATATCCCTAGCTTCACCTTTAATGAAAGGGTGTGCCAGGAGGAAAAATATCTGGTGGCAAAGGGAGACTAAGACCAAATTCTCTTGGCCTCTGCTCTGGGTAGGAAACAGGTAGGAAATCTTGAGAATTCTGAACCCCAGAACTGTGTTCACAGTGTTTGGGTTGCAAATTTATGTGCGGTCTTGCAAACAGAAGCTAAGAAATTAACTTAAAATGCTCCCAAATCGATGGTATTCCAAACACAAAACTAAATCCTTTCTGGAGAGGTAGACCTTCAACACAGGCCTATAGCATTCCCACAGATAAAGTTTAGCTAAACGTGAACTCATGGTCTAAATTTATCCAATAATGAAGAAATCAGCTAGAAGTGGAGAGAATCAGCAAAAAACAATCAATACCAGGATTAGATTCCCACGGCCATTCATCAGATGTTGCAATAATCAGGTGCAAGGCAGAAAATATACATAAAACTAGAACTGAAACAAGGAACAAGGATGTTTTAAAAGACTGGGTAGGATCTTTAAAACATTTTTCAAGTACATGTCATTCATAAATCTAAAAACTGAAAGGTCGTGTAATACAGCAGATTAATCATGGAGAAGAGTGAATTTATGCTGTTTTTAAAAATATGGCAGATCAGATTTTCTGCCTAATTATATAAGTAGATTTATCTTTAAAAAATACACATTATTTTAAAGACTTATTGGCTGTAAAATAAGTTAAGGGTATTTCAAAGGGCTTCTCTCCAAAGAAAAGTGAGAAGTAGCAAAACACAGAAAGTCGAGGGTAAAAAATGTCAATATATACATTGCGATAGGGTGAACTAAGCCTTAGGCTAGCAACAATGTGGACGAGCTGACCCTTAGATACTTACAACTAAGCTGGAATCTTCAAAAAGTTCAACTATTTATAACTAAAAAGATTTCTTAAAATTAATACCCAAGTGTTTTAATTGACATCAGAAGAGTAAAACAATAAACCCTGAGAACATAGAAAAAATAGATAATAAAGATATGAGCAGAACTTAATAAAACAGAAAAAAGTATAAAATTGAGGTCATTTAGTAAGTCAAAAGTATATCTTTGAAAAGATTTAGAAAACACACTTTGATTAAGCAAAACAAAAACATAAGTAAATAATATACAGAAAGAATCAGGACCATGTTATAGCAGAGAGTACAAACAGAGAATATATGAAATGCCAGTAAATTTGAACATTTCTGTAAAGTGGACAAGTTCCTAGCTCCTAAAGTTTACCAAAACTGACACAAGAGGAAATTTATAGCTGGAGTTCTTTCACCAGTAAAGGAATGAAGTCAATACTTTACAATCTTTCACCAAGAAAAGACCAGACCCAGCCAGATCATTTGGGAGGTGAATTCTATCGAACTACTATTAAACAGATAACATCAATATTAACAAAGAAAAACTTCTAGAGAGTAGCGAAGGAAGAATGCTCCTTTATTCATCTTATGAAGTCTATATAATCCTAATACTGAAAATAGATTAGGACTGTAAGGAAAAAGAAATTTACAGGTCAAATTTACTTGTAAATATAAAAGCAAAAATTTTAAACTGTGATATTAGCTACCCAAGTTCACTAGATTAAGAAAAAGCATGAGTAAGTTAGGTCATCCAATGAATGAAAAGGTAGTTTAAAGTCAAGAATATATATCAATAGATTGAAATCACCACATTTGATTTCTTTCATCTGTCTCTTTAAAAATTGATAAGTACTTCTATTGATCTCTCTTGTACTAGGCACTGTGCTGTCACTTACATATTTACTCCTTTAAACCTTCTATCATCCCTGCGGGAAAGTTCTGTTTTGCTTCCATTTCGTAGCTAAGACTCTAACCCCCAGGAAAGTGAAGCAACATTTGTAAGTTTTTGTGGATGGTCAGTGATGGGACCAGTACAGGAACATCCAAAGTCTGTGCTTGGAAACAGTGCCGCATGTTGACACTCACATTACAGATGAAAGGAAAGGAACCATGCAATTACCATATAGATTAAATCTCACATTACAGGTTAAAGGAAAGGAACCATGCACTTACATTATAGATTAATACCCCCATAACAGGTTAAAGGAAAAAGAAACATGTGCTTCTCTCAAAAGTTGTAAAGAAAGCATATCCATTTCTTAATATATTTCCCAATTTCTTTTGCTTGTTTTCTGACCTTTGTAGTGCATTTTGCCATGAGGCAAATTTTAATTCTTATATAATTAAATGTATCCTTTTTTCTTTGTATCTTAGAAAGGTATTCCTCATGAATACTTTATTTCATGTCTCCCAGGTTTCTGATACTTTTACAGTTTCATTATTTTTTAACATTTAACTAGTTGCTGTATCTAGAATTTAGTAATGATAGCCATATTTTCCCACTTCTGTTGAATAATTTTTGCTCCTGATCCAAAAGGTGAATTTTATTTTAATCTCAATTCCCTTATGCTCTTGCATCTAATTTTAAGATGCTTCCTATTCCACTGGTTGTTTTGTCTATCTAAAACAAAATGCTACCTTAATTATAATGTAATTATACTATAATAAATGTAATTAGTAAATGTAATACAATATATAATAAATAGAATATATAAAATAACAAAATATAATTTACCATATAACAAGGCCCAAGGAGAGCAAAACTATACAATCACTTGAAATATCCCACAAAAGATAGTTTATAAAATTCAATATTCATTTGTAATTTAAAAGAAAGAGTAAAATGGGGATTGATGAATGCTTCCAAAATAAGAAGAAATTATATGTCTAAAAGAGAAAGAGGTAAATGATAAACTTTAGTAACACTGGCAATATGCAGGACAAGATGAGGATGCCTGGTATAATGTTAAAGAAAAAGTATTATGTAACATTGTTTTTGCAGCACTGATGAGTTCAGTGAAAAGACAATCTCATAGAAAAGAGTATCTCGTTCTTCTTAATGTCTGTACACTTGTCCATTGCATGAACATAACGGCTTATTTAGCCAATATGTTACTGATCTGCATCTGGATTTCTAGGTTTTCATGGAATTCTATTATGCACAATCGTTTCAAACACTAGGACTTCCTCTTATGTTTATATCTTTTGAAAGAAACAATATGTCCACAGATGATTTATCTGTGCTGGCTGCTAGCTGACTTTGGGTACTTCTCAGTTCTTCCCTTTACCTTCCTTGTCAATATGAAAATGGAAGGCAAGAAGGTCTCCTGTTTAGAGACTGTAAAGATAGATCTTGGCGATAAAGTCTTGGTGGTAAAGGCTAAAAGTATCAACCCAGAACAAACGTTTTTCCAGCTGTAACTATGTGTGATTCCCTTGGCTTGATTCCATAGAAGATGTAAGACAAGACTGTAGAATCTACGTCAAAGTGCTTCCAGTAGGATGGGCTAAGTCAAGTATGGTGGCATATGTAATTCAAGACAAAATATAATGTCTCCTTTTCTCTCCTAGCAAAACTTGGTGGAGTGAATGTAGAAGTCACTGTCTGCTTTGAATTAAAGGAACACAATAAATCTTGTTTTGGAAGGTAAGTATTCTGGTCTCTTTGTGGAGATGAATTGGAAATTGTCTAGAAGAAGGAAAACGAGGTTAACCAAAGTTAAACTCATAAATAATTGAGCATTAATTAAATATCTGTGGTCTATGTTTGTCTTTGATCATAATTTCTCCCAATTTATAGACCTCTTTGATACTTGATGAATCCTTGTCAAAGATGCACTTAACAATGATTATTACTTGTGTATTAGGTTTTGCCTGGGCCCTGAAGAAACTATCCTAAATTACCAGCTATGATTGTCACTTGATTTCCTCACAGAGAACAATCAGAACTCCTTGTCTTAAGTGGCTTGGAACGTGAAACTAGTTAGTCTCTTAGATATTGTTAGAGGACCCTACAGAGCCCATTGGTGAAAGTTTGGAAAACATTGGGCTTCTTAAGATTGATTCTTGTAGTGCTTTAGGAAAGATCACTGAACCAAAAGAATAACGGTGTTTCTGGTTCTGTTGTTAGCGTTCTCCATGGAAACATTGCTGAAGCTTCTGGACTCAATCTCCTTCCCCATGTGTGAATGTCACTGAAAATGTCCAACTCCATTCTATCCCCATATAACTTCAGAAACTAAGCAAAATGAAGACTCAAAATTCATTTCAAATAATGAAATGAATATATAACGTAGACTGGAACTGGGAAAATACCTGGTTTAAATTCTGGAAAGTACCAACTATACAATTCTGGATAAGTTGCTTACTCTTACTTAGTCTAATTTAATGCCCATCTCACAGGATGTTATGATGATTAATTTAATGTCTTTGTATAACATACAGTGTTATGTAATTTCTTCTTGTTTTTCTTGAGTAAATTCATATCCTTAAGCAGCTCACTGTAAACAATAGTTACTTACTTGCTTAAATTACTCTTATCTTCTATTATCACCTGAACTGTGTCCTGCTCAAGTTAATATGTGGAAGTCTTAACCCACAGTACCTCGTAATATGACTGTATTTGGAGATAAGGCCCTTAAATAGGTAACTGAGGTCAAATGAGGTCAAATGGGTGGGCTCTAATTCAATATGGCTGGTGTCCTTATCAAAAGAAAATATTAGGACACAGACATGCACAGAGAGAAGACCATGTGAAGACAAAAGGAAAACATGGCCTCTACAAACCAAGAAGAGATACCTCAGAAGAAATCAATCCTGTTGACACCTTTTCTCAGATTTCTAGCCTCTACACACGTGAGTGAGTACATTTCTGTTGTTTAACCTCCTCAGTCTCTGGTACTTTGTCATGGCAGCTCTAGGAAACTAATACAACTTTTTATGGCCTCCTTGTCTCAAGTTGAAAGTTCAATATTTGACATCATAGCTAAGAAACAAAAATATCATCTACATTCCTTGTTGTAGTCTTTCTTCCCCATTCTTATTGCTAGTAATTTTCATATTTGGGTCTGTTTTCTGTATGTTGTAAACAGAGCCTTATGCTCATTTCTAGTCTTACTGCTAACATACAATAAATGTGCAGATACCGAATAGATTTTGGAGAAGTGCAACATATAGTTGGTACATGTGTGATATGTGTGTATTCATATAATTTATACTTTTTCTCTATTTTCTTCCTTTGGTGTGAGCTAAGATTCTCTGCCTTTGTGACTAGCGCTCCTGAATACTAATCCCTGAATTTAATTCACCAAAAATTGTCAAAAATAATAATAATATGGGGAAAGAGAGAGTGATAGAGGGAGAAGAACAAACAATCAGGCAAGGGCAGTACTGTGAATTATTAGGGTCTTCTTAATAACATTATGTTAGTCTAGAGGAAATGACCGTAAGTATCATCAGTGAGCCCAGTTGGTCTTTACTGACTGCTAGAGACATCCCTGAGTTCTGTTCTTAGTCTCCAACTGTATGATGACTACTGTCTGGAAGTATTATTTGAACAACTAAAGTGACTTAATGGAAAAGGAACATGTCTTTAGAGAAGCAACAGTAATTTTTCTATCTGATTAACAAGCAATGTTGACTGTCTGGAAACCTCAGTCATATTTGTAAGCAGAAAAGCATTGGCTATTAAAAGTGGATGATGTAAAGAGATGAGCAGAAACTTTGGCGATAGGTATACCTGGATTTAATTCTCACTTCTACCACTTGGCAGCTGGATAGCCTTCGGCAAGTTTCATACCTCCCTGAAATTCACTTAATTCAGTCTGTAAAATGGCATAATAACTTATTATAGCATCCTTTTAGGAATTTTAAATCAGTTATTGAAATAAAAGTACACACTATATAGACAAGTATGGATTTCTCAATAGGTGTTTGACCTTTCATTTCTCCAGTATCCCACCCCCATCAAATAAAGAAAAATACTTTTTAAAGTTTATGAATATTTCATTGTTCTAAAGTTAAAGCCATAAAAATAAAAATAATCAAATGACTTACTATCATACCATTAGAAGAACAAAGAAATAGGTGTTCATGAGAGTTCCAAATTAGAATACAAGTTTTCATTAGGCACCTGTTTATGTATGCTATTCTGCTCTTTAAAATAAATAATTAAATTTGAAAGACTTATTTCCTCACTTTGAAGACTTCATTAGTTTACAAATTATATATCAACCTATGCTAAATATTATACCGACCCATGCTAATGAATTCAGTAGAGAAAACAAAAAACACTGCACTCAAGCAAACTACATATATATGTGTATATATATATTACTTAAATGCATTTGTATCCTAGCATGTCTCCTAAAGCATTGTGGTAACTCACCGGAATACATACAATCAAATATAATGGCAAAAGCACTTAATATAAACAGGGCCAAGGAAACATAGACAGAAGATGAAGAAAAGATGAGGGAAATGTGAACAGGAGGAAGTGTAGTTAATCAGGTTGTATGTTTTGACCTTAAGATTCTCTGTGTGGGGACTTCCCTGGTGGCACAGTGGTTGGGAATCCACCTGCCAGTGCAGGGGACATGGGTTCGAGCCCTGGTCCAGGAAGATCCCACATGCCGTGGAGCAAATAAACCCATGTGCCACAACTACTGAGCCTGTGCTCTAGGGCCCATGAGCCACAACTACTGAAGCCCGCGTGCCACAACTACTGAAGCCCCAGCGCCTAGAGCCCGTGCTCTGCAACAAGAGAAGCCACAGCAATGAGGAGCCCGCACACCACAACGAAGAGTAGCCCCCGCTCGCCCCACCTAGACAAAGTCCGTATGCAGCAACAAAGACCCAACATAGCCAAATATAAATAATAAGTAAATTTATTTTAAAAAAAAGGTTCTCCCTGGATAAAACAACCTGTAAATAATTGGTTGCAAAGCCACATTATTTGAAGGTGCCAGACTGCACATTAACAGTCTGACACAAAGGGACAGCACAGGAAAACTATTCAAAGATAAAGATTTTTAAATCTTTGCAGCTTGAAACCTTTTAGAGCAAGTATAATGAGCTCGACACACATTTCAACACTCAACATGTTAATCACATGTTCAAAGTATGTCTCAAAGTCATTGGAAATAGCTGTTGTCTCTGTCCCTGATATCCAAAACTGATCTGTGATGTGTAAAACTCAGGAGGTATTGATATCCACTTTTTGGCATCTGAACAGGAAACAAAGTTGTTTCGCAGTGATAATAAAGAATGAAGTAAATGCAAAAGGATACAAAAGACAAAGTACTGAGGGAATGTATTAACAAAACGAGTCAAACTAAATTCTGGTGAACTGGGGCCTACGATTGTACACACTCCATGGAAATACCCCAGCCTAAATACTGGCATAGGAGGAAGGGTAGTGTGAAGCCCATCACAGTATAATCCTTTAAAATGTCCCTTTCAAGGTTGGCTCCACTCAACACTGAGTATAGGAAATCTTCCCATCAGGGAGAAACACTGGCTGCCCAATGATTGACCAAGAAATTAACACACTAATGAATAAATGATGCTAATTTATTTCTATCCCTGACAACGGGAAACAGCACACACCCTGTGTCAATGGTATGTCCTCTTTCCCACTTTTCTATATGGTAAATTATGTTTTTCCCTTCATTGCTTTATATCTTGTGAGGCACGCATGTTGGGAAATGGCTATCAATGGTTCTGTTATTGATTTCTACCTTCATTTCACTGTGGCTAAAGAAGATACTTTGCATGATTTCAATTTCTTAAAAATGTATTGGTACTTGTATTGTGGCCTAACATATGGTCTTTCCCGGAGAATGTTCCACGTGTACTTGAGAAAAATGTGTATTCTGCTGTTGTTGAGTGGAGTGATCTATATATGGCTGTTAGGTTTCGTTGGGTAAATGTGTTATTCAGTCCCCCTACCTCTCGACTGATCTTCTGTCTAGATGTGTTATCCATTATTGAAAGCAAGGTATTGATCTCCAACTATTATTTTAGAACTAACTATTTCTTCCTTCAATTCTGTCAGTGTTTGCTTCACGTATTGGGGGGTTGTTTGGTACATATATGTTTCTAGTTGTTCTATCTTCTTAATAGATTGAACTTGTTATCAACATATAGTGGCCTCCTTTTCCTCTTGTGATAGTTTTTGATTTAAAGTTTATTTTGTGTGATAGTAACATAGCCATCCCAGATCTATCTTCCTTCCTTCCTTCCTTCCTCCCTTTCTTTTTCTGTGTCTCTTTCCTTCTTTTTTGTTACTATTTGCATGGGATATTTTATTCTATGCTTTAACTTTAAAGCAACTTGTGTCTTTTGAAATCAAGTGAGTTTTTTGCGGACAGCATATACTTGGATTATGGTTGTTTTTAAAGTCCATTCTGCCAATGTTCATCTTTTTATTGGAGAGCTTAATCCACTTACTTTTTCAAAAATTACTGATGAGGAAGAACTTAATTCTGTCTGTTTCCTGCTTGTTTTCTGTATGTCTTATGCATTTTTTGCCCCTCATTTACTCCATTACTGACTTCTGTGCTTAGCCGATTTTCTTGTGGTGAACTCTTGATTCCCTTTTCATTTCTTTTTGCATATAGTCTATTGATATTTTCTTTGTAGTTATCAAGAAGATTACATTTACCATTCTAAAGTTAAAACAATGTAATTTCAATTGAAACCAACTTCAGTAGCACACAGAAACTGTGTTCCTCTACAGTTCCGTTTTCCTCTTTACATTATTGTTGTCACAAATTACACCTTTATACTTTGTGAGCCCAATAACATGGATTTATGATTATTTTATGCATTTGTTTTTTCAATCATGTAAGAAATAAAAAGTAGTGTTCCAAGCCAATAGCACAATACTGGCTTTAGTATTTGCCCATGTATTTATCTTTACTGGAGATTTCTATTTCTTTCTACAGCTTTGAGTTGCTGTCTAGTGTCCTTTGATTTCAACCTAAAGGTTCAATTTAGCATTTCTCATAGGGCAGTGGTAGGAAGTTGTAAAACAAACGCCCTCAGCCTTTGTTCATCTGGGAGTGCGTTAATTTCTCCCTAAGTTTTGAAACCAGTTTGGCCAAATATAGAATTTTTGGTCGACAATTTTCTTCTTTCAGCACTTTAAATATGTCTGGCCTCTTGATTCCGTGGTTTCATATAGGAAATTACCTCTCATCTTTCTGAGGATCCCTGCTTTGTAACAAATTTCTTTTTTCTTTCTCCTTTGTGAGAAAAGGTTCTTTCTGTGTCTTTTGGCTTCTGAGAGTTTGATTTACTGTTTCTTGCTGTGGGGTTCTTGGAGTTTCTCTTAGTCCTGAAATCAGTCAAAGATTTATAGCAACCAAACACATACTGAACCAGGGAAGAGGCAATTTGAAAATGGCAGGAAAGCTTTGTGGCATTTTTACTTGCCCTTGCCCCATCCACTGTTAGTGTAGTGATGGTCTTAAAGTGGTGGAGTCTTAATGCAGTGAGAGTCTTAAAGTAGCAGCAGACCATTCCTAGTATGGGACCCTCAATCGTGCTTGAGGAGGGAGCAGAAGAGACCGTACTGTCAGATTATTCTGTGTATCTGTTCTAACCTGTCTGGGAGCTACCTGAAGGACTGACACAAGATGCTTATCTCTGTCTTAGCTAACTTGGAACACAGTATGGAAAAGCGGCGGTCATTGCTCAAAAGAAGAGCCAGGTGAACTAACAAAGCACAGATGGCTGGGGCAGAAGACTGTGCACTGAAATACAATAGACCACAGAAGATGCAGGAGCCAAAGTCAGGGGAGATTCTTTGGGAAATTAGAACCTACAGAAAGTACACATGTGTCCAGAGAAATTAAGAAAGCCACATGCATACTCAAGATAAGATGCATGTTCTGAAAACACCAGAGGAGTCTCTAAGCTTTTACCATGGGCTGAGCCCTGAACTCAATGCAGGCCAGCTAAATGTTGAAGGAGTGATCCAGCAATCTGCACAATGGGCAGAGGTGTGTGGTTTTGAGTGTGCATGTGGATGTGCTTGTGTATATTTATTTTTGTTTGTTTTAGGTGCAGGAATTCAAGGAAATCTCTGTCAAAACATTAGCTAAACATGAACTAAAGGAACAGAGACTTCAGTGCGTACATACGATAAGGAAAACAGTCATTGCAAAAATAGTTTGGAAAGGTCCCTAAACAAACAGACTACTACAGCCTTCAACAATCAAAAGCCCAGGAAACCTTGGGAAAGTGGGAGAATCTGATTTCCATAGCTACCACATTATAATGTTTGAAAGACAAATTTTCAACCAAAAAAATCACAAGATATACAAAGACATGGAAAAGTATGGTCCATTTAAGAAAACAAATTAATTGATGAAACCATCCCTAAGGAAGCCCAGACATTTCTCCACTGCATATTCTTGCCTCCTTTGCCATAGATTCATTGACCATAAGTGCATGGATTTCTTTCTGGGCTCTCTATTCTGTTCCAGTGATCGATGTTTTTGTGCCAGTACCATACTGTTTTGATTACTGTAGGTTTGTAGCACAGTCTGAAGCCAGGGAGCATGATTCCTCCAGTTGTGTTCTTCTTTCTCAAGACTGTTTTAACTATTCAGGATCTTTTGTGTTTCCATACAAACTTTAAAATTATTTGTTCTAGGTCTGTGGAAAATGCCCTTGATATGTTGATACAGACTGCATTTAATCCGTAGCTTTCCTTGGGTATGATGGTCATTTTAACAATATTAATTCTTCCAATCCATGACCATGGTATATCTTTCCAGCTGTTTGTGTCATCTTTAATTTCTTGTATCAGTGTCGTATAGTTCCCTGGGTACAGGTCTTTTACCTCCTTAGGCAGATTTATTCTTATGTATTTTATTCTTTTTTATGTGATTGTAAATGGGATTGCTTCCGTAATTTCTCTTTCTGATAGTTCACTGTTAGTGTATAGAAATACAGTAGATTTCTATATATAAATTTTGTATCCTGCAAATTTACCAAGTTCATTTTTGAGCTCTAATAATTTTTTGATGGTGTCTTTCAGATTTTCTATGTATCATGCCATCTGCAAACGGTGACAGTTTTACTTTTTCCTTTCCATTTTGGAGTCCTTTTATTTATGTACTTTTCTTGTCTGATTGCTGTGGCTAGGACTTGCAAAACTACCTTCAATAAAAGTGGTGAGAGTGGGCGTCCTTGTCTTGTTCCTGATCTTAGGGGAAATGCTTTCAGCTTTTCACCATTGAGTATGTTAGCTATGAGCTTGTCATATATGGCCTTTATTATGTTGAGGTATGTTCCCTCTATGCCCACTTTCTGGAGAGTTTTTACCATGAATGGGTATTGAATTTTTTTCAAAAGCTTTTTCTGCATCTATTGAGATGATCATATGGTTTTTAGTCTTCAATTTGTTACTGTGATGATGAGAGACCTAAGACAGCTACAGAGGCTAAGTGACCTTTCCTTCCCTGAATGGGTAGTTATCCTTGTTCTGCCTTCTAATTGAGTTAGTATCTGAGTAAAGAACTGCCAGGTGTCATTTAGTTCACAATACACTGCTGTGTCAATATAGAAATGAATTTGCCTAAATCATTTGGCTTTTCTAAATTATAGTAAATGAATATACTGAATGAATACTTCAACTTAAGGAAATGTTCTTAAAAATATATTAATGTAGGCACTTCAGTGGAAAATTGAAAACAAAATAAATAATTCAGGTAAAATTAAAGTACACTCAGTTGTATCCAGTTTCCTGTTGTAAATCTCTCTTTTTCATTTGAGTGGACAGTCACTGGAGAATATCTGACTTGGGGCTAAGGAGATCTAAGCCTTCTTGGCCACACTGTATTCTCTTATGTCGTTTAATAAAGACACCAGTTGGGTTGCTGAAAAAATAGTGGGAAAAATCAATCTCTCACATCCAAAGGGCAGCTCTTGAAAATATGTGGATTCTTGTAGTCATTTTGCTCTTCTGGCCTCAGAAGTTTTAATCTTAACCTTAGCCCCTCATGCAGAGAGACTTTTTAAACCAATTCCCACATTACTCATTATGTGACTGTTGAATAAGAGAAACCCAGCTCTTTTCCTGTGCTTTCAACCAGTTATCTTCTTCAAAAATTTGTTTGGATTGTTATACCTTAATCTTGCCTGGCAAGGGACTTATGGGAAGGTTCTTATTGTTTGAAAGTTTGGTGCCAGTATCTACAAAGAAAGAAGAAAGTAAAGAAGGAAAGGTGTGTTTATCAAACATCCCAATAGTGAAGGTGTGTGAAAGCAACTTTTGAAAAAGTTCATCTCTCAGAGTTTAGCCATATTATTACATTTTATTTTATTCATTGAACATAAGTACTTATCAGTGAATCCTTTCTAGATTTTCTAGTTTCCCAAAGTTCCCTGTATTCACATTCTAAGGTGAAAAATGGTATTTTAAGTCACTGCTCTCCACCTTATATTATTTATAATCACTCCTCATGACCTCTTCCTTCAAAGAAACGTGATCCTGAGAAGTGTCCTTTGTTTGCCTTTGTGGAATAAGTGATGGGGATACATCCTGGAGACCTGTGAGATGTTTAAATTGTGGCCTAATGAAACTAGGATGGAGAGTTCTGGAAAGATCTGGAAAGATGGCTGGTAGAGTGTGGCCAGATGTGGGAGAAGAGACACGTACAGAGAGATGGAGAGGAAATTTTCAGAGGGAGAAAATTAAATAATTCAATAAGTTTTGTTGTGTGGTGTGGGATGCAAGCCTTTCTCTCCCCCTTTCCTTCACAATCTCTTTGTGAAAGACTGTGTTTTTCATTAGTTTTACTGAGATAGGATTTGCCGTTTTCTTTGGATACTGAGAATGGACCCATGGAAACAGTTACATTTGGGTTATCTCTGACTATCTGTAATGAAGAACATAAATATTGGCCACACTATCTATGCACATGCTATCACCATGCCTTTTTTGTTCTCTGTTCCTATATCTAAGTCCTCCTCTTTGAGGTCAATCTCAAATCTCATCTGAAATGTACATTTATTGATAGATTCAACCCATAATGAACTGTCCCTTCTTTGTCCTCCTTAGGCTCTGATTATTTATAAAAACTCATTTTTGAAGTTAGAAACTGTCCAATATGATATATTAGTTATTTCATCAGCATCTGTTTTATCCTCAACACAGTTATAAGCTTTTTTGGGACTGGGATCATACATTCTGTAATTTTTCTCAGTACTTACACTTACTTTGATAAAAAACGCATTCATTCATCTAAACATCATTTATTGAGTGTTAATTAAATGTCTCAACTCAGTAAATATTGTTTGAATGAATGCATGCATGAATGAGGGAGTATGCAATAGGTAGCCTAATGTACCGCCCGATGTGATAAAACCAAAAACATAAACACAAAAGCAAGGCAAAAAGTGGCCCAGGACTTTCTGTAAAATATCCTGCTTTTGTTGGATGAGGCCATGAAAATCAAGATGCTCCTGAAAGGTCTTAAGAGCTGACCAAGAATAGTAAACAATTGAAATTCTCTCAGGCTTATTCAACCCTATCACTGGACACATTTATACCTCTCAGGAATGTTATTAAAAGAAGAGATGAATAAAGCTTTTATAGATGAGTTGATAAATCTCTAAATATTTAAATCTTCATTTCCTCCAAGGTTTCTCTATTTTGGGTTTCCAAAAGATTTCAAGAAACCACAGGATAATTAAAAAATTAGACATTATCTTTCTTACCTTCATGTTTTTTGATGGTAAACACCTTTTTATTTTCTCCATAGTGCTGCCCAATTTCCACCAGTACAGTTCTTAAGTGAATTTGGCTCTGGATGGTGGGATATATAAGATGTAAATGAATTGTTTGTATATCTTTTAGAATTCTTCAAAAGGGCCTGGCCATGGAAATGCATTGAATATTACTTAAATAAGTAAAGTAACTTCCTCAGAATTATTATTCTATTCTGGTTAGGATACTCTCTGCCCTGGTTTGTTAAAATTTCCCTCTAGAGTGGTTTTAATTTTGTTTCTGATAGGGTCCTAGGATTTATTGCCACACCCATCCTGCATCTGTTTTTCTTTGAATTACTCTCCTTGCAGTTTCTGATTCCTACAGGGCCTTAGAGGTTAGTGACAACCTGGCCATCACAACTCTGGGAAGGACAGGCCTACTTTTCAGAGGTGTTGATGTTTTCTGTACCTGAAGGTTTTCAAGAGATATCAATCTTCCTCACCACCTCCCTTGGCCCTCTTAATGGACTAAGCAGTTCCTCATGAATTTTCTGTAGGATATCTGTACTAACTTCTCAATATTGTTCCATTCTGAGTCTAAATTCCTGGCCTCAAGGTAATGTTAGATTTCTAGCTCCAGCCCCTATTTACATAAGGCCTATACTAAGGAACGGAACCCATACACATCAGTCTGCTCTTATTTCTCTGGATTTAATTTCTCTGTTACTTTCGGAAACATGCAGGTGTTCCTTTCTTTCTTTTAATCTCAGCTATGTGCTTTTAACATTTTCAAAATTGACCCAGAATTTACATGTGTCTCCAGTAAGAGTACATTAAATTGAGCTTAGTCTGCTCTTCTACTGGCATATTTGAGATCCAAAGAATTTGCTACTTAACTGGATTCAGTTAACTGTATATTTCAGGCACTTAAAACTCACCATGTTCCAAATTTCCCCCTTTATTGTTAGTAATTTTCTTGGGAATCTGGATAACATTAGATGGAATAAAGTTAGTGAGTGGCCCAAGATTGCCTGAAATTTTGTTTGTCAGAGTGGCCAGGGAAAGTTAAGCAAAGAAGAAAACCAAATGAAAAACAGAATGACATTATTATGGCTGAGACAAGATTCCATGCAGAGCCCTCTGTAGAGCTGGGTTGGGTCATAACTTATGCCAGAGCTCTAGGTGGGGTTGGCATCTCATGCCAAGCTCTCAGTTCTGGGCTAACGTCATCTCTGGTCCACTCTATGGAGTGGAAACTTTGGAGGAATGGCCAATGTGTTCTGCGGTGTAGGAAGAGGGAAATTGTGAACGTTACTTTCTAAATTGTGGAGGAAGTAACCACTGTAAATGTGCCTTCAACTATGGTGTTTAATTTGACCAGTCAGATCAATGCCTTTTCCCTTGAATGAAATGCCGCTACGTATATGAGAAAAACAAAACTGGTATAAGGAATAGATAGCTAGTGGGAAGCAGCCGCATAGCACAGGAAGATCAGCTCTGTGCTTTGTGACCACCTAGAGGGGTGAGATAGAGAGGGTGGGAGGGAGGGAGATGCAAGAGGGAAGAGATATGGGGACATATGTATATGTATAACTGATTTACTTTGTTATAAAGTGGAAACTAACATACCATTGTAAAGCAATTATACTCCAATAAAGATGTTAAAAAAAAAACTAATATAGGGAGATGGAGAGACTGGGAGTCTTATTTTCCCAGCAATTAACTTTTCCTCGACCATGACCTTCCCGTGGAGTCTCCTAGACCTTGGGGATGATCGCAACCCCTTGGGTTGGATGATGGCAACCCCATCTTCACTAGAACCTCTATAGTTAACTTTGATTTTTCCCACTCCATCTATCCATCCCATGTATGCAGTCAGACATTTAATCCTGGACTTTTACTGACAAAATATCCTTGCATATAACCATTTCTTTTCACTCCCACTGCTACTGCTTTTGTCACTGCCTTAACTAGGGCTTTATCTTTAAGTTCTTTATATAAATATCTATATATAAATAAAATATACAAATAAATACAATATAATATTAATTCTGATGATTTTAAAGTCTTTTCTTGATAAAGACTTTTCCTGATAAATATACACAATATCTTATATAAATATTTTTGTATTATCTGTTCTTTTCTTAGACTTTTAGTCATATGATTCTATCTCTTGGTATGTCTAGAACTTTTTGATTGAATGCTGACTATTTTATTTGGCTTTTTAAAATTTTTCTCAGTGGAAATGCTGTTTTGCTTCAAAATATTTTACTCTACCTGGAAGTAGCAAATCTTCAAATTACAATTTTTTAAATGCTTTCAAATATCAATACTATAGGTGTCACAAAATCTAGAAAAATGACATTTGAAAATTAACTCCTGCCAGATGTGTCTCTATAAAACTTTTTCCCCACTCTTGTAGCTATATATTCTTTAACTGCCTCCTCGTATGACAGTTTATGTGTTTTAGAAATAAAATTTTAAGAAATAAACTTTGTAGTTTATAGACATAGATTTCTTTTAACATGGTTGATTAGAGTTTGCTTTTAGTTATTAATAGTTTAGAAAAGTTTATTTCAGCGTCACAGTTTATTATTGATAATGTCACATTAATTTTCATTGTTATCTTTGAGAAAACCTCTATGGATTACTTCCTCATAAGTATTTACTATTATAAATGCATTACTGATTTCAGTACTGCTCTAGGTTTGTGCATTACAGGAATTCTGATAAAATACTCATTCACACCATTCCATTACACACATTATTGATGGGGTATATTCTTTTATTTGTTTATTTATTTATTTTTGACTGTGTTGTGTCTTCGTTGCTGTGCGCAGGCTTTCTCTAGTTGCAGCGACTGGGGGATACTCTTTGTTGTGGTGTGCAGTCTTCTTATTGCGGTGGCTTCTCTTGTTGCAGAGCACGGGCTCTAGGCACGCAAGCTTCAGTAATTGTGGCTCGCAGGCTCAGTAGTTGTGGCTCACGGGCTCTAGAGCGCAGGCTCCATAGTTGTGGCACACGGGCTTAGTTGCTCCACGGCATGTGGGATCTTCACAGACCAGGGCTCGAACCTGTGTCCCCTGCATTGGCAGGTGGCTTCCTAACCACTGTGCCATCAGGGAAGCCCCTGGAGTATACTGTTTGTTTTGTTTTTTGTTTTTTGTTTTTTTTTCTTGCGGTATGCTGGCCTCTCCCCGTTACGGGGCACAGGCTCCGGACATGCAGGCTCAGTGGCCATGGCTCACGGGCCTAGCCGCTACGTGGCATTTGGGATCTTCCCGGACCGGGGCACGAACCCGTGTCCCCTGCATCAGCAGGCAGACTCTCAACCACTGCACCACCAGGGAAGCCCTGGAGTATATTCTTGACAGAAGGAAATTTCCATTTTGACTAAGCATTGAAGAAAACTGAATCTTTGACTTATCTTTCACATGCCTGATGATTGAAAGAATTTTCTACAGCATAACTTCTGGTTTTATACTTTTCAGTTCTTTTTTTCTTCTTCAAACACACATGCTTTGAGAGCTGTGAAGTGCAAGACATGGCTATATTGTAAGGTGGTTTTTGTCCTTATGCTTCTGTGTCTTGTGCTAGTTAAGTCAGTAGAGTAGTCAGTAAGAGTACTGGAAGTTATTCCTCTAATGGGATAGTATATAGTCAATTACATATGGTGGTGTCTGAAAATCACATAATAGCCTCACTGAAAACATCTCCTTAGCCAGATTTCCAAAAAGCCTGTGACCAATCCAATATGATCCAACATAGCAGAATATGATAGAAGGAAAATTGACAAAGAAAGACACGCTGGTCTTACCTGATGGAAATTAAAATATCTCACTTTTGACAATTTTGCAAAAACCTATAATTACATGAACTAATTCCTAGGGTTCTTCGTAGGACCTAAAAAGGAACCCATAGAGTTGTGGAACAACAATAGAAGCTACTGTGATGAGAAGCCCGGGCACTGCAACAAAGAGTAGCCCCTGCTCGCTGCAACTAGAGAAAGCCTGCACGCAGCACTGAAGACCCAACGCAGCCAAAATAAAAATAAATAAATAAAAATAAATAAATTTATCTTTTAAAAAGTAATACTCAGGTTTGAGGCATAAGAAATTTGATGAGGAGAAATTAGCTGATGTTTTCAGAACTTTTAAAATATCAAACTCAGTCTCTAAGATTTTAGCATTATATACAACATCGGTTACTTATTAGTGGTTTGGGAAGGCCAATTTAAAATTTTCTCATCTTACTGTATTGAAATTCACGGCCCTAATGTTTTCCACGTTGACTATATGAATGATGAAGAAAAGTCAATCATGAATTTCATTTCCAAATGGACAGAAAAAAATATTTTAAAAAGTGTTTGGCCTACTGACTTCTGATTTCTTCTAAGGCAAATGGATAGGTAATTTTTATTCCCTGATTAGGAGAAAAATGGTGGAAGAGGGCAGGGTTAAGAATTAAGATTTCAAGAGCATGAGAGGTAGACGGCCAACCAGAGTACCTAAGGTTCGGTGCCTGTAACTGTTGCCGCCGCTTAAGCCTGTCAAAGCAGTGGTACGGCTGCTGCGCTCCTGCTTGCTACCACTAGAAACATTCTTGCCAGTAGTGGCGGCAGCGGGACTCAATTACCCCCTTTTTTCACTCTCTCCAGAAGCTCCAGATGGCGTCTTCCGTGGGCAACGTGGCCGACAGCACAGAAGCAACGAAACGTATGCTTTCCTTCCAAGGGTTATCTGAGTTGGCACATCGAGAATATCAGGCAGGAGATTTTGAGGCAGCTGAGAGACACTGCATGCAACTCTGGAGACAAGAGCCAGGCAATACTGGTGTACTTCTATTACTTTCATCTATACACTTCCAGTGTCGAAGGCTGGACAGATCTGCCCACTTTAGTACTCTGGCAATTAAACAGAACCCTCTTCTGGCAGAAGCCTAGTCGAATTTGGGGAATGTGTACAAGGAAAGAGGGCAGTTGCAGGAAGCAACTGAGCATTACCGGCATGCATTGCGTCTCAAACCAGATTTCATCGATGGTTCTATTAACCTGGCAGCCGCTTTGGTAGCAGCAGGCGACATGGAAGGGGCAGCACAAGCTTACGTCTCTGCTCTTCAATACAATCCTGATTTGTCCTGTGTTCGCAGTGACCTGGGGAACCTGCTCAAAGCCCTGGGTGGCTTAGAAGAAGCCAAGGCATGTTATTTGAAAGCAATTGAGACGCAACCGAACTTTGCAGTAGCTTGGAGTAATCTTGGCTGTGTTTTCAATGCACAAGGGGAGATTTGGCTTGCAGTTCATCACTTTGAAAAGGCTGTCACTCTTGCCCCCAATATCCTGGATGCTTATATCAAGTTAGGAAATGTCTTCAATGAGGCCCGGATTTTTGACAGAGCTGTGGCAGCTTACCTTCGTGCCCTAAGCTTGAGTCCGAATCATGCAGTGGTACATGGCAACCTGGCTTGTGTATACTATGAGCAAGGCCTGATGGATCTGGCAATAGACGCCTACAGGCGAGCTATTGAACTGCAACCACATTTCCCTGATGCTTACTGCAACCTAGGCAACGCTCTCAAAGAGAAGGGCAGTGTTGCCGAAGCAGAAGATTGTTATCATACAGCTCTCCGGCTGTGTCCCACCCATGCAGACTCTCTGAATAACCTAGCCAACATCAAAGGAGAACAGGGAAACAGGGAAGAGGCAGTTCGCTTGTATCGTAAAGCATTAGAGCTCTGCCCAGACTTTGCTGTTGCCCATTCAAATTTAGCATGTGTGTTGAAGCAGCAGGGAAAACTGCAAGAAGCTCTGATGCATTATAAGGAGGCTATTCGAATCAGTCCTACCTTTGCTGAGGCCTACTGTAATATGGGAAACACTCTATGGGACATGCAGGACGTTCAGGGAGCCTTGCAGTGTTATACTCGTGCCGTTCAGATCAGCCCTGCATTTGCGGATGCCCACAGCAATCTGGCTTCCATTCACCAGGATTCAGGGAATATTCCAGAAGCAATTGCTTCTTATCGCACTGTTCTGAAGCTTCAACCTGATTTTCCTGACGCTTACTGTAATTTGGCTCATTGCCTGCAGGTTGTCTGTGATTGGACAGACTATGAGGAGCGAATGAAGAAGTTGGCCAGCATTGTGGCTGAGCAGTTGGAGAAGAATAGGTTGCCTTCTGTGCAGCCTCATCATAGTATGCTCTATCCTCTTTGTCATGGCTTCAGGAAGGCTATTGCTGAGAGGCATGGGAACCTCTGCTTGGCTAATATAAGTGTCCTTCATAAACCACCGTATGAACATCCAAAAGACTTGAAGCTCAGTGATGGTCGACTGCGTGTAGGATACGTGAGTTCTGACTTTGGGAATCATCCTACTTCTCATCTTATGCAGTCTATTCCAGGCATGCACAATCCTGATAAATTTGAGATATTCTGTTATGCCCTGAGCCCACATGATGGCACAAACTTCCGAGCGAAGGTGATGGCAGAAGCCAATCATTTCACTGATCTTTCTCAGATTCCATGCAATGGGAAAGCAGCTGATCGCATCCATCAAGATGGTATACACATCCTTGTAAACATGAATGGTTATACCAGGGGTGCTCGAAATGAACTCTTTGCTCTCAGGCCAGCTCCTATTCAGGCAATGTGGCTGGGGTACCCTGGGACTAGTGGCGTGCTTTTCATGGATTATATCATCACTGATCAGGAAACTTCACCTGCTGAAGTTGCTGAGCAGTATTCTGAGAAACTGGCTTATATGCCCCATACTTTCTTTATTGGTGATCATGCTAATATGTTCCCTCACCTGAAGAAAAAAGCCGTCATCGATTTTAAGTCCAATGGGCACATTTATGACAATCGGATTGTGCTGAATGGCATCGACCTCCAAGCATTTCTTGATAGTCTATCAGATGTGCAAATAGTCAAGACGAAATGTCCTGATGGAGAAGACAACGCAGACAGCAGTAATACAGCTCTTAATATGCCTGTCATTCCTATGAATACTGTTGCAGAAGCAGTTATTGAAATGATTAACAGAGGACAAATTCAGATTACAATTAATGGATTCAGTATTAGCAATGGACTGGCAACTACCCTGATCAACAATAAGGCTGCCACTGGAGAGGAGGTTCCCCGTACCATTATTGTAACCACACGTTCTCAGTACGGGTTACCGGAAGATGCCATTGGGTACTGTACCTTTAATCAGTTATACAAAATTGACCCATCTACTTTACAGATGTGGGCAAATATTCTGAAGCATGTTCCCAATAGTGTACTGTGGCTGTTGCGTTTTCCAGCAGCAGGAGAAGCGAATATTCAACAGTACGCACAAAATATGGGCCTTCCCCCGAACCGTATCATTTTTTCCCCTGTTGCTCCTAAAGAGGAACATGTTCGGAGAGGCCAGCTGGCTGATGTCTGCTTGGACACTCCACTCTGTAATGGACACACCACAGGGATGGACGTCCTTTGGGCAGGGACCCCCATGGTGACTATGCCAGGAGAGACTCTTGCTTCCCGAGTTGCAGCTTCCCAGCTCACTTGTTTAGGCTGTCTTGAGCTGATTGCTAAAAATAGACAAGAATATGAAGAGATAGCTGTGAAACTGGGTACTGATCTCGAATACCTGAAGAAAATTCGTGGCAAAGTCTGGAAGCAGAGAACATCTAGCCCTCTGTTCAACACCAAACAATACACGATGGAACTAGAGCAGCTCTATCTACAGATGTGGGAGCATTATGCAGCTGGCAACCAACCCAATCACATGATTAAGCCTGTTGAAGTCACTGAGTTGGCCTAAATCATGACTGTGTGCCCAGGAGAATTACCCCTGTAGCTGAGCCTCAACCTTCTGGGGGAAAGGGAACTACTTTTTCAATATCATGTTGCAGATGGGTGACAGACAATGATAAGAAATAGCACAGCCAGACTTGCTTCCTGCATGATCACGATAGGGAGAGACACAAGAGATGGGAAACTGCTGTTCCACAAGGAGTCTCCATCGAATTTTGCAGCAGCCAGGTGTTTGGAAGGTCTAGAAGGTAAGTCTGGAAGGTCTGATCTCCCTTGGCCTTCCAGGGGATGGATGGTTAGTGTGGAAGGGAGATAGAGATTGCCCAGCCGTTTTGTGATTATCATGGATTGATTGAGTCTTCTGAATTAATTTTTTTCTTTATATTTTGGGTATTGGAGCTTTTAAAAATGTTTGGTTTCAGGTATTTTTATTCATGTGAAGTGTATATGATTCTCTTGAGATAAGGTTTTAAGCTAAAATAGTCCTTGTTTTAGTTTCTGAACTCTACAGATAAATGGGGACTTTGCTGCTGTAGTCTTTTTATAGGTTTTATAAACCACTTGAGCCTGTGTCAGTCACTTTAGTGTCTGACATAACGTTTGGAACGCTCAGTGCTTTCTTGGTTTGTAGACGATGGCTTCAGTTCTTTTTCTGCTCCGTTTCCTTCTTCCCTTCCCCCCACTGTAAAAATTCTCCTGTAACTTGGCTAACACAAAACCAAGTGTGATTCAAAACCTCTTAAACACATCATCTGGTGCCAAATGAAGACTCTTAGGAGTGCTTATTAATTATGAAGGGCACAGTTGTGGTCCTGTCACTGATGATAATAATAATGGATTTTTGGCCTAGAGTTTTGTCCGATTTCACCAGTGTTTTACCGTTGACTGCCCCTCTATGCTGCTTCCCAAAGTGATAGTGTGTGATAAGATTTTTACTTTCATTTCTAAAGTTTGTTTTTTTTAGGTGAGTCCTGTTCTTCCTTTTTCTTTCAGCAGAAATGAAATCCCAGGTAAGTATAAGTATTCAAATATTTGATCAGTAAGTCACAGTTATCTCCAGTACATTAAATAACTTTCATCAAAAAACATGTTATAGGGCTTCCCTGGTGGCGCAGCGGTTGAGAGTCCGCCTGCCGATGCGGGGGACACGTGATCGTGCCCCGGTCTGGGAAGATGCCACATGCCGCGGAGCGGCTGGCCCCGTGAGCCATGGCCGCTGAGCCTGCGCGTCTGGAGCCTGTGCTCCGCAACGGGAGAGGCCACAACAGTGAGAGGCCTGCGTACCGGAAAAAAAAAAAAAAAAAAACACATGTTGAAGGTAAAAAGCTCTGAAGGACCAGCTATGTATATGATAATTATGTTTCAGGCCTTCTAGGGTATTATATATAATAACTTGTCTTCTGGTCGTGGTCTTGAGGTCTTTATGGATTCAGCCTCAGTAGTAGCGAACTGCACTGCTACTTGGTTTGGAGTACAAATTAGACTTTAGCCCTCCTGGAGGTTGAGTTTTTGGTATTGAAAATCATAGGAATGAAATTATTGTATTTCAACAAAGGATCGAGGGCTTGAGGCTTAAGCAAGCCAACATATGTGTGGGAAGCAGTCAGCCTTGAGAGCAGGCTACGGACATGCCAGGCATGCCGCCGCTGCTCGAAGGGACTGTCCCTACTTGTTCCCCTCCTTGTTCCATTCCACAGGAGATAAATCACCAGGGCCCAGAAATCAGAAAGTATGTAAAATGAGACAAGCAAAGCTGTCTCCCCCCTGCACGTGCAGGTTATTTTGGATGATTCTGGGTTTATGGGTTTTCTCCCAGGGAAGTTAACCTTGAGCCGAGACAGTCATTAATTAGATAATGTAAACCACCGTCTGGCAACCTTCCATTTCTCGTCTATATAATCTGCAACCGTAGCATACTAAAACTTGCCTTGCAACCATCAGTTGTCTTGGTCCTTCTGACCCCATTCGTCGGCGCTGCTTCAGTTCCTTACCCCGTCCCTTCTGACCCTGGGAGGTGAAATCCTCTTTCTGAGGCTGGTCCGCGGCAAGTGGCGCCCGAACAGGGACCTGAAGCGTGAAGGCAATTAAAAGAAAAAGAAAGTGCAGGTAAGAGAACCCTTATGCAACATATGTGTGGACACGAGTAAAAGTGAAACTAATAGAGGCATAAGGCAACAGTCAGAAGTAAAATAAGATGGGGCAAAAGGGCTCAAAGGAGCGTGAATTATTTGCTCCGGTTTTACTTTCGATGCTTAAAGCTCGGGGTAATAAAGTTTCTACCTCACAGTTGACTGAATTTTTGCAGCATATCCATGATGTATCTCCCTGGTTTCCTGAGGGCGGCTCTGTGACATAGAAATCTGGCAGAAAGTTGGAGAAGATTTAAAAAATTATTATGAGTCTCGAGGGCCTACTCATACTGCCGTTGTTACATTTAGTTTGTGGAATCTGATAAAAATATGTTTAGGTTCTTCTCATGATAGTGTTGATTTGAATGTAAAGTCAGAAAAACATAAGCCTCCGACAGAAGAAAAGACTGTATTATCAGCTACTGTGTCGCCCCTTCCTAAACCGAAAGAGCTAATTAATTTAAATATTTCAGATGAAGAGGAACATTTTGACTTGACAGATGAGGCTTTTAAACATAAAAGAGAGAAATATCCTGAGGATGATTTTCTAATGGCTATGATAGATAAGTCAGTGAAAAAGCTGCAAGTTAGTAAGGACTGTCTTCCTCAAAAATCTACATCTGTAAAAATGCTCAGTCTCTTGCAACGTGCTGTACAAGCAGCAATAAAATGAGGAGAAGATCCTATTTTCTGTTGTCCTGTCCTAGAAAGACCTGATCCTAATAATCCTCAACAGGGTATTAGGGAGCATCAGGCTCTTCCTTTTAAAGTCTTGAAAGATCTAAAATCTGCTTGTGCTCAATATGGGCCCACTGCTCCTTTTACTACTGCTCTGGTTGACACTATTGCAGGAGAAGCTCTTTCCCCCGCTGATTGGAAGTCTATTGCACGAGCTTGTTTAAACGGTGGAGATTATTTAATATGGAAGTTTGATTTTTATGAACGGGCTGCTGAACAAGCAGAAAAGAACGTTACCCATGATATTCCAGTTGATTATCATATGCTGATTGGGGAAGGACCATATATTTCTTCACAAGATCAATTAACTTATAACTTTGTTGCTTATCCTCAAATAAATCATTTGGCATTACAAGCCTGGAGGAAATTACCTTCTACACACAAAACTGAGGATCTTTCAAAAATGAGACGGGACCTGATGAACCATATGCTGATTTTGTAGACAGATTGTTACAGGCGGTCGGGAGACTCACTGTGGATGGACTCACGGGTACAGTTGTAGTTAAGCAACTTGCTTTCGAAAACGCTAATAATGCACGTCAGGCTGCGATTCGACCTTGGAGAAAACGGGGAACACTGGAGGATTATACTCGCCTTTGTGCAGACCTGGGGCCTGCTTCTATACAGGGTGCTGCTTTGGCTGCAGGATTAACTAAAGTGGGGTTTCAAAACAATCCAAAGAGAACAAAGACTAGTTTTCAGTGCGAAAAGGCGGGTCATTTTGCTGGAGAATGTGGATCTTCTCATTGTCACCCTGGTCCTTCCTTCCCTACTCAAAACCCTCCAGCTGGTCAGAAAATCCCTGGTTTATGCCCTAAATGCAACAGGGGAAAACGTTGGGCACGAGACTGTCGCTCAGTGGCCCACAAGGATGGGACACCACTGTCGGGAAACTCCTCCCGGGGCCTTCCCCGGCCCCAACGAATAATAGGGGCAACGTCTGTGTATCCTCCTTAAACTATCAATCAGACATTAACCAAAAACAAAAACATACAATATCTTCGCTCTCCAGAGCAACAGCAGGAGGCGCAGGACTGGACCTCAGTACCTCCGCCCGATATGTATTAACCCCTGAAATGGGTCCTCAGGCCCTCTCTATGGGCATCTATGGACCTTCACCCAAGGGTTTGATTGGACTATTATTGGGAAGAAGTAGTGTCGCCATGAAGGGTTTAACTATTATGCCAGGACTCATAGACTCTGACTACGAAGGAGAAATAAAAATCATGGCACAAACTATAAAAAATATAATAACGATTTCTCCTGGTGATAAAATTGCACAATTGCTACTTTTGCCCTTTGTACCTCATGGACAAATTTTACAACATCAAAAGAGAGAAACAAAGGCTTTTGGGTCATCTAGTGCTGCCTACTGGATTCAGAAGATAGGGAAAGAACGTCCAGAAATGAAATGAACCATTCATGGAAAGGTTTTTTCAGGTTTGTTAGACACTGGAGCTGATGTCTCTGCTATGACGCAGATGCACTGGCCTAAACATTGGCCCGTTAGTCCTATTATTACAGAACTTCAAGGAATAGGACAGAGTTCTTCTCCTATGCAAAGTAGTCAGTTATTATTATGGCAAGATAGTGAGGGCCATTGAGGATACTTCCAGCCTTATGTTTTGCCTGGGCTGCCTTTAAACCTCTTGGGCCAAGATATATTAAAAGAAATGGGAGTATTACTTTATAGTCCAAATTCTCAAGTCTCTAATATGGTGTTGGATCAAGGATTTCTTCCCACAAAAGGGCTGGGAACAAATCAAAAAGGAACTGTCTATCCTATTGATGTGAAAATAAAAAGTGATAGACAAGGTTTGGGTTTTTCTTAGGGGCCTTGGATTCTCCTCCACTCACTGCGGATCCAATTACTTGGCTGAGTGATGACCCTGTATGGGTGGACCAATGGCCCCTCACAAAGGAGAAATTAGAAGCTGCAGAACAATTAGTACTGGAACAATTAGGGCATTTAGAAATTTCCAATAGTCCTTGGAATACTCCTATTTTTATTATCAAGAAAAAACTCTGGAAAATAGAGGTTATTACAGGGTCTAAGAGCTGTTAATAAAACTATGCTAATAATGGGAGCCCTTCAACGAGGCCTACCCTCTCCAACAGCCATACCACACAATTATCATCTTTTAGTTATAGATTTAAAGATTGTTTTTTCACTATTCCTTTGTTTCCTGAAGATAGAAAACATTTTGCTTTTAGCTTGCCTTCCTTAAACTTTAAGGAACCCATGAGGAGATTTCAATGGAAAGTATTGCCTCAGGGCATGGCAAATAGTCCTACATTATGCCAAATATATGTGGCTCAGACCTTAAGTCCTGTGAGAAAAAGGTTTCCAACGTTATATTTCATACATTATATGGATGATATACTTTTAGCCACTGATAATATTTCTTGATTAGAGACTGCTTCTCAATTTTTACAACAATCCTTACAATCATTTGGCTTGGTCATTGCCTCAGAAAAAATTCAAAGACAATCTCCATTTTTCTATTTGGGAAAATATATTGATAACTCTACCATTAGGCCTCAAAAACTGCAAATTCGAGTTGATAATTTAAAAACATTAAATGATTTTCAAAAATTACTTGGAGATATTAATTGGCTAAGGCCTTCCTTAGAACTTCCTACTGCTCAGTTAGAGCCTTTATTTGATATTCTTAAAGATGACTCAGATCCTTCTACTTCACGATCTATGACTCCAGAGGATTTCAAGCTTTACAAATAGTTACTAGAGCTTTCAGCTCTGCACAATGAACTCGAACACACACTCACCTGCCAATTTCTTTAGTTGTCTGTCCAACACCTCATGTGCCTACTGCCATCTTATGGCAAACTGTTGGAATTATTGAATGGATTCATATGAAAACTACATCCTCTAAAGTTATTAACCCTTATTATGAACTTATTAGTAAGTTAATAATGCAAGGTAGAACTAGATGCTTACAACTTATAGGTATAGAACCTTCTCAAATTATTATCCCTTATTCAGTTAGTCAACAAAATTGGCTTTTTCAACATAGTAATGAATGGGGTCTTGTTCTTGCAGGATTTTCAGGTACCTTGGAATGCCATTAGCCTGCTGATAAATCGATCCAATTCAGCAAACCTAACTCTTATATCTTTCCTTCTATAATTAGGCAACAGCCTATTCCTTATGTACCTTTGGTTTTTACAGACGGTTCTTCTTCAGGAGTGGCTACTGTAATCATTGACGACGGAACAAAACTCATTAAACAAACTTCCTTGACTTCAGCTCAACGGGGTGAACTGTATGCTGTCATTATGGCTTTTAAACATTTGCCTTCTATATCTCTTAATTTGTTTTCTGATAGTAAATATCTTATTCGCTTATTATTTCTTCTGGAGACTGCGACCAGAGGATATACTAATGACCCTGAATTATCATCCTCTTTTCGTTTGCTTCAACAGCTTATTCGTTCCCACGATGGTCCTGTTGCAGCTCTGCATATCCATGCTCATTCTAACTTGTCTGGTCCATTGTCTAAAATGAATGCGACTGCAGATGTTTTAACTCGATCTAAACGTGATCTTTATCCTGTGCATTTTCCTCCCAAAGATAAAGTTAAAGTTACTCTTCCTCCTCCATCTCTTTTCCCTAAAGCAGGACATATCCCAATTTACCGTCCTCCTCCTTTCCGTTCGTCATGCTGTCAAGAATGGCCAAGGTATTGCATTCATTATCTTCACACTGTTGATGCTCATGGTCCATGTCCTGGACACCCTCATATTATGGTAAGTTACGATCCAACTGCTTCGCAAGCAGCACAGCAATCGCATGCTTTACACCATCAGTCGGCGCCTACATTACGCAAACAATTTTCCCTTCCTCGTGGAGCCGCCCGACAAATTGTTAAGCAATGCCCACAGTGCTTACCTCACCTTCCTGTTCCACATTATGGTGTTAATCCTCGTGGATTATTACCTAGTCATTTATGGCAAATGGATGTTACTCATATCCCGTCTTTTGGGACATTACTGTTTGTTCATGTCACTATTGATACTTATTGTGGTTTCCTCTGTGCTACAGCACAGACCCGAGAAGCTACTAAACATGTTATCACTCATTTATTACACTGTTTTGCTTTCATGGACCTTCCCAAAATTATTAAAACAGATAATGGGCCCGCTTACACTCGTGTTGCTTTTGCAACATTTTGTGATTCATCACAAATTACCCATATTACAGGCATTCCATATAACCCTCAAGGACAAGGTATTATAGAATGTGCAAATTGATCTTTAAAGCTAACTATTAAAAAATAAAAAAGGGGGAATTATATAGAACAACACTACATAACCTTATAAATCATGCTCTGTTTATTTTAAATTTTCTCACTGTTGACAGGGGAAAGGTTGGTGGCTGAGCCAAGATTGGCCTTTCAATCTCTGGAGGTCCTCGGGAAACATCCGCTAACCAGCACTTGGCGTGGTCCTGATCCTGTGTTGATTTGGGGACGTGGTCACCTGTGTATATTTCCCAGATGAGCTCCTGGACCTCTCTGGCTTTCTGAGAGTTTAGTCAGGCAAATAGATGGCTCACCACAGCTCACACCTAGTTCAGAAGATGAAGAAGCTCTGTATCTCTCCCGAAAATTTGACAGTGTTGATTGAGAAAAAGAAGAAGAAGAGGAGACCACTTGCCAGGACGACTCAAAGGAGTGATGTTCCAACTTGGGGACAAATTAAACAATTGGTTTCACGAGCTCAAGAGTTAGTGAAACAACAGAATAATCCTGTTACACCTGTGACTTTATTTTTGGCTATGTTGGCAACCATTTCATGTGTTCCCTCTGTTAATGCAGCAACTTACTGGGCCTATGTACCTGATCCTCCACTGTTACAACCCATATCTTGGTCTGAAGCAGAGTTTCCTGTATTTTACAATGATACTGTTTATGGGCCTCTTATTGGGAATATAAAACAAATCAATATGTCTGTAAATTATACTAACTGGTTTAGAACCTATCCTGTCTGTCTTACCCCATTGAATCTGGAAACTGGATGTGTAAAGGCTATTAGTTATGAGCATACAGATGTTGATGAGGGAACGGATCAATCAATTAGTTTGTCAGGCTCTCCAGGCATCCTTCGTTTTACAGGAACCAACATTACTCTTACATGCCCGGCTACCAGCCGACGAGAGGATCTTAAGGATACCATCATTTGCTATAAAAATGGGCAACCTATTAATATTAGAGGTCGAATCTCATACGCCTCACCACTTAGGGATTCCGCTATTACTATAGCCAAGGTTACAGGTGAAGATTCAGGAAATTATTTGTGTATGAAGCGTTTACTTGGAGGACAAGGGATACTTATGGCTGGACATATAGTTACTATTCTTAAGAGAAAATCAAAAACTCAATTTCCTCCTTTTATGACCATTAACTTTCCTGGATCCAATTTTGAATGTTGCAATGCATCTTGGAATAGTAACCAAATATGGTGTACTATAGATTATACCAAGGGGTAAATTCTCATCTCTTCTATTCCCGTCATAGATAGGTTTATCGCATTTCAAAAGATCTGGGATATATGGAAACTAGCTCTAACTTATTCCAATACACCTGTTATAACTTGTGTTGCTCCTCCATATACACTTTTGATTGGTTCTATTAACATTGGTAATTCTTCCAAAGGAGGATAGAATATTAGCTGTGTTCATTGTATTTTTACAGTTGTATGTTCCCTTCTGCAGGAACACAATCTGTGCTTATACTAAGGCAACCCATATATGTTATGGTGCCTGTACAGCTGAGAGAACCTTGGTATGAAGATACTGGAGTACAGGCATGGGTGGAACTCTCTAAAGCCTTGCAGAGAAGGGGACGCTTTACTGGGTGGCTAACAGTAAGTTTACTTGCCTTGGCTGCTCTGTCTGCTACCGCGGCTACTGCCGGTCTTGCTCTTTCACAGAGTATTAATCATGCTCACTTTGCTAATCAGTTATCTCAAAATACCAGTCTTGCTTTATCTTTACAAAGCCACATAGATTTACAGATGAATAACAAGTTAGATGAATTTAAAAACGCAATTTGGGGGATTGGAGATCAGATGGCAGCATTAAAATTGAGGATGCGTTTAGCTTGTCATGAAAAGTATACATGGATTTGTGTGACTCCTTACAAGTACAATGACTGTATTTGGGAATGGGAAAAAGTAAAAATGCATCTGCTGAGTGTTTGGTCAGAGAATAATATTAGTCTTGATCTTAAGAAATTAAATGCTGAAATTCAGGATATACAAAATGCACATCTTGATGATATTTCGCAAGAAGATGTAATTAAAACTTTACTGGACCATTTAAAGTGGTTAAACCCTCAGTCGTGGATTACTGGAGGGTGGTCAGGATTTATTACCCTGGCCATAATTTGCCCTTTATTGATAATAATCTTCTCATGTCTGTTTCGTATCCTCATGCAACAATATACTACTCTCGGCACTAAGCTTCATGGAATTATTTTGCAGCAAAAATTAAAAAATAAAAAGGAGGGAACTGAGGGAAACACTCAGCCTTGAGATCAGGCTACGGACATGCCAGGCATGCCACCGCTGCTCGAAGGGACTGTCCCTACTTGTTCCCCTCCTTGTTCCATTCCACGGGAGATAAATCACCAGGGCCCAGAAATCAGAAAGAATGTAAAATGAGACAAGCAAAGCTGTCTCCCCCCTGCACGTGCAGGTTATTTTGGATGATTCTGGGCTTATGGGTTTTCTCCCAGGGAAGTTAACCTTGAGCGGAGACAGTCTATAGATAATGTAAACCACCGTCTGGCAACCTTCCATTTCTCGTCTATATAATCTGCAACCGTAGCATACTAAAACTTGCCTTGCAACCATCAGTTGTCTTGGTCCTTCTGACCCCATTCGTCGGCGCTGCTTCAGTTCCTTACCCCGTCCCTTCTGACCCTGGGCGGTGAAGTCCTCTTTCTCCGGCTGGTCCGCGGCACATACGAATAGATGTTTCTGTCCTGCTGTCCTGCACACATGCTGTCGAGTGACAGAAGTTGTGTCTGTTAGTACTGTCGTAGATTATGTCTTTCCAGACGCGGAGGCAGTGCACCTACTCTGCAGTTGCAGCTGATGCCTGAACGTATCCTAGCTGACAAAGTATTGGTTAATGAGAACTTGAATTTCTAAAGATCAGTACTGTTAACCAAAATCTGAGCAAGGAGTCTCAAATGTAATTCTTAGCCAGAATTACATGTTAATGAACCATTTAACAGTGTAAATCAAGGAACATCAGTGTAGGGATTTCTTTTCATTTATTTCTTACCTGCTTGAAATATCAGTTAAAGGTTGCCAGCTTGGTTGCAGATGAACGGACGTTTGAAGTTCACCAAACTACTTAATGTGGAATAGGATAATAGACTTCCAACGCCCTCAAGGCTGTGACCTTGCAGCCATTTTACATAACACATCATCCTCCTTTAGGGATGAACCTTTCCCTGGCCCGAAAAGTAGCCACTCCGTTGAAGCTTTGCTTATTGTAACAGGCTTTTGTTTCCAGGTTACATGTCTGTGGAAGACTTAATTCTGAATAGAGATATAGATATTACTGGAAACTAATTGTTTTTGCTATTATACTCTGCTTTATCAAAAAAGTAAAACATTTAAATTATGCTACAAAAATATAGATGTTGTCTTGCAATCTTTAAACAATAAATGAAAGAATTGCCCTTAAAAAAAAGAATTAAGCAATTAAGCTGTTGGTCCCACATCAGACAAATTATCCTTATACCTCCTGTCAATATTGTTAACAGAGACTGTTATTTTATGAATCCTTATGATCCCGTGATTCTTTCTTTCATGTTTCGGGGCACAGCAGGTGAGAGAGTGGGTTTAAGCTGGTGGGTTTATCCTTCTTTTATGCGCTCATTCAATTTTATGTTCATTTACTTATTGTACACATATGGCAATAGAAGCTGCTAAGGCAATCATCGCTATTCTGCAAAACAACAAGGCACAGAAGCAGATGTCTTATTTCCGAGATTTCTCCCCCCAGGATTTTTATGATTAAAGATCCTTTCCCCCCACTCCCTGGAGAGGACAAGGGGCTGCTCGCTGGAGGATTTTTAATGACTTGGGGAAAGGCTCAAATATCCCCCCATTATGGTAATCCACTCCAAGGGCAAACCACACAAGAATATTATGAATTTATTTTATTTTTCTATCCTTGCAAAGGTAATACTCAGCTCATTAGAATATGAAAACTATACTGTCAAATTTCAGAATTACATGGATGAAGAAAATCACCAAAGTGGCATCATATCATGTGTGTTCTAGTTGTGTTGACTCTGTTGACTATATTAACTATGTTGTGTTAACAATGTATTGTATAACTATATACTGAAAAGGCAAAATGCTGTACCTTATTTCAGAGAAAATAATTATGTTGGCAAACCCCAAATTGTACATTGTAGACGGGTCCTAGGAAAAGAAGATTTCATTCATAGTGGACAAGAGGTTAGCTTCTGTTTTCATCCATGTGCTATTTCAAGAATTAAGCATCATTAATAATACAGGATATAAGAGGAATAGTCTAAAGATGGAAAAGCACATTTTGATTAGGAAAGAGAATTTAAGGCTTAAGTCTTTTTTTTAATGGAAAACTGCCTTATTACTATGAGATAAGAAAATTGTTTCATTCTTTTCTTCCTTGCTTTCTTCTTCTTCTTTTTAACCTTTTTAATATTGGATATTTGACCTCTAAGCTGAGATGACTGAAAATGCCTCCTCTGGGCATCAACCATTTTGAAAGACTTTTTCCCCCTCCGTAAGGGCTATTTGTCTCTTGGAGGCATTGTCTACATTACTCACCAAGAGGCAAGCATTTGTCCTTGCACTAAATGCTGACATCTCCTGATAAGAGGGAAGCTGCAAAGTAGAAGAATTGAAGGTCAGTATGTTGATATTGGTCTCAAGCGCATTGATGTACATTTGTGTATTGGGGAAGGGGAGTGAAGCTTGAGAGTGGGCCAGTGGGGAGGGGTAAATATTTTGTGATGCTGTCTACCTATGGGCTTATAAAGTTTACAGCTGCATTAGGAGGACAAGCATTACCATTAGCATGAAAAGTAGGGCAGACATCAGTTGCAAAAGCTTCTAGCCACACACATAGGGCAATACGTAAATGATACACCTTATTGCATTCACCCATTCACCCTCCCCTGTTCACGCTAATTGGAAATTTCTATCCACTTCAGAGAAGTAACACAACTGTCAATCATTTTCCCTGGCACGAATCTTCCAGGAGGAAGAAAATGGAATACACCTAGCAACAGAGCTCACGCACTAGCCCATGTGTCTTAGATTTAATATCTGATCACTAGCTGGATTGAAGCCAAAAGGTGGTTCACAAAGTTGCTGCACATTAGAATCACCTGGGGAACTCTGAGACCTCCATGTGCCCAGGCTCCTCCCTAGGCCTACTGAATCAAATCTCTGGGGCTGGGACCCAGACACCAATGTTCTTCTTCAAAGCTCTTTAGGTAATTAATACGAGCAGCAAAGCTTGAGGACTAGCCCAATAACGGGAACAAACTTACTTCACACAGATAAAGTGGGGCAATTCATATGTTAAAAGAACATGAATATATATATATATATATATATATATATATATATATATATATATATTTCTTTCTTTCTCTTTATTCTGTTTGTGTTTCAAATAGGCTTTTTTTTTTTTTTCTTCTACAAAAAGCGTTATTGTTTCCATTTGGTCCAAGGCTTGGGAGAGGGCTCCAGGGCGGTTACAAAGCTGCCTAGTGGCTGCAGAGCGGGGCTTCAGGCAGAAGCTTTGACGCCAGAGGGGCTCCTCAGTGGCCGCTGGACTTCAGAGACTCCTGTTTGGCTCGAGGGTGAGCCTTTTGAAGAGATACTCGCCCAGCACAGCCTGCGGACCAGCCAGCCTGCGGAGGTTGGTCAGGTGGTCGCCCATCTTCTTGATGAGTTTCACCTGCTCCTCCAGGAAGCGGCTCTCCAGGAAGTCACAGAGGTGGGAGTCTGCACGGGCAGGACCCAGGGCGCGCAGATCCGATAGTGCCTGGTTCAGGTTCTTCTCCCTAAGAATGGCGGCTTGCACAGTGTCCTGGCTTTTACCCCACTCATCTTGAGAAGGCTTCCGTGCATCCTGGAAGAGGGCGCGGACGCAGCACTTTATTTGCATTTTCAAGAGTCGCTGGGCGCCCTCACACTTCTCCTTAGGCAGTTGGCGAAAAAGGTGGCCCCCACTGTCTAGAGTCCCATTGTTGCTGTCGAAATAGAAGCTCAGAGAGAGGTAAGTGTCCACAGATGCATGTTAACAGGCGGTGGACGGCGGCCTCCACCTCGATGGAATAATTCTGACGAACCTGGGAACTCGTGGTTGATCAGTGATAAGGAGCTAAGCTCAAAAAACGGTGTTGGCCTGTCCTGGAGGCTGAGGATAGCTGATTCCAAAGGTTGCGACAGGAAGAAAGGCTGGACGGTTGTCGGTGGCTGGAGCAAGGAGCGTCCCTGGGTCTGTTCATTCCAAACACTGTTGAAGCAAAAGGCAGATCTGCAGGACTGCCGAGCGCACTGCCTCAAATAGGCTTTGATATAAGTGAACAAGAAGTCCAAGCAAGGACCAAACTTACCCTTCCCCCCACCAAAATAGCTGGCGATACTAGAATCTAGATCTGGGTAGGGATTCTTCCATTACTTTCTTAACATTCCAAGCCACTAGAGCAGTGGTTCTCAAAGTATGGTCACCTTGTAACCAAGCAGTACCCTATGGGGCCTTCCTAGGACACACCCATCCCCCATAGCCTCTGCTGTAGTTCCTCTCTGAAGTACTCAGATAATAGTATCTCAGGCATATTTCTGGAGTTTTCAGATGCTAAAAACCACCACCCAAGGGAAGAAATGAACTCCTTGATGATCATGAGCACGTAGCCCCCAGACCTTCTGGCACCTAAGGATGGATAATGTTACCTGTCCTGTGGCCTCAACATCAACCAATCAGAGGATTGTGCATGAGATGATCACATTCCCTGGGACGTCCCTCCCTCACCTGACCTTTAAAAATGCTTTGCTGAAATCCTTTGGAGATTTCAGGGTGTTTTGGAACACGGGCCACCCCTCTCCTTGCTCGATCCTGCAATAAACCTTTCTCTGCTCCAGACTCCAATCTTTAGGTTTGTTTGGCCTCACTGTGCTTTAGACACACGAACCTGCATTCGGTAACAACCTGACCAGCTTTACCAGCTTCCCCTGATAATATGTCATATATTCAAGTTTTAGGGCCCTGTCCCAGCCCTATGGAATCAGCAACTCTGGTGGGGCTCAGTGATCTCTGTTATAACAGGCCCTCCAGATGATTTTTATTCACCTTAAAGTTCGAAAATATCTGCATTGTCAGCTGGCCAAAGCGTCCACCAGCAGGTGAAGGGGAGTGGCACCTGGAAAAGTTAGGGAGTAGCCAAGTCAAGTACAGCAGCATTTGCCGTGGTGGTAATGGAGAATGCCTTTTCTCCACTGGTTGGCACAGACTAGTATCTGGGGGCAGTGGCAGGGTTATTTAGGATGCTTTACATTTCAGTGTAGAGTGACCTCTGTCCTGGTTTGCCAGGGACTTCCCCTGTGTGAGCACTTAAAATCTCATCCTGGCAAACCCCTTAGCCCTGGATTTGAAAAACTTAGGGAATAACATGAAATTTAGGGGAAACATGATCTAGGTTTTGGGCAAGTCACAAGTGCTAATTAAAGCTAAGCAAGTATGGACAACATCTAGCCTTCTTTACCCAGTTGCGGCGGCGGGGTGAGTGTGTAAATCTGATTGGGTGAAAAGACTTATTGTTAAGAAATCTTTGTAGAAACATCCCCTTCTGCTTAGTCCGCTGGTTCTCACTTCTGGCTAGACATTGGCATCGTCTGAGGAGATTTAAAATGATTTTATTGGTTTAGGATGCCCAAATGTTGGTGTGAGGGTTTTTAAAAAGTGTTTCAGATGATTCTAATGTGCAGCCAAATTTAGGTGCCACTGCTTAAGCTTTTGAACCGCTGCTACATATTTTCACCTCATCTTCCTATGAGAATATCCAACTGTAGTTGGTTTGTTTGTTTTTTCTTTTTCTTTTTTTAACTGTCTTATTATAAGATTTACTGTCTTAAATAAGATTGAATGTACAGAAAATCCTGCTAGTCCATCTGGTATAGCTGGATCCTTAGACTAGTATCGTTAAGATATATACCACTTAAGTATTGTGACTGGTCTTTTAAAAATTAACATATGCATTGAATTAGTACCATCTCTTTTGAAGTTGTCATGTTGGGGAGCTATACCTCTAATCTGCTGCCATTGCTAAATATCTAGACACCTCTTATTAGGAATTGCTTTTAAACATCTTTAGGGATTAAAACCAAGATTGCTGTATTATTTGTACTGGGACCACACAAACCTCACAAAGTTCCCCCGCTGTACCATCTACCCCCATCTCTAACCCTTGGCGACTTCTAATCTGTTCTCCATCTCCACAGTTTTGTTATTTTAAGAATAATGTGTAAACATCATCATGAATTACTTAATCTTCGGAGATTGGCTTTAAAACATTTTTCCCTTGGCATCATTCCCTTGAAGTTCATTTCAATTTTTGCATATATTAATAATTTGTTCCTTTTTGTTGCTCGGTAGTATTCAGTCATAAGATTTTATCACAATTTGTTTCAACATTCATCCATTGAAAGACATTTGGGTAGTTGCCAGTTTTTGGCTGTTATAAATAAAACTGCTATGAACATTGACGTGTAAGTTTCTGTGAGAACTTAATTAAGTTTTTGTTTCTTTTGGATAAATGCTCAAGAGTACAATTACTGCGTTGTAGGGTGAATCTAATTTTAAGATTAAAAGAGACTGTCAAGCTGTTTCTCAGAGTGGCTAAACCATTTTATTTTCCCACCAGTGATGTGATATAATTTTTCTATGTACTCACCAGCATTTGATGTTGTCACGATACTTTAATTTTAGTTATTCTCTGATATCTCATTATGGTTGTAATTTGCATTTCCCCAATGGCTAATCATGTTGAGCATCTTTTCATGTGCTTCTTTGCCATGTGTATATTCTCTTCCATGAAGTGTCTGTTCCTGTCTTCTGCCTATTTTCTTTTTTTTTTTTAATGTTTATTTATTTTATTTTTTTTTAATTTTTTTGCCTTATAACAAATTTAATCAGTTATACATATACATATGTTTCCATATCCCCTCCCTTTTGCGTCTCCCTCCCACCCTCCCTATCCCACCCCTCCAGGCGGTCACAAAGCACCGAGCTGATCTCCCTGTGCTATGCGGCTGCTTCCCACTAGCTATCTACCTTACGTTTGGTAGTGTATGTATGTCCATGCCGCTCTTTCACTTTGTCACAGCTTACCCTTCCCCCTCCCCATATCCTCAAGTCCATTCTCTAGTAGATCTGTGTCTTTATTCCTGTCTTACCCCTATGTTCTTCATGACATTTTTTTCTTAAATTCCATATATATGTGTTAGCATACAGTATTTGTCTTTCTCTTTCTGACTTACTTCACTCCGTATGACAGACTCTAGGTCTATCCACCTCATTACAAATAGCTCAATTTCATTTCTTTTTATGGCTGAGTAATATTCCATTGTATATATGTGCCACATCTTCTTTATCCATTCATCCGATGATGGACACTTAGGTTGTTTCCATCTCCGGGCTATTGTAAATAGGGCTGCTATGAACATTTTGGTACATGTCTCTTTTTGAATTATGGTTTTCTCAGGGTATATGCCCAGTAGTGGGATTGCTGGGTCATATGGTAGTTCTATTCGTAGATTTTTAAGGAACCTTCATACCGTTCTCCATAGCGGCTGTACCAATTCACATTCCCACCAGCAGTGCAAGAGTGTTCCCTTTTTTCCACACCCTCTCCAGCATTTATTGTTTCTAGATTTTTTGATGATGGCCATTCTGACTGGTGTGAGATGATATCTCATTGTAGTTTTGATTTGCATTTCTCTAATGAGTAAAGATGTTGAGCATCCTTTCATGTGTTTGTTGGCAGTCTGTATATCTTCTGTGGAGAAATGTCTATTTAGGTCTTCTGCCCATTTTTGGATTGGGTTGTTTGTTTTTTTGTTATTGAGCTGCATGAGCTGCTTATAAATTTTGGAGATTAATCCTTTGTCAGTGGCTTCATTTGCAAATATTTTCTCCCATTCTGAGGGTTGTCTTTTGGTCTTGTTTATGGTTTCCTTTGCTGTGCAAAAGCTTTTAAGTTTCATTAGGTCCCATGTGTTTATTTTTGTCTTTATTTCCATTTCTCTAGGAGGTGGGTCCAAAAGGATCTTGCTGTGATTTATGTCATAGAGTGTTCTGCCTATGTTTTCCTCTAAGAGTTTGATAGTGTCTGGCCTTACATTTAGGTCTTTAATCCATTTTGAGCTTATTTTTGTGTATGGTGTTAGGGAGTGATCTAATCTCATACTTTTACATGTCCCTATCCAGTTTTCCCAGCACCACTTATTGAAGAGACTGTCCTTTCTCCACTGTACATTCCTGCCTCCTTTATCAAAGATAAGGTGACCATATGTCCGTGGGTTTAACTCTGGGCTTTCTATCCTGTTCCATTGATCTATCTTTCTGTTTTTGTGCCAGTACCATACTGTCTTGATGACTGTAGCTTTGTAGTATAGTCTGAAGTCAGGGAGCCTGATTCCTCCAGCTCCATTTTTCGTTCTCAAGATTGCTTTGGCTATTCGGGGTCTTTTGTGTTTCCATACAAATTGTGAAATTTTTTGTTCTAGTTCTGTGAAAAATGCCAGTGGTAGTTTGATAGGGATTGCATTGAACCTGTAGATTGCTTTGGGTAGTAGAGTCATTTTCACAATGTTGATTCTTCCAATCCAAGAACATGGTACATCTCTCCATCTATTTGTATCATCTTTAATTTCTTTCATCAGTGTCTTATAATTTTCTGCATACAGGTCTTTTGTCTCCTTAGGTAGGTTTATTCCTAGATATTTTATTCTTTTGGTTGCAATGGTAAATGGGAGTGTTTCCTTGATTTCACTTTCAGATTTTTCATCATTAGTATATAGGAATGCCAGAGATTTCTGTGCATTAATTTTGTATCCTGCAACTTGACCAAATTCATTGATTAGCTCTAGTAGTTTTCTGGTAGCATCTTTAGGATTCTCTATGTATAGTATCATGTCATCTGCAAACAGTGACAGCTTTACTTCTTCTTTTCCGATTTGGATTCCTTTTATTTCCTTTTCTTCTCTGATTGCTGTGGCTAAAACTTCCAAAACTAGGTTGAATAAGAGTGGTGAGAGTGGGCAACCTTGTCTTGTTCCTGATCTTAGTGGAAATGGTTTCAGTTTTTCACCATTGAGGACGATGCTGGCTGTGGGTTTGTCATATATGGCCTTTATTATGTTGAGGAAAGTTCCCTCTATGCCTACTTTCTGCAGGGTTTTTATCATAAATGGGTGTTGAATTTTGTCGAAAGCTTTCTCTGCATCTATTGAGATGATCATATGGTTTTTCTCCTTCAATTTGTTAATATGGTGTATCACGTTGATTGATTTGCGTATATTGAAGAATGCTTGCATTCCTGGAATAAACCCCACTTGATCATGGTGTATGATCCTTTTAATGTGCTGTTGGATTCTGTTTGCTAGTATTTTGTTGAGGATTTTTGCATCTATGTTCATCAGTGATATTGGCCTGTAGTTTTCTTTCTTTGTGACATCCTTGTCTGGTTTGGGTATCAAGGTGATGGTGGCCTCGTCGAATGAGTTTGGGAGTGTTCCTCCCTCTGCTATATTTTGGAAGAGTTTCAGAAGGATAGGTGTTAGCTCTTCTCTAAATGCTTGATAGAATTTGCCTGTGAAGCCATCTGGTCCTGGGCTTTTGTTTCTTGGAAGATTTTTTATCACAGTTTCAATTTCAGTGCTTGTGATTGGTCTATTCATATTTTCTATTTCTTCCTGATTCAGTCTTGTTCTGCCTATTTTCTAGTTGGATTTTTTAAAGTTTTTTGGAGAGTTCTTTTTATATTATAGATACAAGTCATTTGTCTCATATGGGATTTTCAAATATGTTTTCCCACTGTGTAATTTGAGTTTTCATCCACTTAAAATGATCTTCTATGAAGCATTTTTAACTCATTTTGATGAGATCCAATTTATCAGTTTTTGCTTTTATTGATCATACTTTCGGCTAAGAATTATTCACCTAGTGCTAGATGCCAAAGATTTTCTCCTATTTTTTTTTCTAAAAATGTCCTGCTTTTACATTTAAGATTATGATCCACTTTGATTTAATTTTTGTGTAAGGTGTGGAGGTTTAGGTTAAGGTTCATTTTTTGTTTGTTTGTTTTTGTCGAGGGATGTCCAACTGTTTCAGTACCATTTTTTGAAAAGTCTATTCTTCCTTGATAGCTTTCGCTCTGCTGTCAAAAACAAGTTAAATGTATTTATGTCAGTCTATTTCTGGGTTCTCTATTCCATTCCATTGATCTGTGTATCTACCCTCCATGATGACTGCAAAATCTTGAAATTGGGTAGATTAATTCCTCCCGTTTTAATCTTCCTTTACAAATTGTTTTAGCTATTCTTCAGCCTCTTCTTACCATATAAATCTTAGAATAAGCTTGTCTATATCCACAAAAACCTTGAGGGCATTTTAAGAGTAATTATGTTAAGCCTCTTAAGTTGGGGAGAATTGATATCTTTATTATGTTGTGTTTTCTAATCCATGAACAAGGTATGTCTCCCTATTTTGGGGGGACTTTTAAATTTTTCTTCATCAGCATTTTGTAATTTTCAGTATAGAGGTCCTATAAATGTCTTATTGGGCTTATATTTAAGTATTTATTTAGGTCCATTGTAAATGGCATCACATATTTTTATTTAAGCTTCTACACATTTGTTATTAATATATAATTTGATAAAATTGTGTTGATCTTGTACTCTAAAACATTTACAAACTAATATGATTTCTCAAGCTTTTTGTGGATTCCTTGGTATTTTCTCCATTTAGATTATCATCTCATCTTCAGATACAGACAGCTTTACTTTTCCTTAGGCAATATAATAGGATATATTACTATTCAACATTCAGTAGGCTATATTCCTTCCTATTCAACGTAGTAGGAATAGTCCTTTTATCTTTTAAATAAACGTTTTAAAAATTTAACTTTTAAATTTATGTATTTATTTATTTTTGCTTTATTTTCTTAGTAGAACCTCCATTAATATATTTAATAAAAGTGATGAGAGCAGATATCGGTGCCTTGTTTCTGATGTTACAGAGAAAGCATTCAGTCTTTCACAGTGAAATATAATGTCGGTATAGGTTGTTTGTAGATCCTCTTTATGAGTTTCAGTATGTTCCTTTTCCATTCCTAGTTTGCTTGGAGTTTTTTTTTTCTTCTTCTTTTTAAAAATTTTTTAATTTTATTATTATTTTTAACAACTTTATTGGAGTATAATTGCTTCACAATGGTGTGTTAGTTTCTGCTTTATAACAAAGTGAATCATTTATACATATACATCTGTTCCCATATCCCTTCCCTCTTGAGTCTCCCTCCCTCCCACCCTCCCTATCCTATCCCTCCAGGCGGTCACAAAGCACCGATCTGATCTCCCTGTTCTATGTGGCTGCTTCCCATTAGCTATCTACCTTATGTTTGGTAGTGTATATATGTCCATGCCTCTCTCTCGCTTTGTCACAGCTTACCCTTTCCCCTCCCCATATCCTCAAGTCCATTCACAAGTAGGTCTGTGTCTTTATTCCTGTTTTACCCCTAGGTTCTTCATGATATTTGTTTTTTCTTAAATTCCATATATATGTGTTAGCATACGGTATTTGTCTTTCTCTTTCTGACTTACTTCACTCTGTGTGACAGACTCTAGGTCTATCCACCTCATTACAAATAGCTCAATTTCGTTTCTTTTTATGGCTGAGTAATATTTCATTGTATATATGTGCCAAATCATGAATGGGATTGGATTTTGTCAAATGCTTTCTCTGCATTAATGGATAGGATCACATGACTTTTCCCCCTTAATCTATTGGATATGGTAGATTACATTGTTTGATTTTCAAATATTTAACCAATTTTGCATAACTGGAATAAATACCACCTGTCATGGTATATTATTCTTTTTATATATTTCTGGATTTAATTTGCTAATATCTGGCTGAGGATTTTTACAGGCCATTTCATAAAACATATTGGTCTGTAGTTTTCTTCTTTCTATACTATTCCTGTCTGGTTTTGGTATCAAGGTAATACTGGCTTCATAAAATTAATTAGGAACTGTTCCCTCTACTTCTATTTCTTGTCACATGTAAAATTGGTTTTAATTCTTTAAGTCTTGGGTAAAAGTGAAACATCTAAGCCTGAATATTTCTTTTGGGAGTTTTTAAATGAAAAATCAGTGTTTCTAATGGTTACAGGAAAATTGAGATTATCTATTTCATCTTGGCTGAGTTTTGGTAGTTTTGGGTGTAGAAGCATTGGCCCATTTCATCTACATTTTTGAATTTATAGTGTAGACTTGTTCATAATAACTTGTCCCTTATTAACCTGCAGGATATGTCATGGTATCCCTGGTTTCATTTCTGATAGCTGTGATTTGTGCCATCTCTCTTTTTACCTTTATCAGTCTTGCTAGATCTTTATTGATTAAATTGTTTATTTCCAAGAACCAGCCTTTTCTTTCATTGATTCCCCCCCCCCATTTTCCTTTTTCAGTTTCATGGACTGCTGTTTCATCTTTATTATTTCCTTCTTTCTGCTTGTTTAGTGTTTTTTCCTATTCCTTTTTTACTATTGTAATATAGAAAATTAGATTATTGCTTTGAAATATTTTCTTTCCCTATTTAGTGCTATAAACTTCCCTTTCAGCATTGCTTTCACTTCATTCCACAAACTTTGATCTGTTATATTTCCATTTTCTTTTATTCTATGCATTAAAAAATTTTTCCTTGATGCCGTCTTTTTTACCCATGAGTTATTTGCAATTGTGATGTTTAGTTTTCATGTGATTGAACATTCTCCTGTTCTCTTTCTGTTATTGATTTCTAGTCTGATTCCATTATGGCTAGAGAACATACTCTCTATGATTTTAATTCTTTTTAATCTGCTAATGTTTTTTTATCGCCCAGTATATGGTATATGAGTGAATGTTCCACAGACACTTGAATATGTATTCTGCTCTTATTGAGTGTGTTCTTTAAATGTCAGTTATGTCCTGTTGATTGATGATGTTTTCAGTTCTTCCATATCCTTGCTGATTTTTATGTCTGGTTGTTCTATAAATTGCTGTGTTGACGTCTTAAATAATAATTGTGGATTTAAAATTTTCTCCTTTTACTACCTTTTTCAGTGTTTGCTTCATGTATTTTGCAGTTCTGTTGTTTGTTGCACACACATTTAGTATCACTAGGTCAAATAGGTGGATTATTCCTGTTATCTTTACATAATGACCCTCTTTGCCCCTAATAATTTCCTTTGCTCTGAAATCTACTTTATCTGATATTAATTTAGCCATTCCTGCTTTTTCTGATTAACGTTCACATGATATATCTTTTTCATCCTTTTACTCTGAACCACCTATATCATGATGTTTAAAGTAAGCTTCTTATAGACAGTATATAGTTGGATCATGCTTGTGATTTTTTAATCTACTCTTCCAATCTCTGTCTTTGACTTGGTTATTTAGATCATTTACAGTTAATGTAATTATTGCTATGTTAAAGATTAGGTCTACCATTTTATTTTTTGTTTTGTCTTTTACCTTAGTTTCTCAATCTTGTGTTTCTCTTATTTTGCCTTCTTGTGGGTTACTTAAACATTTTTTAATAAGCCCATTTTAATTTATTTATTTATAATCATGTGTGTATACTGTGTGTATAGTTTTCCTAGTGGTTGCTTTTGGCATTACAGTATACATATGGAACTTATCATAGCCTACTGCAATCAGTGTTTTATTACTTCAAGTGAAGTTTCAAAATTTTACTTCCATTTAGGTCTCTTAATATTCCCCAGTTTTAAAGTATGACTTTCTGTAGTATTTCCTTTCTCTACATTGAGAACCACATCACATGATGTTATAATTTTTGCTTTGACCATCATATAGTATTTAAGAAACTCAAGAGGCTAATGATAGTCTCTTATATTTACCCCATTTGTTTACACCCATTCCATTGTTCCCCTTTTCTTTCTGAAGCTCCCAGTGTTCTGTTTTTGTTTTCTTATGTTTTCATAACTGTAGGTGACATCTGGTCTTTCCAGTGCCATTGGATATGAGTTTCAGGAAACCCTGAGCCTGGCTCACTTAATACTGCTGAGTTGGACGGTTTGTATATGTGGGGCCTGTTGGCTCAGCAGATGCTAGCAGACTAGACTAATGTTGATGGGACTAGTGCCACAGGAGGATGGGTTCCCATTCAGGCTATGCTGCTGCTACAGTAGGTCAAGTCCCCCTCTACTCCAAGTGTGGGGCAGTGACCTGCTGCTGTCACTGCTTTGTATTAGGCTGCTTTTCCTCAGGTGTGTGATGGGATCACATGGAAGCTGCTGCTGCTGCTATCAATTACAATGTTAAATTCATTTCTGAAATACTGAAGTATAAATATATAGCCTGGCTCTTGTAGAACCTCTGTATTTGTTTTTTATTGCTTTCACACAAATTACCCAAAATTTAGTGACTCAAAACAAGGTAAATTTATTACCTTACAAGTCTGACATTGGTCTCAATTGAGTAAAGTAAAAGTGTTGGCAGGATCGACAGACGAATGGATAAAGATGTGGCACTGGGATTCCCTGGTGGCGCAGTGGTTGGGAGTCTGCCTGCTAATGCAGGGGACACGGGTCCTGCCCCGCTCCAGGAAGATCCCACATGCTGCGGAGTGGCTGGGCCCATAATCCATGGCTACTGAGCCGGCACGTCCGGAGCCTGTGCTCCACAACGGGAGAGGCCGCAACAGTGAGAAGCCCACGTACTGAAAAAAAAAAAAAAATGTGGCCCATATATACAATGGAATGTTACTGAGCCATAAAAAGAAATGAAATTGAGTTATTTGTAGTGAGGTGGGTTGACCGAGACAGTGTCATACAGAGTGAAGTAAGTCAGAAAGGGAAAAACAAATACCATATGCTAACACATATATATGGAATATAAAAAAAATGGTTATGAAGAACCTAGGGGCAGGGCAGGAATAAAGATGCAGCCATAGAGAGTGCACTTGAGGACAAAGGGAGGGGGAAGGGTAATCTGCAATGAAGTGAGAGAGTGGCATGGACATATATACACTACCAAACGTAAAATAGATAGCTAGTGGGAAGTAGCCACAAAGCACAGGGAGATCAGCTCTGTGCTTTGTGTCCACCTAGAGGGGTGGGATAGGGAAGGGAGGGTGGTAGCGAGATGCAAGAGGGAGAGGATGTGGGGATATATGTATATGTATAGCTGATTGACTTTGTTATGAAGCAGAAACTAACACACCATTGTAAACCTATTATACTCCAATATAGATGGTTAAAAAAGAAAAAAAAGTGTTGGCAGAGCTACATTCTTTTCTGGAGGCTCTTAGGGGTGTTTCTGTTCCCTGGACTTTATCTGCTTCCAGTGGTCACTTGTAGTCCTTGACTCAGAGTCCCCTTTCTCCGCCTACAAAACCCAAAATGTTGCATCACTCTGATTCTGGTTCTATTAGGACATCTCTCTCTTTCACTTTCTAAAGTTGGGAATGGTTTTCTGCTTTTAAGGACTCATGGAATTAGATTTGTTCCATGAGTTAATTCAGGATAATCTTTCTATCTCAAGGTCTATAACTTCAGTCATATCTGCAAAGTCCTCTTCACCATGTAAGGTAACATATTAATAGGTTCCAGGGATTAGGGTGAGGGTATTTTTAGGAGCCATTATGCTGCCTACCACACACTTAACAAGTGACCTTGAGAAAATGACTGAGATTTTTAAAGCCTTACTTTCCTCAAACATAAAATGGAAAGAAAGATAACTAGTTAATATCATGAAAGTGAAACAGTATATATGAAATCAACTAACTCAGAAAATAAGATTTCTTCTTTTTCTTTATGATTTACATGATTCTCAGAGTTCAGTTACTTGAAGAGTTACATTTTTTTAAACAGAACTAAGGAATTTCAGGGTTCAGGTGCTGTAAGATTGTCTGAATTACCTGAGTAACAATTAGCTAAGCACAGGTGTAAAGCATTTGATTTACTCCCTAGTGTTTTTTATCTTCTCATCCCACTAAATGCATATCCCTTGTCTAGCTCCAGCCAGTAGAGTCAGAGCTTGTTTTACTGTTTAACTAAAGTTCAATTTAAATTCTCTCTACATCTCCAGATTCTCAGCCCTGGTTGCATATTATAATCACCTGGGGAGATTTCAAGAACTACTGATGTCAAATTTCTACCTATCATGGATATTTGAGGAGGGACCTGGAATGAAATGCTCTAGCTTATGGTTTTTGGAGCCAAATCATGTTTCTACAGATACTGTAGAAAGTATCTTCTAGGTATGAAAATAGTTCAGATAAGTCAAATTTCTCAGTAAAAGATGACAAAACTATGGCTTAGGTGGTAAATTTTCCATGTCAATTTGTCTGGACCACCATGCCCAGTTATTTGGTCAAATATTATTCTGGATATTTCTGTGATGACGTTTTTGTGTTTTTTTAAATTTTTTATTATTTATTTATTTATTTATATTTTTGGCTGCGTTGGGTCTTCGTTGCTGCACGTGCGCTTTCTGTATTTGTAGCAAGCGAGGTCTACTCTTCATTGTGGTGCACGGGCTTCTCATTGCAATGCCTTCTTGTTGCAGAGCATAGGCTCTAGGTGCATGGGCTCAGTAGCTGTGGTGCATGGGCTTATTTGCTCCATGGCATGTGGGATCTTCCCAGACCAGGGCTCAAACCCGTGTCCCCTGAATTGGCAGGTGGATCCTTAACCACTGTTCCACCAGGGTAGTCCCTGTGACGGTGTTTTTGGATGAAATTCATATTTAAATTGGTGGTGGACTTTGAGTAAAGCAGATTATCCTCCATAATATGGGTGGGCCTCATCCAATCAGTTAAAGCTCTTAATAAAACAAAGACTGACTTCCCTGTTGCAAAAAGGAATTATGCCAGAAGGCTTACAGAAATTGAACTGCAACTCTTCCTAGAGTCTCTAGACAGCCTAACCTGCAGATTTTGAATTTACCAAGCCTCTATTATTGTGTGAACCAGTTGTTTAAAATCGCTCTCTCTTTCTCTATCTATATATAGATATGGATATAGATATAGGTATTAATATCGATATCTAGATCTATATCTATCAATATATATGGGCACATTGTATACACCTGCTGTTGGTTCTGTTTTTCTAGAGAAGCTTGACGAATATAATGTCCCATATAAATAAAAGGATGAACCCAAGTTCACCCAGGTAGAAAGTAGTACAATGAGACCTGGAACTTAAGGCCTCATGACTCATTCAGCTGTGAACACTGACCCAGAACTGGGGTCCGCAAACTCTGGCCCACTGATCAGATCTCGCTTGACTCCTGGTTTTGTACATAATGTTTTGCTTGAACACAGCCGCACCCATTCATTAACGTATTGTGCATGGCTGTTTCTGTGCTACAGCAGCAGATGGGCAGTTGCAACGGAGATGTATGGTACACAAAATCCAAAATATTTCCTATCTGACCCTTTACAGAAAAGATCTGCTGACCCTTGCTCTAGGATGCCATCTGTTTTCTGATAGCACTGAGGAGAATAATTCATGCACATTGTGATAGATTGTTAATCTCATGTCCTCCTTAGGTCAAAGATCTCTCAAGTGCTCACCCTTGCAATAGCCAGCTTGGGGAGCACTGTCTGAGGATGCAGAAATATTTCTTGCCAGGTCTTTCCAATCCACACTGCTCCCTGACTATGGTTCTTAAAACCTATTTTTTAGAAAATTTTTATTGGAGTACAGTTGATTTACAGTGTTGTTAGTTTCAGGTGTACAGCAAAGTGAATCAGTTATACATATACATATACCCACTTTTTTTTTTTTTTTTTTTTTTTTTGCAGCACGTGGGCCTCTCACTGTTGTGGCCTCTCCTGTTGTGGAGCACACTCTTTGGACGCGCAGGCTCAGCGGCCTTGGCTCACGGGCCCAGCCACTCCGAGGCATGTGGAATCTTCCCGGACTGTGGCACAAACCCGTGTCCCCTGCCTCGGCAGGTGAACTCTCAACCACTGCATCACCAGGGAAGCCCCACTTTTATTTTTTTTAGAGTGGTTTCCAAATAGCCCATTACAGAGTATTGAGTGGAGTTTCCTGTGCTAATAAGAAGAGCAGGTTCTTATTAGTTATCCATTTTATGTAGAGTAGTGTGTATATTTCAGTCCCAATCTTCCAGTTTAACCTCCCCTCCACAATCCCCTGGTAACCCTAAGTTTGTTTTCTACATCTGTGCCTCTACTTCTAAAACTTGTCTATTTTAACCAACTACCACTCATTGCTTACTGTCTCTGGCTTCATGTACTTGATAATAAATCTACTTCTTATTCTATCCTGGATGGATGACATGTTCCAAGGACTGAGATAATACCTTATTCTACATAACTTGTCCTTGATATTGTCTATCTTGGGGTCTTCATCTATGTCCCACAGAAGACAGTCACACTCTATCTTCTAGTACTATTAATAATACCACATTTTAGGGCATGAATTTGACCCAATGCACTGAACTATCCTTTTAGAAGCTGTATGCAACCTGTCACTGGGTTTTAGCACAGGAGTACAACTCAGATTAGTGTTCATATTTAAACAAATCTACTTGACCAGAAACCTTTTGTCTCACCATTTATTTTATTACACAAATAACTTCTGTCTTTGCATCTATGATGTAAATATTTTTAATTTCCTAAATTATCTGAAAAATTATTTAGAGCTTCTGTTTCAATAGGCATTGGAATTGCTGTGTTATGTCTATTTCATTATTTTATTTCCAAATGTTAAGGTAGGCTTCAAGCTTTGGCCAAGAGTAGACAGGAAAGGGTTTAAAAAGAAATGAAGAGTGGGAAAGATTTCTGATGCAAGGGAGACTTAATAAAGGTTTGATTTTGACTCAATATTTTATGTCATTGCCAAATAGCTCCCTGGTAAACTTCCACTCTTTGGTAATCATTAAGTACAGAAATTAACAATCAAAATATGCAGTGATTCTCTTCATTTTCTAAAAACAAACCTGTATCTAGATGAGAGGAGAATTCATTTCATCACTCAGGCTCTGGACTTACGACTCCAAGTCCTGTCTTCTTTCAACCATACCTGCTAAGTTTCGGTCTAACTTCTTGAGCATGAGGTGATGGCTTCAGCTTTCATCCCCTTCCTCAGTATATAGCTTGGTGACTATGTGTAAACGATCTAAAACTTGAGAACTTGGGTTCAAATCTTGACTCTAAAATTTACTTGTTGAGTTCTCTTGAACATGTTATCTGTTTTTGCCTCAGTTTTCTCATCTATAAAATAGAGATAACATTACTTCTCTCAGCGAGTTGCTATGAGGGTTAAAAGAGAAAATTCATACAATGCAAGAATTTATCAGTTCTTGGAACACAAATACCGAAAAGAAATGCTAGCCATTATCAAGGGCCCCTCATTTTATGGATAATATAGATTAGTTTATATAGGTCTAATATTTACATATACATAAACATTTTGTACCTATATGTGTGTGTACGTTCTTAGAAATTGAGCAGTCAACATTCACATCTAAAAGTATGTGCTCTGTGAAATATAGATCTCCTGTGTACACAGTGCTCTAGTTGTCTATTGCTACATAATAAAGAAGTCCAAACTTAGTGGTGAAACAAACAAAAATTTTAACATGTGCTCAGATTCTGTGGGTCAGCAGTTCAAAGAGTACACAGAGGAGATGGCTTGTCTCTACTCCATGACTGATATCTGAAACGTCAGCCCATGAGGATTCAAATGGCTGGAGCTGGAATCATCTAGATAATTTTAATTCCCATGTCTGGCTCTTGAGATGGGATGACTTGAAGACTGGGCCCAACAAGGACTGTTGCCTGGAGTGCCTATAGATGGCTGCCCATGTGGCTTGGACTTCTTATAACGTGGTAGTTAGGATTCAAGATAGAGTATCCCAAGAATGAGTGTCCAGAGCCAAAGCATTCCACGAGAATCATGCAAAAGCTGCATGACCTTTTATGATCTAGTTCTAGATGTTACAAAGCATCACTTTCATTATATACTATTGCAGGCATTGGGGACCTTTTTCCATAAAGTGTCAGACACTCAATATTTTAGGCTTTACAAGCCATACTGTCTCTTTTGCAACTACTTAGCTCTGCTGCTGTGATGTGAAAACAGACAGAAACAATACATATACTAAGGAACATGGCTGTGTTCCAATAAAGCTTCATTTATAAAAGCTGGTAGATGGCTAGATTTGGCCCACCAGACATAATTTACTGACCCCTGCTCTATTGTTTGAAGCCATGGAAAGCCTGCCTAAATTCAAGGGAAAATGGCCACATCTGGATACGAAGAATGGCAACGAATCTGAGACCCTGTATTAAAACCACTACATAAGAGGATCTGTCTGCATACCTTGTTTCTCCCATGTATGGTGGATATGAGGTATTGGGACATGTTACATCTCTGTAAGCCTGGGTCAAGGTCAAACTTGGAATCTGATCTCAATGACCTTGATTTCTGGAATAATTGGTAACTCTAATTATGATTTCCTTACACTCCTTACCCCAATAAATTATACCACAAACGATAGATTTCAAGTAAACAGTTGCTTTATGGCAGATTTTTATTAAGTCTCCATTGACTGAATTATTCCATTTTGGTTGGAAAGCGTGAGTTTTGTTTCTTTCCTAAAGAGATCTGCAACTTTTCAGATGTGGCGTTTCACTCTACTGAGAGGGTGATGTAGGCTTTTATAAAAGGAAAAAGCAGGGCAGGCTGAGTTCACTCAGATCCTATTAATGCTTACAGGAGTAACTGAAACTGGAATACAGGCTTCCAGGTTTTCCTGTCCTGTGCTCTTTCCGGTAGGTGCCATGGTCTGCTGGGCCTGGCAGTAATAGGTTTTGACCTTTACCTCTCTACGCTATTGTGAAGTGGTTTTGGGTTTTGTTAGCTCTCTTATGAGTTTGTACGAAATTGTGTCCATAAAGTCGGCTGAATTCCTCAGGGAAGGATGATAGCTGTTACTGTGTTATTACTGCAGATGTTGTGTTGGTTACCCTTTTTTTCTTTTCTTTTGTCCAGTTGTATCCTGAGCTTAAAAGTTATATTATCCGAAATGAAAGATGTGCATCTGGTGGAAAATACTAATTTAAGGGATGAAAATTCCTGATGATTGCTTCAGTCAACCCTTAATACACACTGAGCTTCATCAGTAAATAGACAACTCTCAGACCTTTCCCTTGGAAGAGGTCGCATAATCAGGCTTTGCGTTGATTTTGCATTCTGTTCGTTAGAGATAGAAGAAATTAGAGTAATTGGCTGGTACAGGGAAAGCACAAAGAACTTTCTTCTATTTTTGTGATGCATCCCGTAATAAGGGTTGAAAATGAGACTGGAGGTAAGAACGTGAAACTCAGAAAAGCAATGGAGAGAGGATATAGTTTCTTTGAAAATATTCTTTCAGTGTTGGCCCAGAAGATATATGAAGCTGAGGAAATTTTTCTTTTAAATGATGATTTTTGTGTTAACGATGTGAGTGTGGAATTGGTAAGAATCAGGAAGAAAGCATCCTTTTCCACCAAGGACTTGGGAGCAAATGAAACCATAAATACTCCCCGCTCTTGGAAACCCTTTTGGAGCAGTAATCAGAGGAGGGTAAAGGCAAAGCCTCAGGGCAGAGGTGTTCAGAGCAAAGGGATAGGAGGAGAAGAAAAGGAGAGTGGATATTTTTAGAGCTGTCATTTTGAAATTTACCTGCTTCTGATTCAGTGCTGCTTTGCTACTGTGTTGGTCCAGTGGAAATCCTCAAAGCAGGAGCAGCCCTATTTTAAAATAATAAGGTTAGAGCAAGTGACTTGAATCCGGGTCTCTTTAGCTCAAGAGCACAGAGGGGAGTGTGAGGAAAGAGTGAGGCTGCAAGGAATTGTTCACTGGGTACATTTTCCCCAAACCTCACTAACTGGGAGAAACTGACCACTGGATTCTGTGCCTTGAAGGAAAGCAAAAATGTTGAAAGCAAAGAGTGTGGAGCTGGTTTAGAAAGCAAGCTCTATCATCTGGTCACCTGCTGATGATAATAGCATTGGCTGAGACCTGACCATTTACAATGAAGGCACTTCTGTAGGTCATAAGTTCCAGGAGGGCCAGAACTCAGTATGTCCGTTTCAGCATTTAGCACGGTTTAGCATCTTCGAGCCCGGTACATTATTGGCATATAGTAGACTTAAAAATGAATATTTGTGGATTGTCTGAATGAGTGGATGGATGTGTGTGATTCATATCCTCTTTGCAGGTCCTATGCCCTACAGTGGATTTTCAGTGTCAGATTGTGAAAGTATTTATGACGGGGATTGGCATTGTTCCCTATCTAATGGATAAAGGTTACACATCAAAGGACTTTACACTGACATCCCAAAAGCCTCATAGGAACTACTTAACAAAAAAATGAAATTGGATTCTGTATAATTTCTAATTTATAAGCTGGCCAGAACACTGGTATTTCAGCCAGTCCTCTGGTAGTTCCAGTGATGTCCCCATGATCATCCAGGCATAATCAGAATGGCTTTAGAATTTGGGAGCCAAAATGTTCCTCAGTATTAACTGCTTTGCTAGTTCATTTAAGAAAATGGACTGTTGAAAAAATAGCTTCAGACACAATATGGCACATTTTATGATTTAGCATGAAATCTGAGAAATATAGCGGTTACCTGAAGCCTGCAATGGTAAAGTTCCCTCTGCTATTGAAGTTATTTTCTTTAAACAAAGATTCTACATCAGTAATGATATATATATATATATATATATATATATATATATATATACACACACACACACATATATATATATATATATATACATATATATATCTGGCATTTTATCTTGATGTCACTTAAGTATTTCTATATATTATTCCCACATTTGGGAACAGAAATGTTGAAGTTATATCAAGATAAGAAGTTATTTATTAACAGCAATGCTTTTTCAAGAATCTATCAGGCAGCATTTGGAGGAAGAATAACTTTACACTGTTACAGTCTCCACAAATATTGCACAAAATGATTTAAATATTAAAGCTCTCATATAAGAAGAGTGGTATTCATATTTCCATTTACAGCTTGCAAAGAATCTAAATGTTGCTTTTTCTGAAAAAAATCTGTGGGCCATCAAAATTCTATTTTCCCAGAAGTACTCAGGGATGATCATAGTGAAAATAAAAGCACATGGAAAGAATATTAATAAACAGTGGTTAGCAAGATTTCAATGAGAGGTAGAAAAAGGTTAAGTTAATAAAAGAACCTAGGGGGCTTCCCTGGTGGCGCAGTGGTTGAGAGTCCGCCTGCCGGTGCAGGGGACGCGGGTTCGTGCCCGGGTACAAGAAGATCCCACATGCAGCGGAGCGGCTGTGCCCGTGAGCCATGGCCGCTGAGCCTGGGCGTCCGGAGCCTGTGCTCCGCAACGGGAGAGGCCACAGCAGTGAGAGGACCGTGTACCGCAAAAAAAAATAGTTGACTATTAGAGAGATGGTGAATATGGCAAGGATGCAGATCTAGTTCTTCTACATGAATTATTAGTAATTATTATCAAATGCTACATATATTGTATATACCTGTCACACAGAAAAAGCTGTTATGATAATATAGAATATAGTGTTACTTTTTATATTAAGTTATTCTTCATGGATATTTTTATATTTTCCATCAAGTCCTGTGTTTTAAAAATTCCTTTCAAATATAAGGATTTCCAACTGACCATTCTAGTCAAGATTCTGGTTTTCATAATGAGCAAGACTGAGTAAGAAGCATATACAAAATATTTTCCTTCTTTAGAGTTACTATTCAAGTGCAACTATACGAAGGTGTATAAGCTGCTCTACTGGAAGAATCATTGTAATTACTGATTCCTAAAAATTACTAATAAAATTTTTTACATTTTTACATTTCTTTTTTATACCAAATCTTTGAAATAAAGAGAAAACAAAGTCTAACCACAGTAAACAGAGATTCACTTACTTATGGGATAATATCAAGAGGTAAATCATGTAGGTATTTGAAAAATAAAAGTCAAACTTTTAAAATAATGAACATTTTTTTTAGAGAAGTTTTATATTCATGGCAAAATTGAGTGAAAAGAATGAGAGTTCCCATATACTCCCAGTTTCCACAACCTCCTCCACTATTAATATCCCAGACTAGATGGTACATTTGTTACAATCCATGAACCTACACTGATACATCATCATCCCCCAAAGTTCATAGTTTCCATTCATGCTTGTTGTTGTACATTCTATGGATTTTGACAAATGTATAATGATATGTGTCCTCCATTGTAGTGTCTTACAGAGCAGTTTTACGGTCCTCAAATCCTCTGTGCTCTGCCTGCTCATCTATTTCTTTCTCCTCCTTGGCAACCACTAATCTTTTTACTATCTCCACAGTTCTGCTTTTTCCAGAATGTCATTTAGTTGGAATCATACAGTTGGTAGCCTTTTAGATTGGTTTCTTTCTCTTAGTAAGATGCACTTAAAGTTCATCCATGGGTCTTCATGGCTTGATAGTTCATTTCTTATTAGCATTGAATAATATTCCACAGTCTGGATGTACCACACTTTATTTACCCACTCACCTACCAAAGGGCATCTTGATTGGTTCCAAGTTTTGCTAATTATCAAAAAAGCTGTTGTAAACAGTGTGCAGGTTTTTGTGTGGACATATGTTCTCAATTCATTTGGGTAAACACCAAAGATGATTGCAGGATCATTTGGAAATAGCATGTTTAGTTTTGTAAGAAAATGTCAAACTGTCTTCCAAAGTGACTGTACCTTTCGGTATTGCCACTAGCAAGGAATAAGAATTCCCTTATATGTGGAATCTAAAAAATACAACACATTAGAGAATATAACAAAAAGAAGCAGACTCACAGATATAGAGAATAAACTAGTGATTGTCAGTGGGGAGAGGGAAAAGTGGAGGCAGTATAATAGGGGATTAAGAGATACAAAGTATTATGTATAAAATAAGCTACAGTGATATATTGTGCTGCACAGGGAATAGAGACAATATTTTATAACTATAAATGGAGTATAACCTTTAAAAATCGTGAATCACTATATTGTACATCAATTATACTTCAGTAAAAAAAAAAAAGAGTTCCTGTTGCTTCACATTCTCATCAGCATCTGGTGTTGTAAGTGTTCTAGATTCTGGTCATTCTGATAGATGTGTAGTGGTATCTCATTGTTATTTTAAGTTGCAGTTCCTTAATGACATATAATGTTGAATATCTTTTCATATGCTAACTTGTCACCTGTAGATCTTCTATGGTGAGAAAAAAGGTCAAATTTGATGAAAACTATTTAACAATAGATAAATGCCAATGAATCTCATGAAACACCACTACCATCATAACTAAATTGTTGAAAACAGCCATAAAGAGTATATCTTAGGAGCAACCAGAGAAAAAATGACACGTTATGTATGTGAAAATACAAGTATGAGTTATGCAGACTTGTCAGAAGATTTGTAAGCCAAAATAATATAAAATGGCATTTTTAAAGTACCAGAAAGAAACTCCCAACCTTGGATGCCACAATCCGATCCTGTCTATTAAGGATAAGAGACTTCTGCCCTTCTTTAGCAACTAGAAAACTGCAAAATACATTAATCATATGTTTGTAGAAATTTACAACAGGCATCTAAGGACTGTGATCCCTAAGAGAAGGGAAGCAGAATTTGCACACATCTTTGCAATGTATCAAGCCCGACAGCAAAGACATCATTCTAGGTGCTGTGTAATCGTGTGTAGGTTGCCACCTCCCTTGTTCTGGTCGATATGCTCCTATTCATAAAGTTTATTACTGTATTTTATACTATTTTCTTTTTCTTTTTCTAAAATCATTGTTATCCTCCAGTGGTTTAGATCCCACATCTCATACATAACTTTGCCTTTTTGCTTCTCTCTTAGTTGTTCACTCTCAGATTTAACAGACAATTTACACTTTTACTTTGTGGTATACCTTTTATAGACACTGTAGTTTGTTTTTCATTGAACTTTATTCTTCATTTCACTAATATTTTTATATTGATTATGTATTGAAATAATACTATTTTGTATATATGAGGTAATATAAATTATATGGTAACATTATTTTTATGTCTTTATTCTTACAGTTTCAATGTGGCTACTATGAGATAAAAAAATTATATGTGCTTCATATTATATTTCTGTTGGATAGCACTGCTTTTGAGGAATAACAGAACAATTGGATATCTATACAGACAAAAGTAACCATGACCTTTATATGAAATAATCATAAAAATAACTCTAATTAACTCATAGATCTAAGCATAATACCCAAATTATAACACATCTAGAAGAAAACAAAGGGAAACACATGGTCTAAAGACAAGAAAACAATTTTTAGATAATACAAAAATTATGAAATATAAAATAAAATATTGACAATTTAGTATGTATCAAAATTTTAAAAAATTTCTATTGTATAAAAATCAAAATTAAGAAAATCAACAGGAAAGATCAAACTTGGAAAATGTTTGCAATATCGATATCTGGCAAAGAACTTATATACAGATTAAAGAACTTTTACACTTCAAAAATAAAAAGACAATCCAATGGGAGAAAATGGCAAAAATATATTTATGGATATGTTATATATATAAATGTAAAGTATATGTATCTATGAATATATGCTTATTGGCTAGTTGCATATCTTCCTTTTATTTTTAAGTGCCTAATTATATTTTTTATATAAATACACACTATTACATATAAAATAGATAACTAATAAGAACCTACTGTATAGCACAGGGAACTCTATTCAGTACTCTGTAATGACCTATATGGGAATAGAATGTAAAAAAGAGTGGATGTATGTATATGTATAACAGACTCACTTTGCTGTACAGCAGAAACTAACACATTGTAAATCAACTATACTCCAATAAAAAATTAATTAAAATATTGACATATATTGTATATAACATATATATTAAGTATATATAATTTGTATAGATTTAGAGATTGCTCCATCAAAGACGTACAGATTACAATTATAATGAGATACCACTACATACCACTATAATGTCTAAAATTTAGAAAACTGTTAATATCAACTTTTGATGTGGACCTAGAGAAACATGAATACATTGTTAATGGGCTTGTAGCAAGAAAGCTTTAAAGTTAAATATACATTTACATATGACCAAGCAATTACCTAATAGTTCATACTTATCCAAGAGATATGAAGTCTCATGTCACACAAATTTGTTCAAAAACTGTGTAACAGCATTATTCATAATAGGTAAAACTGGATATGACCAAAATATCCAACACGATTTTTTTTAACGTCTTTATTGGAGTATAGTTGCTTTACAGTGGTGTGTTAGTTTCTGCTTTATAACAAAGTGAATCAGTTATACATATACCTATGTTCCCGTATCTCTTCCTTCTTGTGTCTCCCTCCCTCCCATCCTCCCTATCCCACCCCTCTAGGTGGTCACAAAGCACGGAGCTGATTTCCCTGTGCTATGCGGCTGCTTCCCACTAGCTATCTACCTTACGTTTGGTAGTGTATATATGTCCATGCCTCTCTCTCACTTTGTCACAGCTTACCCTTCCCCCTCCCCATATCCTCTAGTCCATTCTCTAGTAGGTCTGTGTCTTTATTCTCGTCTTACCCCTAGGTTCCTCATGACCTTTTTTTTTTCTTAGATTCCATATATATGTGTTAGCATACGGTATTTGTCTTTCTCTTTCTGACTTACTTCATTCTGTATGACAGACTCTTAGTCGATCCACCTCACTACAAATATCTCAGTTTCGTTTCTTTTTATGGCTGAGTAATATTCCATTGTATATATGTGCCACATCTTTATCCATTCATCCGATGATGGACACTTAGGTTGCTTCCATGTCCTGGCTATTGTAAATAGAGCTGCAATGAACATTTTGGTACATGACTCTTTTTGAATTATGGTTTTCTCAGGCTATAGGCCCAGTAGTGGGATTGCTGGGTCATATGGTAGTTCTATTTTTAGTTTTTCAGGGAACCTCCATACTGTTCTCCACAGTGGCTGTATCAATTTACATTCCCACCAACAGTGCAATAGGGTTCCCTTTTCTCCACACCCTCTCCAGCATTTATTGTATGGTACTGGCACAGAAACAGAAATATAGATCAATGGAACAGGAGACAAAGCCCAGAGATAAACCCACGCACATATGGTCAACTTATCTTTGATAAAGGAGGGAAGAATATACAGTGGAGAAAAGACAGCCTCTTCAATAAGTGGTGCAGGGAAAACTGGACAGGTACATGTAAAAGTATGAAATTAGAACACTCCCTAACACCATACACAAAAATAAACTCCCCTAACACCATACACAAAAATAAACTCAAAATGGATTAAAGTCCTAAATGTAAAGCCAGACACTATCAAACTCCTAGAGGAAAACATAGGCAGAATACTCTATGACATAAATCACAGCAAGATCCTTTTGGACCCACTTCCTAGAGAAATGGAAATAAAACCAAAAATAAACAAATGGGACCTAATGAAACTTCAAAGCTTTTGCACAGCAAAGGAAACCATAAACAAGACCAAAAGACAACCCTCAGAATGGGAGAAAATCTTTGCAAATGAAGCAACTGACAAAGGATTCATCTCCCAAATTTAGAAGCAGCTCATGCAGCTCAATATCAAAGAAACAAACAACCCAATCCAAAAATGGGCAGAAGACCTAAATAGACATTTCTCCAAAGAAGATATACAGACTGCCAACAAACACATGAAAGGATGCTCAACATCACCAATCATTAGAGAAATGCAAATCAAAACTACACTGAGGTATCACCTCACACCCGTCAGAATGGCCATCATCAGAAAATCTCCAAAAAGATTTATACGGGTGAACCAGTTGTGGTGTATCCATACAATGCCATATCATACAGCAGAAGGATAGAATTATGAGGAATGCAACAAGGATGAATGTCAGAAACATTATGGTGAGAAAAAAGAGAGACACACAAGAGTATGTACTTTATGTTTCTGTTTATATGACTCTCTAGAAAAGGAAAAATGAATCTCTGGCGACAGAAAACATATCAGCAGTTGCCTGTATCATATATGGAGTAGAGAGTGACTGCAAAGAGGAAAGGGAAAACTGCAAAGGGGTAATAGGAAAATTGTCTACCTTGATGGAAACAGAAGTTACAAAATATTTACATTTGTCAAAATTCATTAAAGTGTACATTCAAGTCAGTATATTTTTAGATTATACCACAATATATTTCTTTTAATAAAAATAATTATGAAGAGTAGGTAAGGGGGCAAAGGACCTGAAAGCCAGCTTTAGCTATGTTAGAGCTGTAAAATCAAAAAAAGATCAAGTTGCCCCTAATTTAAAAACCAAGAAAATGCATACAAGTTGAGGAATAGAGATTTTAACTCATTTTAAGAGTGAGTTTTCTAACAATTAGAGCTTCCTAAAAATGAAATAAACTTATTTTGGGTTGGCAATTTCTTTCTCAGTGAGGACATTCAAGTACAAGATGACAATCATTTTTCAGGTGTGTTGTAGAAGTGCCTTAGAGATTGAAATTTGCATTAACCAATATTTAAGATGATTCAATAACATCAGAAAATATGCTATATTTATATATGCTCTTTTATGGTAGAGTTCTGTCTATAATGTTTTCTAAAATATCCTTTGAATTAATATTTCAATAGTAGTCTCCAGTGCTGCAAATGTAGGCCAGAAAGTTAGATCTGTGCACAGTCTATTTTTTAAGAAGCTTGTAATCTGGAAGGGAAGATAGACAAAAATGTTGTAGCAAAATGCAGTAAGTTTCATAATACAGATATCCTCATGCTCTTATATGACATGGAAGCAGTGTCACATTCTTAATATGTCATTTTTCTGAAATACTTCAGTATTAATTTCTCATAATTATAATTAATTAAGGCATGAATTATTTACAGAGAGATTCTAGTTATTCCTAAAATATTTGGAAATTGTTTTAACATGAAGGTATTTCTTAGAATACCTCCAATAAAGTTCCAAAACATGTCTTTCAAAGCCTAAATGTGTTTGTACAATCCTGGCAAACCTCAAGGAAAAATGTGAATGTTGCTGATTATCCACCATTTAAAGTTTTCTAGGCTTTGGCATTTTTCTGTAAGTAGAAATAATTGACTATGAACTATGCAAAGAGTTGTTTTACCTGAATTTCTTTGAGATCCATCAGATGTGGCCATTAAAATGAGCCAATCTCCTCCATTACAACTACTCACTGTGCAGGCTTCTAGTCAAGCATTGGTGGAGATAGCGCAGCTCAATTTAAATTAAAATTCAAGGTAATGTAACTAAACAAGTGAGTCCTATCCTTTTCCCCTTACTTTCCCTTAGAGAGTTTTTGAAGTTAGGGATTTGTAAAATGAAAATATTAAACCAAATTTAATAGCAAAATGTCATTTTTGTCATTAGTGAAACCAAGCCCAGTTTCCACTTACCCCAAAGTATAAATTGCCTATCTGAGAAGCAGTTCAAATTTAAGTCATGTCAGATTGGTGGTCTTTCTGAGTTTCAGTTTGGAACTCTTATTTGAAGTCATTGTTTCACTCAAGAGCATCTCAATATCAATAGCAGGTTTTCTACTTCAGCAAAAGCCTTGATGTACAGCAGTGCCATTGGGTCCAGAGGATAACCTCTTTGTACGTGTTTTCTCCCAGTCTCACAGCAATGTTAAAGTCACTGATATCACAGAGCACATTTCTAATCCTAACTGTATGCCCTAATTTTGGCAGAAATCCACTCCTCCACTTTTATGCAATGTATTAACAGCCAGCAATTTAATTGTATTTGTTGAGACAGTAATATCAACGTGAAGCATTCCTTTTTTGAGGCTCAAATTCTTAATATTTGCTTTCCCCTTTGCAAGAAATACTTACTCCTTTACTCCCTTGTCCCCTTAGGCTACCTACCTCATACATCAATTAAGAAGACGTTTCACAAGGGATGCCTTTCCTCATCCTTCCAGGTGAGAAAGGCTGCCTGTTCCATGGCTCATAGTATCTTGTCTATATTTACTACAATTAGTAATTCTTCTTTAGACTGCAGGCTCTAAGAAGTATGGACAATGCTTGCTTTCCCCCACCTTGTATTACCAGCACCTAATGCAGTGCCTGGGACATAGTAGAAATTCTATAAATATGTAATGATTGATGAATGAATGAATGAATGAATGAATGTGTTAATAACAAGATAAATGCATAAATCGTACTTGTAAAGCACAATACAAAGTAATTTCATTAATATCCACCCACTTACTTGTACCTTTATACCCTTCTCTTCATTTATATATCTTAGAATTACTTTTAATTTTATCAGCAGGGATACAGGATTTAATGACTAAATTTTGATGAAATGTATTAGAAATATTCGTGAGTGAGTAAGCACTATGCCATGGTGAGAGAGAGAAAAAAATAAAAGCTATTGTTATATTCTTGACTCAAGTCATACTCAATATTATTTGTTACATATTATATTACTCACGCAAATGCATTCTCACTGGCATGGTATCACCTGCATTATTATAATTTCCATTTCCTTCCCAATCCCTTTAAAGCCCATATCTGACCCTTAGACTTATTAAATTGCATTGTTTTAAACCACTTCTCCAATTTGTCAAGGTCATATTATGGCCATGTTGAATTTTGATCTTGACAAAGTATTAATCAGTCTTATCAACTAAAGAGAACTGTAAATTACTAAATCCACATGCTTTTCTATCATCCTAATCTTGATGAAAATATTAAATAGCCTCTGGCCCAGGATTGACCTCTACATATAAAACTTCTGTCCACTTTGTTGAGGAGGAACTATAAATGAGTTTGATTGTTCTACCTACTTTGTTTCCAATAAATAGGTCTCTGGTGTGATCTATTTTTATAAATTTGTGAATGAATTCAATTTGTAATATTTTTATAATATTAATATTTAATGTCTGATTTCAAGTCATGGATGAAAAAATGCTAACATCAATGAAAACTACTACTTGCTCAAATAGATTAATAATAGTAAGAACAATTAAAGTAGATTTTAAATCTACTGTCATGTTTATTTACTTTCCTGAATTGTTCCCACTGTGCCACTTCCTTACTTTCTGAATGTGACAGGTTCGTGCATGACGTCCTCCTCTAGATGCTGTGCCAGTAAGAAATCTCTCTGATTATAATAGGTGATCATCTATGATGGATAATAAGAGAAATATGCTTGTGCATTTTCAATCACAAATCCATGTCTTGCACAATGAAATGATTTTACTTGTTGCTTGATCACGGGGACTTCTTCCTCTGAATAAATAAGACTTGACTTTGCCTCTTTATGCAGTCATCTGTTCACAGTTCTGCCTCTCTCCGGTAGACTGTGTCTCCTTAAAGACAAATGAATATTCATTCATCTTTGATCCCCATTGCTTAGCATGCATAGTAATTGTTCAACAAATATTTGTTTAATAAGCTAAACACCAATATGCCATGAAGTAGGAAAATCTGGAGATGTGAGTGGTCAAGATGGGGGGTGTGACTAAAGGACCCCTCTGAATTCTAAGAACAACATACTTAGGATGGAATGCATGAGTAATCAAACGGGCTGACTACTTGACAACTAGTATGTATTCAATTTTCAAATTGTATATTATAAGCATCCCTGAGTGTAATTTGAAATGGATAGACAGGAATTTTTATTTTATTTTTTCTAATGAGGAAGCAGTGTAGTTTTCTATTCTCATGGCCTCTGTTGCTTCCTATGAATATTTCTCCAATATCTTGACATAATCGTTTTCAGGAAGCCAAGAGAGTCCAAAAGAAAATGACAAACAACAGAAATTGCTTTCATTTTCTAGTGTTTGGAAAAACATAAAAATAGGTTTAAGTTTTTCAAACATACTTAGATTTCATGAGATTTTACTTGGTTTATAATCAATATGATAAGATGCATATATATGTATATAGAATCATCATTCATTTTAAATTGGAAATAATGTGTATTCCCATGGCTGATTTGCAAACTGTCAATAATAAGAACCAAGCTTATGTCCTCCTAAGTCTTTTGTAGCCCCATTTTAACACATTTTCTGGAAGTTATTTCACTTCAACCACTCTACTTTCTAAAAAAACAATAGATGACTTTTTAAAATTTTTCATTTCAAAATGAAAATATTAAAATATGCTAAAAATTGGTGCAATAATGGAAGCTACAACTTACCATGTAAGTTTGTTTGTAATTGAGCAAAATATGTTCCAATAATTTTTGCATTGCATTTGCCTTTCTCTATATAATTACTAACCCTTTTTCTTTCACTATGGAATGTGAATTTTGATTTCTCATCTTCAAATTTGCCTTTAAATACATTTCTACCCTTATTTTTCTTCCGTCTGGAAGCTAAGTTTTCAAGAGAAAATTTGTTTCCACAAATATTGAATGTCTTCATATTAGGAATAATTCTAATGCAACTACTTTGTATTTGGAAATGTGCCACTGTGTTTAGGAAGGCTAAACACATACTTTTGGGTAAGTTCAAAAAAGATTACTCCAATGATTCAACCAAATATATTTCAAGCATATTGATAAGAATTTTCAAACTAATTGTGTGTGATAGCCATCAATTAAAGACGTAAAATGAATGCCTGCTATTTTAAAACATAATTAAGCCAAGGAAAGGCTGTGAATAACTAGCATGTTCTGTAAAGATAATTGGCTCATTAACTAAATTCTAACAGCCCATTCACATTTCTAGATTTTAATTGAAGAATGGATGGAAATAGTAAGGTGAGCTCATTGCCCAATACATATAAGCAGGTGACAATTTTAATTTCTGCGGAGATGCCCATATTGTATGAAATCTTATTAATATTGTGATGGAATACAGTGAATCATGCTGTGAAAGAAGCACATATTTGACTGTTGTACATGTGTTCACACACACACACACACAAACACACAGATACACACACATTTCTTTTTTCTCCTCTATTCTCATTTCAGTCCCATTTTTCCTTTTCTTAGATAACTGGTATCATGAATTGAATATAAATACTTTGAATCCATGCTTGAATTTTTTACTATATGCAAATGAATCCATGAAAAATACATGATTGCTTTGAGTTTTAACAATTTGTATACATGTCATCATGCCAAATGTGTAATCTTGAAAATCATTTATCATGTATATAATTAATTATTTTGAGTGAAGTATGGCACTGCATCTTAAAAATAGTTTATATATGTCTTTTGTAAGCAGCATAAACTGGAATTTTTAAATTTATTTTTATTGTCTCTGTGATCAAATGTATTGTGATTATTGATCTATTTCTCCTTTATTTTTCCATGTTTTATCCCTCCTGGTACTAACTTCATTTAAACACATTTTTCATTCTCTTTTTATGGTCTACCTTTTTATGAATCATATATGAAGTATTCATTTTTAGTGTTTTCTGAAAAATTCGACATATATTTCTAACTTTAAAAAGTCGAAAACTAATTATCTCATCTTCCTCCTAAGCAGTTCATGGACCCCTCAAATTTTAAATCTGATCTCCAGTATTTCAGTATATTATCTAGTGTTTTAGTTTTACTTTGTACATACCCCCATTGGCTATTATTTTTTACACTCAACCGTTATTCAGATTCATTCCAACATTACAAATTTCTTTGCTGGTCACTGTTCGGTGCACCCTCCTACTTCTTTTTATGCTTATTTTCTTTCTTACTGAAGAACATTCTTTGTACAATGGTCTCCAATCTTGCCTAAAACACACGAGAATTATGTGAGAAGTTTTTAAAGCTCCCATTATTGAAACACCACCTAGATCACTTTGGTTAAAAAAAAAAAATCTCCAAGCATTGGCTTCAGGCATCAGAATATTTTTTAATGCCTTCAGACAATTCCAATAGCTGCTGCTGCTGCTTTAGTCATTTTTTGTTGTTGTTACAGTTTGTGGGTGGTAATTCCTCTTTGTCTATGAATGAAAATTTCTTTACTTCTTGTTCTTGAGTAGTTTTTTAAAATGAGGTATAGAATTTTAATTTGGATAGCTATACGTCCTCAGTACTTTGAAGATATTATTCTATTGTTTTCCAGCATCTACCTGTTTTCTGATAAGACAACAGCATCTACCTGTTTTCTGATAAGACAACGGATATTTAAAGCCAGCCCTCAAAAACAAGGCTTATTATTTCCAGGCCCTCCTTGAATTTCTTGGTTTCAACTCCTCCTCACTACTCTAATGTCGAATTTGATTTTTCCCCTTAAATCCTGAGACTGGGGATCCCCCCCTTTTTTGTAAGCTTGTTCATTTGCTTTTTATGTGTTGCTACATGTAAAAGCAACATATAAAAGAAAACACAAGTATAACAAACTGTGTGTTCAGATTGGAAGAAAGGATTCTCAGTATCAGTTCAGCCTATCCTATTGACTGAAAGCATTTACCTTGTTTCTTTTACAACTAACTTGAATATTATGAGTCTTACATCTAATATACAGTACTCTTCACCCTTCTTGGAATGTCTATGCTCAATAAGGACATTAGTTGACTTGTCATTAATATTGCTTTTCTACATGTGAGTGCATTCAGAGTTCTATCCTGTCCCATATACATAGCATAATCTTATATTTTGTTTCTAACTGGCATCAGTTTTCTGGTTTTTTTTTTTCGATTTACTTTTAAGCTTTACTTTTAGCAGGACTGTACTGAAATACTCTTACACCTTAATAGATCTAATTGTCTGGACTTAAAATAATAGATTTTTGTATCACAGGGGCATTTGTCTTTACAGATACTGATTTCTATTCTCTGCACATGTTTTCATGTTATATGCCCAGTATAATATGAAGCGAGTTAATTTATTGTGTTACATATAGTAAAGAATCCAGCAGAATAATGTTATTTAGGGTCTTTTTTTCATTATTTCTATGAATAACAACAACATCAACAATAATAGTAATAGAAAAGATAATTTCTACCTGTAGCAAGTCTCAGTTTTTTCTTAAATGCAGTAGAAGGCCCTTCACACTCTATTTGTCAGCTTGGCTTCAGGTTTTCATTTTGTTGGCTAGAAGACAGATAAAGGGGATTATGGACAGAACTGAGCCTGGTTTCTGCTAATCTCGAACTTGAATTCTTTCAAGGGTTGCAAAATATGATTCAAGTATTTCACAGGCCTGTATAACCTTTGTCATCTCTCTGGTATATGTGCCATCATGGGTGGATTTGGAACTGACATTGTATATCTCTGATCTCAACTGTATAAATATTTGTTTAGACTGACTATCAACATAGAACACAGACATTCTCTTCTGATGTATGGATGATAGAATAGTTCTTAACGGGGCCCCTATGGATGGGGCAGGCACAAACTAACAGAGGGCAATGAGGCAAATTTTCAATGAACTCAGATTTTATATTTTTCTTTAGGTAAAAGAGTGGTTGTTTGTATACAAAAAAATATTTCTTATAATTTGGGTTACATTAAAAATATCTCATATTTACAGCCATTTATCTGAATCTATAAGAGTGACTTGGTTTTCTCAAATACATTATATATGGAGTCCTTTAGACTGGAATTAAATTAATCATGGTTGTATTTTTTTTTTCTATTGACTTCCCAGCTATTTCCCCCTAGGAAAACTCTCTTAAATAATCAAGAGAAATATTTTAGGCAACATTATGTAAATCATCACCCTTATTAGATGAATTAATATTCTTGAAGTTATAGCTCATTTCATGGAAATCAGATTAACCTGATGTTATGGGCATAGTCATTTATCAGTAAGTTATTTGTTAATATGCTCAGTATGTGACATAAAATATGTAACTTTAATAAGAGAGTGGATCACCTCAAATAATTTAGCAAATCTTGAAAATGATAAGGATTAAAATTGTGGATGTATAAAGGACACAGAAGCTTGGAGAACTTTAAAACCATCTATTTCTCTCCTGTTTCCCTCAGACAAGGAAATGAAGGCTGACACTTTAGCATGGTTTGGAAATCCTTCTAAAAATTATCTGACTTTCTCTTAGAATTAACAAGTAATTTAAAGTTTTAAGAACTGCAGAACTGATCACATGAATTACCATAATTTAGTCAAGAATTTTTTTGAATATCCACCTTTTGACAAACATTGTACATATATGTACCAGGCTGTAGAGATGAATAAAATCATCCTTAGTCTCAAATAACTGAAAGAAAAATCCCCCAATATTAGTGATTACTCAGGAATTAAGGATGATGCTATGATAACATTTTTATAATGTGAAATTTATTAAGTTAAATAAAATATTTTGCTTTTGAGATTAGAATGCCTTGTTTTTGTTCTAAGGATACTGATGATAGATAGTGCTTGTATTTTGCAGAAGTTTTTTGGGAGCAAAATGAAAACTTGGTAATGTGATATAAATTTGGTCCCCCAAGGCGATTTTTATTGTTATTTCTATTGGTGTTGTTAATGAGAGAAATTTCTGTGAGCTATTAGAAAAGAAAATGTGGATATCAATATCTAATCAAAAAGAAGGACAAAATAATGGATAATTAGAGAATATATATAACCAATAAATTAAAAATATACTCACATGCTAAGGAAGCACAGTGGTGGAAGTTTTGCTCATCATAAAGCTTTAACAGTGAGTAGAAGTTATCTTGGTGTCTTGGGTGTGGGAAGATATGCTAACAACCAGTGATAGATCCGTTGTAAAATTTGCAACTGTTTCTTTGGTATTAAATTTCACTTAAGACCTGTGCTTCTGGACAGGATGGAGTAATAGGAACTGGATTTACTCTCCTGGCTTAAACTGCTAAAAGTAAAAAAATATATATATTAAACAATAATTTTAGACATTGAAAAACAAACAGCATAAGACAACGGTTGTATAAAGCTGTTAATTATAATGATAACACATAAAAACCAGTGACATATGTTTTGTGTAATACAGTTAAATGTTGGTGTTTGAACAAGCCCCTGGTCACCTGTAAAAAATAAAGGTGGATTCTCTTTTCATATTTATTAACAAAATGAATTTCATAGGGATGCAGTATTTAAACATGTTAAAATACTACAATTACTAGAAGAAAACATTTTTGTTTTATTTAATAAAAGTTAATTTTTTTATATTTTTATGTGTTGCATTTATTGCTTTAAGATTATACAAATATGTTTTGATATAATTTAATATATGCAGCATCAACTAGAGTATTCAATACACAGACTATTCAATGGGTATAGCCTTAGTAGTGGGACAAAATTAGCCCTAGACTAACTTGTTTCAGTTGCGGCCTAATAAGGCTTACAAGGAATCCTCAAAATGATCAAACTATTTCTTAACTACCTCTTTGAGCAAAGTTACAAATATTTTTAAAAAATAATACAAAAACGCCCTGCAACCAGTAAAGTAAAATTCACAATATCTGACATGCAATCTAGAATTACCAGGGATGAAAAAACAAAGGAAAATATAACCCATAACAAGGAGAAAAATTAATTAATGAAAACAGACTGAAAATGGTACAATCAGTAGACAAAGACATTCAAACAGTTATTATAACTAATTTTCATAGGTTCAAAAAGGTTAAAGGAAAGCATCAACATCTTAAATAGACATATAGAGGATATAAAAATAACCCAAATTGAGTTCCTAGAGATGAAAAATATAGTTTCTGAGATGAAAAATAAACTGGATGGGATTAAAAGAGATGAGGCAATGCAGAAGCAAAGATTGACCCCCTTGCAAAAGCAAAATTTTGTTATTATAATATAATCTGTCCCACTGAGTAGTCCAAATATAAAGTCTGAAATGAAAAATGCCAGCTTGGTCACCTTTTTTCATTTCAAATTTGCTTTAACCTTTCTGGTGTGTGCTTCCAAAAATAATTAAAGTATAAAATTATGAAAATTGTATTCAATGGTATTAAAATTAAGCATCTATCCATCTTATGGATTGCCCTGCATAATGCAAATATCTAAAATCTAAATATTATGTGTATATATACATATATGTATATATACATATATGTAAATATATCTCACTAGCAGAATGAAAAGAAGATATGAAAGTACAACACAAGTTGTGGAGGAATATAGTAAAGGAAACTAAAATTATAGTATTTTTGTTTTTAGATATAGTTGCTCTACGCAGTGGAAAAATGATATGTGGATTAGCATATTTTATTTTCTGAGAAGCATGAATCAATTTAAAAGGTGAAAGGGCAGATGAATTTGAAGAATGATTAATTTAAATACATTATCAGTCTTCAATTTTTTTGTTACTGACAACATCCCCTTTAGGATTTTCAAAACGCTGAAAGGTGGGATTCCAAGATTTTTAGTTGCTATTGAAGCAATTATTAGCAAATCCTTTCTTCTAATCTCATTACAGAAAATAAAGCCCTTTGTGCCCAGAGAACTCCCATTAGAACAGATAGTTAGTGGGAAGCAGCCACATAGCACAGGGAGATCAGCTGGGTGCTTTGTGACCACCTAGAGGGGTGGGATAGGGAGGGTGGGAGGGAGGGAGACGCAAGAGGGAAGTGATATGGGAACATGTGTATATGTATAACCGATTCACTTTGTTATAAAGAAGAAACTAACACACCATTGTAAAGCAATTATACTCCAATAAAGATGTTAAGAAAAAAAGAAAAAGGAACTGCATTTCGAAGCAGCTCAGAACATAGGTTGTACCACTCTGGAGCTATCCCACATTTCCTGTGTCTTATTAAATATTGTGTATATATGCTATATATTTATATCTCCATTTAAATATACATCTATATCTCCTAAAATACTGTCTCACATATAATGAAGTAACAGTTTCCAGATAGTTGTTCTGGAAGTCATTAGACAAAATATAGTCTCATTTATTTAAAAAATGTGAAATGAGAGAAATGTACGAAAAACTTGATCCATCTTCTGACTGAATTTGTAGTATTAGTACCTTCAGAAGAGGAAATAATTAATTTATCGTGAATTATTTTATTCCCATTTATTAGAGAGGAAATTTGTAAACTGAACCTGTTAGGGCTTAAAGGGTTTTTTTCCAGAAGATAGTATCTGTGGTTCTCACCTTACACTGAGCAGTATATCACTAGTGAACAATCTGACAAATATGTACATTATTAAGTTATTTTATTTTCACCTGGCTTTTTAATACTATCATCTGATATACATCATATTAACTGACACTGCAATTTCTTCCTTGATTTGTATTTTTTTTCTACAAACACTTTGCATTCCAACTTCCACGTATCTGATTTACTCACCCATGTGATGGTCTTCATCTTCAGACATCTTGCTGTCTGGGCTGTTCAACCCTGTGACAGTAAAAGCACACTCACTAGGGACTAGGAGTTTGAGAAGGACTTAGAAAATTGTTTGACACTTGAAAAAAACGGCTCCAGAATATGAAGAAAAAATCTGCAAAATTGAGAGAAAAACTTGTGTAATTAATATTTTCAACTAATATCACTACAACAGAAATGTTACTCAGCTTTCATATAGTTACCTAGAAATTATATTGGATATGTGACTTGGGCACATTTTAATGCATCTGATAACATTTAGGGTAGAGCTTCTAAAAGGGCAATTGCCTAGGACTGAGGAAGGTTTAAAAATGGCACAGAATGAACTAGAAGTGACTTCAATGGGAGGCTGAGGCAGAGATGCTGGACCCGGAGAGCGACAGAGCAGGCGTACACTGGAGAGAGCTTTCCTCTACAGGAGAGCCAAGAACTTGTTACTTATTGAGGGGGCAGCATGAAGGTAGGGGATCCTACAATGAGAATCCTAGGATTGCTCCTAGATTTCTAACTTGGATAAATGACAGGATGGTACTCTTTGTGAATACTGAAGGAACAGCAACAGCAGCAGAAGTCTAAGAATGGAACTTTAACGTATCACAATGCCACCTTTAAACTAAATTTGGCGTTCTTCTCCTTTTTGAATGAATGAAAATGCATTAATTAAAGACACACACATTCACACACCTGCTAATACCTGCTCTTCTGCAATCGTGTTTTCTGTATAGTGTCTAACCTATTCCAGTCGAAGTAGTGCTTAAACACTTCAATATGCCTCTTTTCAGCCAAGAAGAAAAACTGTCTATGACTGTTCCAACATATTTTAAATATATGTATAATCATTGCCAACTTATCTGCTTTGCAGATACTAGTTTCCTATACAATATTTAATATCTCCCTTTAGTGAAAATGTCATTGCTCAGTATTATGATTGTTTTTCATTTTTAATATATGTCTGAATGTTAGAATTATTGATTAATCTCTTTATTAATGGAATGATCTCAGCACAATGTTAAATACTCTTCTTCTCTACCATTATTATACGTTATTTTAAAGACTTTCCATACAGTTACTTTAAATGCGATTTTCAGATTTTTCAGGCTTTTTAGTCAGTAGGATAGGCTCCCGTGAGTAACAGAAATGCTGAAGAACAACAATATGAATTAAAAAAAATTAAGTGGTTAAGAAAGCACTAATCTAGTCATTGAGAAATATATACTAATATTTACATAGTATGTATATCTAAATCAATAGTTTCAAAATGAGATAATCTACTGAACAAAATATCTTAAAATGTGAATGAAAAGATGTTGTAAAATCTCTATATGATTAAAGTACAAAAATTTTTATAAGCTTGGAATATAAATAATAAGTGCATTTTTGTCTGGGAGACAAGTTGTTATCTGGGAAACCTCAAGACATTTTGTAAATTATCGAAATCACTTTACTATCACTCTTGAGCATTTCTCCTATCAACTCTAAAATTAGTATTGGAAATTAGCATTATGACTATTTCACTATCAGGAACATTGAAGAAACTATTTCAAGTGCTAAACATTGGTTTTAACAAATAAAAAACAATTCATCTGAAGAAGATGTTACAGTGAACTGAGGAATTAAAAGATCTCAAAGTAGAGAAATTTCACTGACTGCAGTATAAACAACTTGAGGGTAGAGAGTGTCTGTTTTTCCTGTTTGCCCTCCAAATTTGGGAACAGTGTTATATGCACGGTGCAGGGTAATAAGCAAATATTTAACAAATGAAAAGTACTGAATTCATTACCTTGTGGTACAAATTAGGATTTCTTTTGTACTGCGACTAGAAGATTTTAATTTCAGCATTATGAATTATTAATGTCTTTATCTGATTCCCAGTTCTGTGTCAACCTAACTTATTTGAGTGATAATTAGAGGACTTCGTGTTTATCCTATCTTCTAGGATTTCACTTTTGCATATCTGTTAATTCATAATTTTGATTTTTATAACACAACCAAAGACTATAAAAACACATAGAGCAAGCACTTGCCAAAGAACTCTAAATAAAACAGGTCTCAGATATGAAATTAGAGCCATACATGGTTATATTTCTAAGTGCTTCATCTAAAGAGAGACGTGCAACACTGCTGCATGAATTAATCACCTACGGTGACTTTTAAACCTACCAACAGCTGGCCCCTCTATCATATCTGATTTTATTCAATAGTCTAAGTGATAATAATTTTTTGATCAAGAACTTTATTTTACTGGTTGTAAAGGTGCGCGCATGCACGCACACACAATTCCCAGTGCTTTTAAAAATTGTGGGACAGAATTAATCATAACTATTGAGTGTAAATGTCATTTATCAACTTATTAAAGTGCAAGCATGCAGGGAAAATAAGCTAAAGACAAGACTTTCGTTTTTCAATTTAGTTTTAAAAAGTCTTGTAGAAATCTTTATGAAATTAACACAAAATGGTGTTACCAAAAATCTATTTAGTTTGTTTATTCCCTAGTCTGTGGCAATGTAAACAGTGGAAGTTAACCCGGAATTTAAGTTAAGGAAAGCTATATTGTATTAAGTTTAGCCAAAATTCTCTAACTTGCCATATTTTTTCAAATAAATACAATTTCTATTCTCTTCCCTCTCTCCTCATCTCCCTTAAGGTATGTCAACTCTAACCCCGCCCCCCCATACACACACCTTGTTGCCTCTGACATTATCTCCTCCACTAGACGTGCTTTTGTCCTTATTGCTGCACAATAGTTCAACAGTAAAATGTGATAAACGCAGGCAAAGGTGTTTCAAGAAAGAAGGTAAATGTCCTTACACGTTTTCAACATAGAAACAGAATTTTTCAAAAATGAGTTACAAAATAGCAAAATTTAAAAATAGTTATAGATGAAGTTTGCAGATAATGTTGTCATCCCTCTTAAAAGAAGAGGGATGAGGCACAGAAGAAATGTAGTGTTGAGGACAGTGAAAATCAGCAGTTATTGCAAGTCTATTTATGCTGCGTTCAATGGATTCAGAAGACAGAGGCTCGGGTGCTGTCGTTATTACTTGTTTGCCATGTGATGGTGGGCAAAATATCTAATTTCATTGGGTTTCTCTTTCTATGCCTCTAAAATGTGGATTCCCAGGCTAAGAAAATATTTCAAATCTTTTCTAGGTCTAAAAGTCACAGACCTTAGTGTACCCTTTATAAAGGCCACATTTTCACAAAGATAGCATTCTTGTAAAGCACCTTTATAGAAAGAAAAAGCTATATTTAGAAAGTCCACTGAGTGTCCAGGGTTTTCTGAAGTCGTACTGCTGTTTATAACCAGGTGTAGGCCAGTAGGACAACACATTTGCTTTAATAACTGTCCAGATTTCTTGGAGTTAAAGATAAGTTTTTCATTATTCTAAGTGTTGACCTAAGAAATTATTGAAAATAAGAATTGCTCTAATTTACTTCTTGAATTGCCCAGTTCTTACATGGCCTGACATGAAAGGTGATTTAAAAGATTGCATTTAAGTTTGGACATATAACCTTCATCCTGCTGTTTCATCACAGACCTCTTACAGGAGAAACACGTGCAACCATTTTGAGTTTCTGAATGGGAGTGCTCCTTATAGTATTTTCCCCTTATAAATTTCTTGCCAACTTACTCCAATTTGAATGCAGGTAGAAATTTATAAATTTCTCCAAGAACTTATTTTTATTTTTATGAATCTTACTGATTTTGTTTTAATACCGAGGACTTTATCAAATTCATAGACATTTGATAGAATAAAAGGCAAAAGCATAATTAGGAAAAAGCCAAAAACCTCAAATAGAAAATAAGATGCTATGTTGTTAGTAACAGAAATTAGCACAAATAGACTGAAAAACTGACCACCATTGTAAACTGAGCTTTTAACTATGGCAGTCGCCAGGAAAAGGAGGGTTACCTGACTCAGGGGTCTTCTCCTCTTTCTTTGCCTTCTTTTAACAATCTCAAAAATTAAAAAAAGATTGAAAGGACAATACAAATAATTTATTTCCCAAACCGTTTGAGAGTAGTTGCCAACACAATGCAATGTCTCCCCCAAATCCTCTAGTATTTCCTACAAACATATATCCAAATATAATCATGAAAATCAGGAAATTAACACTGACACATGACCACAGAGCTCCTAATCCTCAGACCCCTTTCAAGTTTTGTCAATTATCCCCATCATGTCCTTCATAATAAAAGGATCAGCCCAGTGTCACATGTTGCATTTAGCTGTCCTGTCTCTTTAGTTTTTTAATCTGGAAAATTTTCTCAGGCTTCCCTTGAATTTCATGAACTAGAAAATTTTAAAGAATATGGATCAGTTATTTTGTAGGATTTAGCCGTTTGTATTTGTCTCATGATTATTCAGGATATGTGTATTTGGCAGGAATAACTCAGTGGTGAAGCTCTGTTCTTCTCACTGCTTCCTATCAAACAATTTCGGCAAACTTTTAACTTGTAACCTTACTGGAATATCACGTTACTCATTTGATTAAGGTGTATCACCCAGTCTTCTCCATTGTAACGTTATTTTTTTCTCCTTCATTATTAATAATTTTTGTGGTAAGGCACTTTGTAATTATGTAAATATCCTGTTCCTCATCAAACATAATTTACTCAATTTAATTCTTAAAATCAGTATGAACTCATAGACTCCTATTTTATTCAATTGACTATAATACGTTTCTACCATTATTTATTTTGAGGCTTAGGTTGTTCAAGATTTGTCCAGTGGAAACCCCTTCAGTTTGGCTTCTATATCCTTTGATGTTTCCCAATTATTCTTTGATATCTCCCTTCTTCTTCTTTTTTTAACATCTTTATTGGAGTATAATTGCTTTACAATGGTGTGTTAGTTTCTGCTTTATAACAAAGTGAATCAGTTATACGTGTATCCTCATATCTCTTCCCTCTTGCATCGCTCTCCTTCCCACCCTCCCAATCCGACCTCTCTAGGTCACAAAGCACCGGACTGATCTCCGTGTGCTATGCGGCTGCTTCCCACTAGCTATCTATTTTACGTTTGCTAGTGTATATATGTCCATGCCACTCTCTCACTTTGTCACAGCTTATCCTTCCCCCTCCCCATATCGTCAAGTCCATTCTCTAGTAGGTCTGTGTCTTTATTCCTGTCTTACCCCTAGTTTCTTCATGACATTTTTTTTTAGATTCCATATATATGTGTTAGCATACGGTATTTGTCTTTCTCTTTCTGACTTACTTCACTCTGTATGACAGACTCTAGGTCCATCCACCTCACTACAAATAACTCAATTTCATTTCTTTTTATGGCTGATCCCTTACTTCTTGAAACAATAATATGTTCTAGGGTCAACTTATATTTTCCCTGTAGTGGTTCTAGAATCAGCCATTTCTCCAAAGAGCTTTAGTTTCTTCAGTTGGAGAGCTGTATTTAGAAACCAAGATCTGGACACTAGGTGTATTCATTGCTCTTGGGAAGTAGTGGTCCCAGGTACTCTCAATGGGCAGAGCTAGGGGATTTAGGTACATATATACATACACACATATGAAAACGCACATTCATAACCATTTACACATATTCATAAACACATTCATAAACATATGCATACATATTGTCTATGTTTATTTCTATAATGTCTCTATATTGAAAATCATCTGTTCACATTAACATCCTCCATTCCCTTTCAACACCCTTTCCTTCTAGTTTTTGCCCTTTTCATATTTTAACTCCCTCCACAGATATTAAAATAACACTGATTACCATATCCTTAATATCCTTACTTATTTGATCAGTCTTCCTGTATTTAAGTAATTTCATGTAGCTGCCACTTTCCCATCCCACCCATTTTCTCCACCTGGCATGGGTTATGACTATCTGTACAGAGTGGTTGCCAAGGCCACTTCCTCATGTGGATGCCCTTTCACACGAATCAGACTTCAGCAGTCAACACCAGGCTCCCTTATGCAGACATCCTCTCCCCTTTCTCAGACTCTGAGACCCAATGCCAAGTCATGTGGTTCCTTGAATGCCCACCTCCCCCATGCTGACAAAGGGTTATTTTACCTCACTTAATGGACTAATTTGTTCAAGAAGGGAAGGGATCACAGCACTATAAAGCAGTTATACTCCAGTAAAGATATAAAAAAAAAGAAGCGAAGGGACAAGGAAGGGGATGAAGACAGGGAGGTGGACAGAGGTAAACAGATTCTTTTCTTTCTAAACAATGTTTGAAGAGGTCCTTCATTTAGAAGTTACAAAGACATTATGAAGTATCAGCTGAAGAACTGAAACAATGACATATATTTACACATCTATATCCCCACATCTATGACACACAATGTAAAACTAATTTTATAGCAACCAAAATAGAATTTAACAAAACTTATGATGCTTAGCCATACACTTTAATACTCAGCAACTTACAAAAATATGCAGTGCCATTTGGCTGTTAACTATCAGTCCATGTATATGAATGGATTTGTAAAACTCCTAGCCAAGAGTGCTTGGGATAGTGTCTCTACTGGTCCTTACTGGATCCTCTTCTTCTTTTGTCACTCTTTTCAGTCATTTGTTGATTCTCGACTGTATCTCATTGGTGACTTGCATGACCACTGGCAATCATATCTGGGCAAATACCCCAGCTTGGTGTCTCTCAAAGGGCTGACTGAAAACCATTTGCAACAGAATCAACTGAGGTACTGGATAAAATTCAGGTCCACAGGCCCTGTCCTGATTTCCTGCTCAGAAGCTCTTTAGAGAGTAATGAGTATTTGGAAAATACCTTAGCTAACTCTCACACATTAACACTGAAACCATGGTGTAGTTTGCATGTCTACAGTTCCTCATAGTTCACGGTTTAAAACACATAGGTCTCAACAACTACAGTTCTTTTATTTTAGCTTCATCAATTCACATTTGTTATTTAACCAACTTGGAAATTGCCAGATGTGTGAATAGCCGCCAAAGTAAAATGTATCTATCTTTTGCAAAAATGTCTTCTACCAAATGTCTCTACAAAATGAAATGTAAATACCTCCTAAGATCTTCTTGGAGAAATCTTACAGATTTTTAAAATCTTCCAGGTTTTAGGGAATAGCAAGTGCACAGGCCCTGATGTTGGGAAAGCCACTGCAGAAAGAAAATCTGGATGTGTGTGTGAGAGAATAGTAGTAGTAAATGAGCTTGGAGAGTAGGGCAGAAGAAATACTGAATAAAGCATGTAGGACAGGTAAAAAGTTTAATTTTTATTCTAAAGTGATGGGAACAGGTTTTGGGAAATTATGTGATATGATTCATGTTTTTTTTGTGATTATTCTGGTTATTGTATTGGTTATAGACTATAAGGATTGGGGCAAGAGGGGAGGAAGCAAGGAGGTTGTGGAAGAGGCTGCCTATTGCATTAGATGAGGCAAGCAATGATGGCTTGGAGTAAGTAAAGACGGCAAGAGTAAGGTGAGAGGTAGGTGGATTCAGGATGTATTTTCAAGTTAGAGCTGGCAAGAATTTCTGATGGACTGGACATAGGAATTGTGGGAAAGTGAGAGTTTAAGGATGAATCTAACATTTTTGGCCTGAGCAACTGGATGAGTTATGGAGCCAGGAAAAACTGGAGTGCAGTGGATGGATCAAAGCAAAATATTTAGTTTTATTTGCTAAGCTTGAAATGTCTATTATGCATAGATTGGAGATATTTAGTGGGAAATTGGAATTAGGAGTCTGGAGGTTAGGTGAGTGCTTAGGGCTAGAAGTATGAATTGGGGAGTCATAAGTCATCTTCCCATTAAAGTAATGGGACTAGATTAAAACTCATGAGTAGTTAAGGTAGATGGAGAGAGAAGGGGGCCAGGAATGAGACTTAGGGCATTCTAACAGACATTGAGGGATGGGAGGCATCACCAAGGGATACTTCCAAGGAATGGTGAGTGAGGAGGGGAGAAATCTAGGAAAAGATGGTGTCCTGGTAGCCAGTGAAACAAAATATTCGTTCTGGAAATTATGAAGTTCATTTCCCAAAGTTTCTTGAATTGATGATAATTTGAAACTTGGTATTTTAAAAAGAGCTTTAGCAAACAGAAAAGAGAATAATTTTCTATCATGAGTGATTGATTGCAGTAGCATGGGGAATGGAGAAGTTGTGAAAAGGGAATCAAGATCTATGTAAAAGACAATTTTAAACAAAAGTATTCATTTAAAAAACAAGCACACAATATTTAGACATTATATTTTGTTTTTGTGTCAACAGCAGCTACAGCATGCTGTAAGTGAAAGATGAAGGATTACAGTTTAATATCAAATCAGGGAAAAAGGTGAAATAGGTGAATTCTTTGTAGATTTTTAATAGATTTCAAACCTCTATTGGTTTTGAATAATGTCATATTTCAAACATAATTTTCTAAATAATCATAACAATTTTAGAATCAGAATAAACCTTATTTAAATGCACATATAGTTCATTTTTATGGGTAAAACTAGGACTCTGGTCTTCTGATTACCAGTACTATTTCTTATTGCAACACACTGTTTAAATGTATAGATGATTGAAAAAAAGAGCATACCAGTCATTTCTTAAATGGTTTACAAAATATCAAGTAATTAAAATTAGGGGAAATAAAGCTCATGAGGATTAAATTACAGGAAGAGTTTATAAGAGGGCAAAGAAGTAGGAGATGTATTTCCACACAGATAAATATGAGATTTTAGGAGAAAATGACCAAAACTGCATTTATAAGGTCATGATACTAGCTAAATGAAATAAAGACAACCATCATGTGAATAACATATAATTTTGAAGGTAATTTTGAATATGGAGACTGATACAGATTAACATCTGATTATAATAAAAATCAGATAGGCAGGGTAATAAGGTCTTCTTCATCCAATCACAGCTTATCAGGAATAAGGGAAACTCTTGATACTTTGGTATGTGCCATTTTAGGACAGTGAACTTGTTACAAAGTGAACACTTGACACAAGAAATAGTTAAGAAACATAAATATGATTCAAGAAATTCATGGATGGTGAAAGCTATGTTGGATTATTTTAAAAAGTTAGGGATGACTAGGTTAAGTAACTTCTCTTTTTAATAACAGAATAACTGTCACATGAAAGATCTCACTATGCCATTGACAAAGATAAAATCCTGGGACGCCATGGCTTCACAGTCTAATAGTCTAGACATACAATGTACAGTATAGTGTCCATTAGTCACAAGTGGCTATTAAACACTTGAAATGTGGGCAAGTTTGACTTAGGAACTTAAATTTTAATTTTATTGAACTTACATTTAAAAATTTAAAAACACATGTGACTAATGGCTATAGTTTTGGACAGCACTAAGAACAATTCCATTATCATGGAAAGTTCTATTGACCAGAGCTGACCGATAACATTTTTATTTAATTTTACATTTATTCCTCTTTGCTAAGAAAATCCTCTCTCTTACTAAAAAACAATATTAGCAAGATGGCTAGATATAAGATCAAGATGCAAAAATGTATTGGATTTCTATAGAAATCCAGGAACAAAGAGAGAGCTTAAAAATTATTTAAAATGGAAAAAAAAACTACCTAGGAATAAATCTAAATAAAATTGTGCAAGACATTTATGGAGAAAATAAAACCTTATTGAAAGATATTAAAGAAGTCTTAAATAAATGGAGAGATACATCTTGTTTATGGATAGAAAAGACTCATCATAATGGTGTAAGTTTCCCCCAACTTAATTTATATAGTCAATACAATTACAATAAAAATACTTAATAGAGGTTTTACAGGATTGCCAATTCTGAAATTTATGTGAATGTGCAAGAACAGCTGAGACACACCTAAAAAATCCATTCATTCCAAAATGGTCCTGGAAAACTTAATTATTCATAAGAAAACAAAGAAATTGGATAATACAGACAAGTCGATTGTAAGTGCATTAATGGCTTGAATATAAAACAAAGATACACTAGAACTTTCAGAAGAAAATATACTATATCTGGGTAGCATTAAACTAGGGAAGGACATTTTAAGTAGAACAAAAAGACACTAAGCTAAAAGATACATTTGATTTCATTAAAATTGAGAGCCGCTATTTATCAAAAGATAAGGAATGAAATAACTTATTTGTGTCATATATAGCTGACCAAGGATTATTTGCTTGTATTTAAAGAACCATAGAAATAAGTAAGAAAAAGATAAACAGTAGAAAAATGGACAAAAGATATTCTCTGGACTTCACAGAATAGGAAACAGAGGCAACTATTAAACAAATGAAAGGATTCGCAGCCTGTCAGTAATTAGGGAAATACAAATTAAAACTGTTATGGACTGAATTGTGTTCCCTAAAATTCGTATGTTGATGCCCCATCTCCCAATGTGGCTGTTTGGAGACAGGGACTTTAAAAACATAATTATGGTTAAATGAGGTCATAATGGTGGGGCCCTTACTGATATGACTGGTGTCCTTGTAAGAAGAGGAAGAGATAAGAGGGATGTATACACACAGAGAAAAGGCCATGTGAGGACATAGCTAGAAAGCAGTGGTCATCTGCAAGTCAAGGAAAGAGGCTTCAGGAGGACCCAAAACTGCCAACATCTTGATCCTGGACTTCCAGCCTCCAGAACTGTGAGAAGATAAATCTCTTGTTTTTTAAGCCACTGAATCTGAGGTATTTTGCTAGGACAACCTGAGCAGACTAATACAAGGAACAAAAGACTAGAATGGCCATTCTAACTGGTGAAGCTATAGAGCAAAAGGGCTGAAAATTGATTCCATAACTTGGAAAACATTTTGGCATTATTTTTTAAAGTTGAATATTTGAATTCCCTACAACTCAGCAATTCTACTCTTAGTATGTCTACTCTTTTACTTATGTTAAATCTTGCACATGTGTACCAGGAAACATTAAAATAAATGTTCATGGAAGTACTGTCCGTAATAGGCCCAAAACAACCCAAATATCATTAATAGAATAATAAACACATTTTCTTGTATTTATACAATAAAATATTATACAGTAGTACAAATGAATGAACACTAGTTAAAGCAAAGTGGATGAACCTTAGAAACATAATGTTGAGTAAAAAAAGCAAGCACAGAAGACTAAAGTATGATATCAATTTTATAAATCTCAATAATAAGCAAAATTATGTGGATGTTGAACATAAAGCCAAGATCAGAGTGATTTCTTTGGTGAAAGCAGGAAGGTGGGATCAGGGTAGAGAACAGAGAGAAGACTCAGCAGTTTTGATTCTAGTTCTTAGTTTCGGTGGTGTGTTTGCAGGAGTTTTTATTATCTCTCATAACTTACATATAATTAAACATATTATTTTGTATATTATCTAATAATATAAAAAAAATCAAAATCCATTATATACCAAAGATAACCCCTAGACATTAATTATAGAGAGTCCACTTTGAAACAACATACATAGTTACTCATAAATCTTCTGTAGTTGAAAGCTTTTAGCTATGAAATTCTTCCCCCTTCATATGAGGACTTTATGTTCCATAATGAAGGAAAATTGTTCCTACTTTGGGACAATTTGCCTTCTTTATTTAAGTGATGCTAGTCCTTTGGCTGCCTAGAAATTTTAAAAACAACTGATAACTACATCTACTGCCTGCAAGAGAATAAAGGAAAAGGAGCATAGGAGGCAATCTCATACATTATTGATAAACACATACAAAGACAATATTCGTACAAAGCTATTTCTCCATATAGCACCTCTGAATTTTATTAATAAATACATATCTATATATCAAACATTAATAAAAGAATAAAATTATCCAATATGAGTACATTTGCTCTTTTTTTCCAGTTAGTTCCAGGATTCTATTTTAGATTATTACTTCATATCTGTGAGAGTTCGGTGTGTGTTTGGTTTTGTGGAAGTTGCATTGTGCTAAAGTTTACATTTCTTTCTTGAATTAAATGGCTTTTGTTATCCCTTGGGAATACTGAAGATAGCAACAGCAGGTTACTACCTACCGGTGGAAAAGTATAAATAGCAATTTTAGCTGCTAGTGATTCTGAAATTGCCCTTAACTTTGTCCTTCTAAAAATGCTCCAAGAATTACGTTTTGCAAATCCACAGATTTACTATCCATACTCAAGTCATTTACGTGGACAAAGAATGTAGCCTGCGGTTTCAGTAACAAAGGATGTTACAGCCATCAAGCCATCAGCCACTGAAGCCACCCCCAATGCTGCACCCTGAGGGGATTCAGGATGGAGAAAACAGGATACTGGCCCTAGATAATTAAAGTGCATATCAAGGGAATGATTTCCATGAGACCAGATTCTTGCATCTCACCATATATAGAAAAGTGCTAAATTTATTAACTTAAGATGTCTAGTTTCTTTAATTAACAGTAATCTTTTGATGTTCCAACTACCTGGGGTTTTTTTTGCAAGAACCCCTAAATATCCTGTGCCCTCCCTTACCTCTTCGGAACAGTCCCTCAGAGCTATCTGAGAGGCTGTCTCCTGACTTAAGTCCTCAGTATGTCCTCCAAATAAAACATAATTCTCAACTTTTAGGTTGTGCATTTTTTTTCAGTCAACATTTAATTGTATGGCTCACGTAGGTACTATGCCTAGATGTAATGGGATGAGCTGTAAATTATGAAAACTAGATAAATTCTGTCAGCTCTAGCACTAGCTGAGATCCAGGCTTTCATCTCTGGATACTTCTGTCATAGACCTTGGCAGATATGGGGTCTGTGTTGGTCTTAAAATTATTCTTAGAATTGTGGGGACTCATTCATTCTTTCAACAAAATTTTATTGCTTATATTCTATGTGTCAGTTACAGTGCTGGGTCTTGGAATATAGAAGTCAACGCACAAAAATACAAGGATAAAACACATTTTCTACCATATTAACTTTTTTCATTCATTAATTCATCCCTAAGTCATTCAACACGCATCTTCTTATTGAATACTGATGGGGGGTCAAATGCTATGCTAAACACTGAGTATATAACTGCAAATGAGATGGATAGGCCCTGATTTTGATGTCACTACTATCTTTTGTCCTGCCATATAATGGGACAGCTTCATTATTCCCTTTACCCTAAGTTTTTATCACAAATTGCTAATGAAAATAAAACTGTTAGTGGAGTTTCAACATGCATAGGTAAATGAGAACAGAGAACTCCCCTTTCGCATGCCCCATTCTTCTCCTTCTAACTCCCTATGTGAACTCACTTTGTGCCAAGACCAAGAAGATGTACCCCAATAAGAACCAAGCTGATTTCCTCACACTGACTGGGGCTATTGCTCACTTCGGAGACTTGATGCTTAATTTTGATAAGCAACTAGAAGACCATGGAGACAACCTATAAAAATGATTTGTCTTGGGAGAAAATACTAAAAAGGGTTAATGTGCTGTTCCACATGTCTAACCTCCTGGGATTAAACCACAGGCACCAAGGTCACCAAGTGTACTTGGCAACAATGAGCTAAAAATGAAAAAAAAAAAAGCATCATACTGTTATTGTATTCATTTTCTCCCAAGGCACTCTCTGATAAACACCACAACCTCTAAGGGAATTGAGAACAGCTTCCTTGTGGGGTAGGTTATATATGCATCTTTTTCCAAGCAGTTAAATCATATCCAGCTATCAGCACACCTTACTTAAGGTGATTGTAATGTATGAGATTAAATGTTCCTACCTGATTGGAAACCTTCTTGTCCTCAACTCATTGGCTATACTGGATTTTTTTTCTTGGGTCAGACCTCCAGAATTCTATCAGAAATCATTCCGTTGGGGAAACCAGGCCTTCCCAGAAACTCAGGAAACTGAAATGGAGACAGCAAGAGAGAAGGAAATTATTTGGACATATAGACCTCAATTGTTTGGTTTTAAGTAAACGTCCAAGCAAACATCTTCTAAATGGTATAATAATTTTAGGGAAATTCACGGTTTATAAGTTTGTGTACTCATAAACTGAACATATTATAAGAGTACAGGTTGCATTTTGTGTCTTCAACTCAAGCAAAGAGTTCAAAAAAGGCCCAGTTATCCTTTGTTCATTAAGACACAAAGAGAGGGCAAAAAGAGCAAGTTTCTAAGTCTTTTTCTTTAAAATTTACGTCTTTTCTTCAGTCTTCATCAAGATCTTCAGGAAATTAACTTTACTAAAGTTAATTATTCATAAAGTAAACATAGGAACCTGCAGAAGACTATTTCACAGAGACCTGTAATGTACAATATCCATTGCATACATGCACCATGAGCTTGTCTTTTCTAGCACTGGCATACACAAAACTCTGTGTGTGTGTGTGTGCACATGTGTGTCTTTTTTGTGATGGAGCTATAGGGAGAAAATAAATCCATTGGTTGCAGTTCAGTGATGTAGAAAGATTTAAGGGTAAAGGAAAAGGCTACATCAAGTGAAGCAATAAAGTCATGAGGTTGTGCTTCCATAATAATAACAATAGCAGTCTTCTGTAACCAAGGGAGCAGGCTCCTCAAATTATAGTCACACCTGTTAGATCATCTGCCCATAAATTTCACACTATCATTAATGGAAAACAAATGGCACTGTCTCTCCTTCCCTTTATCCATTGGCTATTCTCATATAAACGATTTTTCTCTTCAAGGTCATGCTCTTTCCTATCTGTTTAAAAATATTAGGATTTAGGAGGGGTGATACATAATGTGCCATGCCTTGGTACTTGTACCAGTGATGGCTCTGTAAGGAGCACTGGATTGTTAGGAGGCTGTAAATTGAATTCCCCTAGAAGCAGAACCTGGGGGAATAATTTGAATGCAAACTGTTCATCTGGGAGGTGCTTCCAGAAAACTCAGAAGTGGAGTGGGAATTGAGAATGGAGGCATGGAAGGAAGCCAACAGAGGTGCATTACTGAATAAATTACTCCTGCAGGGAACTGCTGCCAGTACGTCAGGGGAGTTCTGTGAAACTCTACAGAACATGTCTCAGAGTTATCCCAAGAATCGGTGAGAAACTTGAAGTACTTATCTTCCAGTCCCCTCTTTCCTTGGTTGAAAGCTACACCCAGATACATTAACTCCTGTACATTTCTGGCCTGCCCTAAGGTGGAAAATTGCAGGTGGTAGCATGATTCTATCAGCATATACTGGAATGATGAGTGCTGGGGAGATATGAGTGGAACATTGAAACCATCTAATACAGTCGGGGCAGGAGATATTAATTATTGGCTTGCAAGTCCAAATGGGTAACCTTAAATTCCTGGGTTAATGGTTTTACTTTGAGGTATTTAAGCATGATGTATGAGTAAAAATTTCCTCTATTAAATCAAGTTGAAGATCCTAAGTCCCTAATCTTCTGGAAAACTGTGGATATCTTTTTAACAGGTTTTTGAAAAGTAACATGATTAAGATTTCAAACTGACCATTCATTCATTCATTCATTCAACAAACATTTATTGAACACCTAAAGTATGCCATGGGTTAAACTAGGCACCAGTGTTACTGTTACTAAAATCATTATCGTGCCACCTAGAAGTCAATGTATTGTGACACTCAAATAAAAAAATCCATAGTTACCATAAAAATTATTACAGAGTGATATAGGAAGACACGGTAAGACCTTAATTCATGCTGTGGACAGTAGTATATGGGGGATATCAGTAGGGCTTCCTGTAGAAGGCAATTGAAATGGATATGTAACATGAAGGAAGGGTGAATTTTTGAGGAAAAGAGAAGATAAATTCATGTTTGCCAGAAAATGAATGGTTAAGCATCAGTCCAGAAAGGAGTTCCATTCATAATCAGTATAAGAAATGTCACTGGGGCTTCCCTGGTGGCTCAGTGGTTGAGAGTCCGCCTGCCGATGCTGGGGACATGGGTTCGTGCCCCGGTCCAGGAAGATCCCACATGCTGCAGAGTGGCTGGGCCCGTGAGCCATGGCCGCTGAGCTTGCATGTCCGGAGCGTGTGCTCCGCAACGGGAGAGGCCACAACATGGAGAGGCCCGCGTACTGCAAAAAAAAAAAAAAAAAAAAAAGAAAAAAAGAAAGAAATGCTCACTGGAGTGTAAGAAAAGAAGACGATGGAGAGGGTAGTAGAAGCCAGACCATGAATGGTCCATGTATGTATAGTAAGTGCTATGGTCTAGTCTTTGTGTTCCCCTCCAAATTCATACGTTGAAATCTTAATTTCCGGAGGTGATAATATTAGTATGTGGGGCCTTTGGGAAATGATTATGGTATTAGTGCTCTTATAAAAGAGACCCCACAGAGCTCCTGAAGCTCTTCTGCCATGTGAGGTTACAATGAGAAGTCTGTGACTCAGAAGAGGGCCCTCATCTGACCATACTGGCACCCTATTCTTGCACTTGCAGCCTCCAGAACTGTGAGAAAAAAATGCGTGTTTTTTATGAGCCACCCAACCTGCAGTATAATCTTACAGCAGCCCAAAAGGACAAAGAGAGTTTGGATGTGAGATTTTACTCCAAGAAAGATGGGAATCCATTGAAGGATTTTAACTGGTAACTTAGAAGAGAGAAAAGTTTCATAACACAATCAGATATTTTTATAAGAAAAATTTGTTTCATTTTCAGAAAGATCACTCTGGAAATGCTGTGACTAGATTTTTGGAGAAGGCTGACGGCAGTCCCGGATATAGAAAGATGAGTGAGTAGTCCATTAATACAAGTCAAACAAGAAAGTGGATATAGAAAGTGTGAACTTGTGGCTGAGCGTTCTTTTCTGTTAGCACTTGAAAAATGTTACGTCAATGCTTCTGACTCCAGAGTTTTAGGCAAGAAATATGCTGTCATTGGAATTGGTGTTTCTCAATAAGTGATGCATTGTTTCTGCCTGTCCACTTTCGAGATTTTTTTTGTCTCTACTTTTCAGAAGTTTAATTATGACGCATCTTGGCAAGGATATCTTTGCGTTTTTCCTCTTTGGGTTTGCTCAGATTCTTGAATTTGTGTTTGTCTTCTAAAAAATTGGGACCTTTTTAGCCATGATTTCTTGAATACTTTGTCAGTCGTACTTGTTCTCTGTTTTCATTCTGGAACTTTGATGATATGAATGTTAGTGCTTTTCTTACTGTTTACAGCTTCTTGAGATCCTGTTCTTTCTCCCATCTCTACCCCTCAGTCTATTTTTCTCTGTACATATGGTACATTGTACTGATCTCTTCTAAGTTCATGATTCTATGCTTTGTAATCTCCACTCTACTCTTCAGCAAAGTTTTTTGATTGTTGTATTTTTCAGTTCTACTGTTCTCATTTGTTTTTATTGTTATAACTTCTAGTTCTTTGTTTACATTTTCTATTTTTCCCATTTCTGTCAAGGAACACATAATTGCTAATTGAAGCATTTATGTGACAGCTTATTTAAAATCCTTGTCTGATCATTTCAATAGATGTTTCATCTCAGTGTTGGTGTATGTTTATTGTCTTTTCTCATTTATTCTGTGATCTCCTTGTTCTTGGTGTCATGAGTATTTTTCCATTGTATTCTAAACATTGTGAGTTATTATATGACTCTGTAACCCATTTAATTTTATTATTACTTTTTAGAAGGAAGTCATCCTATTTGAGGCGTAGTATGAGGACTGGGGGGTTATGTACAGATTTCCACTGGGCCCTACTGACAATACCCCAGCAAAAGTGGGCACTTACATTGTCTCACTGCAGACAGATCAAGTAGAAGTTCAGCTAACCTATTGGCCCTTCTGACACCTTCCCCCCAAAAGTGGGAACGTTAATATCATTGTGTTGCCTTTTATTTTTTTTTTTTTTTTTTTTTTTTTTTTTTTTTTTTTTTTTTTGCGGTATGCGGGCCTCTCACTGTTGTGGCCTCCCCCGTTGCGGAGCACAGGCTCCGGATGCGCAGGCCCAGCGGCCATGGCTCACGGGCCCAGCCGCTCCGCGGCATATGGGATCCTCCCAGACCGGGGCACGAACCCGTATCCCCTGCATCGGCAGGCGGACTCTCAACCACTGCGCCACCAGGGAGGCCCTGTGTTGCCTTTTAGTAGGAGTGGAAGTTCATCTCCCCAGTAGATTTCTTGACACCAGGGGAGGGGAGAAGTGAAGTGCTTTCTGTCCTTCCTCCCACTTCATTCCTTCTTGTTGATGCCGGGTGTGGGTACAGGGTCAGCTACCTGCTGGCCCCACTGACACCAGGGTAAGAGGAAGAGAACTGCCAACTAGCCCTGCTTGGGCATCTCATTCTGTCTTACTGCCTCAGGATGGTTATGGGGATTCAGCACCCCAGTGGGTCTCACTGACACCATGTGTTGGGGGTTAGTGGGGTGCCTACTCCCTCCAACCTGTAACACCCTATTCTTATTGATGTCAGGGAGAGATGGAGGCTAAGTCCCACCATTGGACCCTACGACTGTGTGAGGGCAGCCCAGTGTTAACTAGCCTGTCAGGCACCACCTTTTAAAGTCTCTTTGCTAATGGAAAGGGGTGGAGGCTCAGCTCACCACTGGGCCACACTGAAACAACCCTGGTGGGGAATCAGAGCGCTGGCTCTTCTGGACGGCAGGAGTGGGGTGGTATGGAAGATCAAATCCTACCTTGGCCCAACTGAAACCACAGGACATAGGGGATGGGTGCAATATTCCACTGGCACTTGGCTCGAGTTGTGTGTATATTCCACTGGCACTTGGCTCGAGTAGTGTGTATATTATTGCCCAAATGTCTTCTGTCTTTAGCAACACCTTTCCTCATACTTTGGCTAGGGGGAACAGGGTTTTTTTGGGTTTTTTGGAAGCTTTTTTGTCTGTTGTTCTGTTGGTGGTTATTGATTGGGGGTTCCTGTAATACCCTCTCCAGGATGTATGGGAACCAACAGGAAACACAGGGGACTCATCACCATGTTATTCCTCAAGTCCCAAAGTCCCTAGTTAAGTCTGCCTTCTCATTTCCACCTTTCAGCGTCTTCCTATGTTTGTTTGTTGTTATGTTCAGGGTTTTAGTTTTAAGTGGGAGAACCTGGGAGAAATGGGCTACTTCATCTTCTTGGAAGCAGAGGTCTGGAGGCCTTTTGATGTTAAAAAGTACTGCTGACTGTAAATTCAAATTTGATGATATACACCTTGCCCTTTAAAAAATTTTTCTGCTAAATGATGTGGCTTCCCAAAGTTGCTACAATTTGATTTTCATACTTCTAAAAGCCAAGTGTTTTGCTGGAGTTGAAATTTAAAGATAAGCAAGAGATGAGGCTAAGATGATCTATGTGGTAACAGATTAAAGTTGGAACCATCAATATACATTTATGTTTAGCTTAATATTGCTTCATATTACCTTAATACACATGGTTATGTAGAGAGATACTTATAGATATGTGCATATACATGGGTAATGTACACACATATTATCTCTTTGCTCTGTCAGCTGAGAAGATCTAGAAGCAATGACATCCGAGCAGCAATTAGCACACCCCACACCCAGATCCTGCTGTCTAATACCGCTCTCCACTAAAAAGACCTAGTTATCCTTGAAGAAATAGCTGATTCTAGGACTGGGGCAGAAAATATACAAGATTTGTATACAAGACCATCTTATAGTGTCAGAAAGTAAGGAAGTTCCAAAAAAATATATAGGATGGGGATACCTCAGAGTGGCACAAGAGCCAACTGAAAAGAGTTCACAAGGGTCAGGACTAGAGCAATTTGAGGAACAAAGTAACTAAAGTAGAATTAGATTATAACCCAAAGTATAACATAAAAATCCATGAGTTCTTCTGATATAAATAAATAATTGGATACATAAATGCAGGAGAATAGATAAATCTCCAGTGCAAAGGAATTCCAAATACTTTATGTAGTACTCCATCTTAAGCATAACTCCCTATTCCTTTGTTGTGGGCTGAGCATATTGACTTCCTTCCAAAAAAGTACAGTATGAAAAAGGGAAAACAGTAATCTTACGATGGAGAAACCTGAAAAACACTACCTCAGCCTGGTGATCAAAGTTGACCTCAGCATTCATAATGCATATTGATACTTTGTACACTTGATGTGATCTGACAAAATAACCCTTCTACTCTGTGGTCTTCCTCCCCCAAACACATAATCCCAATATTATCATGAAAAATGCATCAAACAAATTCTAGTAGTGGGCATTCTACAAAAACCTAACTACTCAAAATTGTCAGGGTCATCCAAGGAAAATCTGAGAAGCTATCAAACCCAAGAGGAGCCTAAGGAAACATGGCAACTAAATGTAATGTGGTGTTTTGGATGAAATCCTGGAATAGAAAAAGGACATTAGGTAAAAACTAAGGAACTGGACTAATGTATGGAGTATAGTAAATGATGATGTATCAATATTTGTTAATTGATTGTAACAATGTAACATACTAACATAAGTTGATCATCATAGAGGGAAATGGGTATAGTGTACATGGAAACACTTTATACTATCTTCTCAATTTTTCTGTAAAATTAAAACACTTCTAAAAAATAAAGTCTGTAAAAACACTGTGTTTTCTTGTTTTATGATTAGGTACCTGTATTTCCTAATAAATATGTAAATTTGCTTTACCTTCCTTGATACTGATATTACAGAAAATACTAAGAAACTCTGAAAGAATTTGTAACTCCAATTCAACAAGCAATAATTCTTGGTATTAACTTTTTGGAAGAACCCACTGAATAAATCAAAGCAAATTGTCTTTAAAGGCTGAATTTCTTTTCAGTGTTTAATCTTTTATATGATTAATGCATACCACAAGCATGATTCTGTTTCAAAGGGCAGAAAATGTTGATTGTAGGCAATGTCTAAAGTACAGTGAAATATTAATGCCTGATGCTATAACAACTTTAATGTATTTTATGTTTTCAAAATGATGAATTGCTATTTCAGTGAATAAAGTATTCACTTTTATACATTTCCTACCCACCTTTTCCCAAAACACCCACAAGGAAATGCTACTATCATCTGATATTAGGTTCATCAATTTAAATTGCAGTTTTTGGTAGCTGTGGTTGCCAACGGTACTGGAATGTGTGATACTTTTACAAATCCTCTCCATGGCAAAATCTGATCTTCACAAGGTAAATCACAGTAGGTGCCTAAAGCCAAATGAAATATAGCTTTGTAGCTAGATTACCCAGCATTTTACTTAGAGGCACAATAGGATGTAGAAAAGGCCATTTCTCTTTCTGTCTTTTTCTGCTCAAAGGTCACTCACCATCTTACTTTTTATCAGCCATCTCAGAAGTTTTCCACAAATTTAGACTAAATAATGTCACTTAATGTGAATGTAGCTCAACATTCTGTTTTAGTACAGCTAATCTCACATTATTTTATTGGTGCTAAATATGTAAATCATCAGCAAATTTTTGTACTTAACTTTTTTTTTTTGATGTGGACCACTTTTTAAAGTCTTTATTGAATTTGTTACAATACTGCTTCTGTTTTATGTTTTGGTTTTTTGGCTGCGAGGCATGTGGGACCATAGCTCCCCGACGAGGGATTGAACCCACACCCCCTACATTGGAAGGCGAAGTCTTAACCACTGGACCGCCAGGGAGGTACCTGTACTTAACTTTTAAAAATAATTAAAATAAGCTATTCAACACATTTTCCCTTAAAAAAAAAAAAAAGCAACTCTTCTTAGGCTGGCCCTGGGCACATACGTGACTTTGCCATTTTTTCCATGGACTATTTTCTTATCTGTTCTACTGTGTCACATGTGTTCTACCTTCTCAAAAAGAAGCATTTAAAAATTCATCTACGCACTCATGCATTCATACATTTATTAAATAAATCTATTGAACACCTACATACGGCACAGAAAAAAAGGCAGAAAACTAATCTGGGTTGCACAGAAAGTAATGAACTCAGTTAAAATTTTTGGTGAAAACAGGTGTTAATCTACTGGAAATTACATTTCATTACGGGGACTCACAGACTCAAGGAAAACCAAGACCTAAATAATAATAAAGTAATAAAAGCACTAGCCATTTACTGAGTGCCTGCTTGTACCTGACTCTGAAACTCTAAAATCATTACAGATGTTTTGAGGATTGTCTGATATAATTGTAATCTCCATTTTACAGATGAAAATAACAAGCTTCAGAGACATTAGGTTACTTGCCTCAAGTGAAGTGGCCCAGAAACTACAGAACTGGAAATTGAACCTTAGACTTCATAATGCCAAAGTCTGCTTTTAATCACAATGTGTGTGTGTGTGTGTGTGTGAGAGAGAGAGAGAGAGAGAGAGAGAGAGAAACAGAGAAACAGAGAGAGAGAGAGAGAATGTGTTTAATAGAGAACTTCTGAGAAATGGCAAGAAAACTGCCAGGTATCCATAAAACAATAATTTAGGAGCTTCCTACTATACAAGTAATTGTTAATCATATGGCTGGACTAAGCATCTCTCACTTCTGAACTAAGAAATCAAAAGCTTCCAGAAGTTGTGTCTAAATTTTACACTTACATAAGATACTTCATACAGAATGCTCAAGTATAATAACTAAAGAGCCCTGAGAATACTGGAAGCATTCATATCAGTATGATTTCATATTGTGGATAATAGAGGATTTAAGAAATTGGCAGATGCAACTGCAGACTCATTTGTTATCATTTCTGTGAAGGGCAAGATAATTGAATAAAATGAGAAAAATGAAAAAAGAATGGCTAGCAATTTTAGGTCGTTTGCTTAATCTCCATACTAGGAAAGACTAAGCAAAAAAAAAAAAAAAATTCTCGAAATTTTATTTTGAAAGCACCTACAAGTGTATATGGTCTTTTTCTACCAAATAACTTGGAATTATGTACTGTGAAATAAGTCTAATCTTCTCTGATGATAAAATTGCTGACTTTATTTGAAACTATGAAATGAAAAATGAGGTAATAATAAGAAATTCTTAAGAAAAGGAGTAGAAAAAACAAAATTATAAGAGTTATGTTAAAAAATATTTTGAAACAAACATAAAATCCCCATTACTGGTACAGAGCTTTTAAAACCTTATTTTGATTTTAAGTTTTAATAAATATTTATATGTTTACATAATTACTGTCATAAGGAAGACACAATTTTAGGTCAGCTTTCTTCATTCTTTCTTTATTAAGCATTATAATATAGTAACAGTGTAATTTTCTACTAAGTGGATATAATTTCCTAAACTGTTTTCCTATTGTTAACAATTAAAGGTGTTTCTAATTTTTTGTTATTGCAAATGACATGACAATGAGCATCTTTATATAATAATTTTCTGGATTATAAATTATTTATTGGCATAAGCTTCCAGAATTAGAATTAATGTGTAAAAAGCTATTAACATTTTATCTTGCTAGACATTGCCAAATTACTTGTCAAAAGATGGAACCAAATTATATTGCAAAAATCTTTGCCAACAGAAGACATTATATATAATTTTTGATTTTGCTAAATTAATACGTTGGAAACCTATGTTCCATTTCTTTGAATTCTTTGATAACAGAGTGCTGCTGGAGTCTGGGAGGGCAGCCATGTCCATGAAGGCTCCCCAGAGTTGGAGCGGGGAAGTAGAAAAAGGTAAAAAAAATACTAATTGTATTTTCCCTCGATTGTTATCTCTCACTCTTTTCTGGCTCTGTGTAACTTATATCCAGGTAGCTGGAGAAAAATCATGTGGCAGGGCAAATTGGTGTTCCAATAAATTAATAATCACCAGCTTCAAATGGATTTTCAAGACTGGAAATAGTGCTCTGACCTACAGTACGTTCTTTCTAATTCTCCTTAAGGACTATTTTCTGAGAAGCTTTACCTGCCCTCCTCAAATGTTCCTCCATCCTCTCTACTTCCTTCTCTCTGAGCTGGTGAGGTGCTTCATGACTCATTAAGAACACAGAAGTCAGTAAATAGTCCACTGCCAAATCCATTAATTCATTAGCGTTTGCGTTGGTCTTTGTGTTCCCTTTTACTACAGGAGTTAAAGGTAAAAGGCCATGTGCACTGCAGAAAGCATTTCATTCTCTCTCATCTCCTCAAGTACGTCACAGCCCTGCGTTTTCTACAGCCCATCTACTCCTTAGGAACGATTCTTGCCAAAATTCAACCTCATCCTAGACTAGTGACTCCAACTTAAAATGTTAAAAACTCTACGTGCAACATGAAAGCCTCCCTCCTCCCCTCCTCCCTGCATATCTTCTTTAGCCAATTCATGTCTGAACTTTTCAAAATTGTTATCTTCATATATTGTTTCCATGTCCTCACGTCCCATGTACTCTATAATTTACATCCATCTGACTTCTCTCACCGTAATCTCACTGCCCACTGTCCTGAAATTTTACTTATGGAGGTCACCAGCGATCTCCATGTCAGTATAGCCAACGAATAGTTTTTGTCCTATTTCTAGGCTCTTTCCTTCTTTAAAAAAGGAAAAGAAAAACAAAAACCGTTTTTTTTTCTTCTATGCTTTTACACACTCATCATCTTCTGTCTTGGTATATTTTACTGGCTTTCTGTGTTTAATCTGATTTCTAGTATTCTATTGGTTTCCTTTATCTTCAGTGGAACAAAGCAGTATATGAAGGATTATTCTCAACAGTTAGTTCTCATAATATCAGTATTAGTAGCACCAGTCAATACTCTATAAGGCTTATCATGTGCCAGACACTATTCTAAGACACTGTTTAAATACATATATATAGACACACACAAATATATATGAGGTTTTCCTCCTCATAGGCCTATGAAATAAGCCTATTGTTATACCCATGTTACAAATGAGAAAACTGAGTCAATGAGAGGCCAAGGTCCCATGATCAGTACATGGTGAAGCCCCGCCTGAGTTGATGCTGGAACTTTAGAGTAGACATGATAAATAATGTCTCACAGATTGACCTTAAAAGTGAGCAACATTTAATTAATAACTTGTTAAGTATCAGAAAAAAATGGAACATTTTAAATTGAATGTATCAGTAACTAAGAATGACTCTTATTGAATGAAATTATTTTTCATTATTCTTTTGAAAGAAGAATATTCTTGTGTAAGTGTTTCACAGTTTTTTTTTTCATTCACAAATTTATTCATTTATTGGACACACATTTCCTACACACCTTCTATGTGCCAGTGTCTGCTGCCAGCTGTTTTGCAAAATCAGAAGAAAAGGAAAGGTAATTCCTTTTCACCATTGCCTCAGCCAGAAAGCTTTCCCCAACAGGTTCTCAGAGGCTCTCCCAGAGAAACAGATTTCTCTTTTCCTGTATAATTAATCACAAATTGTAAGGTGCAGGGCTCGGCCATAGAGGGATGGATGGTCAGAGGTGTTCCATGCAAGGCTGGGGGAGGCTTTTGTGTTTGGTTAGCTGTTAGGAAATGCTAATTTCCTTTTCTCTTGCCATTAGGCACTAATTCCCTGCTGTGCCAGAAATTTTTTGCCGGCTGGGGCCAGAAAGGTGAAGGGAGCTGCACAGCACAAATGCCACAGAATCACCTGCACCAGGAAACTGCTGCTGGGCCAGGAAGGTGACTGTTCACCCAGCGTTTGTGCCAACAATGGACCTCACAACTCCTTTGCTTCTTGTCCTTGGGAGCAGGCCTAAGAGTAGGGACTAAATTCGGTCTCTGACTGTCTCAGGTCGCTAAGCGTGTACCCTACAGACGAGGTTCCACTAGCAATTAAGCATCTAATCCAAATCTCCTAGCTCAGGAACAAAAGCCAAGGCTTAACTCTTTCCTGGCTGCTGACTGCAAGGAGATCCGTGTTGCCTGCCCGTCAGAGCCACGTGTCTGCGTCCCCACATCTACTGCTCTGAAGGGGAGACAGCCCACAGCAAGCTCCCAAGCCCTACAGCACAGATACCCTGAAAGCTCGGGGAGGGCAATGTGTGTTCCTTCTGCTTCTCACAAACACAAGGCAAAACGGGCTGCACCCACCTCACCCTAACACCTCTGCCTCTGCAGGTCTCATCCCAGAAACGCCCTTTACTTTTAAAGAACCAGGTGGCCAGAACTGTGACCACAGATGACAATTTTTCTGCCATTTTATTTTAGCCCTATGCAAAGAGCCTCTAGCGTGGCCCTATGACTCTGTTCGCCTGGTGTTGACACCTTGTATGATCACCACCTCCCTCTGAGCATAGACAGGACCTGTGACTTTTTTCTAAACAATTGAATATGGCAAAGGTGAAGGGGTTTGGCAGATGTTATAAAGGTCCCAAGTCAAAAGGGTAAATCAAAAAGGAGATTATCCTGTGTGGCCTTAATCAGGTGAAAGCTCATAAAAGAGGCACCAGGCCTTCTACAGGCCAGAGACCCTCCTTGCTGGCTGAAGCAAGCAGCCACACTGAAGAAGCCCACAGGGAGGAACTGCATTGCCTCTAGGATCTGGGGTGGCCTCCAGTGACAATCAGCAAAAAGCTGGGGACCCCAGTCTTGGAGCAACCAGGATATGAATTCTGCCAACGTCCTGAATGAGCATGGAAGTCATTCCCCCCCAGACTGATGTCCACATGAAAATGTGGTCCACTCAACACGTTTATCAGAGCCTGGTGAGACCCCAAGCAGAGGACCCAGTGCCTGGACTCCTGACCCATAAAACCTGGGTTGTTTTAAGCCACTAATTTGTTACTCAGCAAACAGATAACTAATACAATTCCTAAGCATTCAGATCCTACATTTTTAAATGACTGGTGACTCAGCTGTATTGCAGCCATGGTCTTCATCATTAATAACTTTAAATCACCGGCCAATTAATATATTCCTTCTATTCATTGCCCCTTGGGTCCATGGTGCATATTTTTTGAGACCACTGAGCTCTTGAGATATTCTGTCAATCATTTCTCATTTCTTCTCAACCTTGCCTTTTTAGTCACTGAGAGCCCATATTGCAAAGAAAGATCTTAAAGTGAGTAGAAAACTACATTAAACAAAAAGATATGGATCCTATGCTCGACACACAAATATTACAAAAATATATTCTTTTTCTTTTAATCAAGCTTTCACATGCACAAAGAGAAAATCATATTTTATTCCTGCTTGTCTTAAGCCTCATGAAGCCTTCAGTTCATAAACTTCTAGAAAACTTTCAAAGTTCTCAACAAATATGTTTTGTAGTTCAGATCATTTTAGAAATCAACTGCCATATACCAATAGGATTTTTTCCCCATGGAGTTTGACAAGCTGAACCTATTTATATGGAAGAGCGGGCCAAGAAAGGCTAGGATACTTCTAAAGACTCCAAATGCCAGATATGAAGAATTATTATAAAGTGATACTTTATAGTATATTATAAAGTATGATGTTGGCACAATGATTTAAAAAATAATAAACCAACAGAAGAAAAAGAGGTTCCCAACACAGGCCCATGCATGTATTTAAATCTGATATATGGAAGATGGGACATTACAAATCAGAGTGGAACAATGTTCTATATACTGATTGGTACCCCATGATAGGTTCCCAATATAGGGGTGGGGGATAAATAAAACGGAAGAAATCTTCATTTAGGAATTTAGTTAACTACCAAACAATGAAAAGAAAAAGAGGTAAAAAAAAGGTATAAGCCAGTATTTTTAAACTATAACACAGTAAACAGTTATATAAATCATGTTATTCATTGTGTTTTGCAATCATTTATCATTTTAAAACAATCTAGGGTTAAGAGAGGCTGACTGACCTTTTAAAATATATTAATTACTGCCTATGATTCAGCTCTTAAAAATATATGCTTAATTTGTGATTGAGAAAGGGGATTCATTTTAAAAAATAGCTTTAACATGCCTTTGGCCTAACAAAAGCCAAACATGGGATGTATTTCAAAATCATAGGATTATGAAGATTGGATGTGAGCATGATGAAACAAGATTGGTCATGAATTGATAAGTACTAAAGCAAAATAATGGGCATCTAGGGATTTATTATGTATGTGTGTGTTTGACATTTTCCATAACTAAGAAAGTATTTTTAAAAAGGACAAAAAAGAGTGTTTGGTAAAGCATCTCAAGTAAGAAAGTTAAACAATAAGTCCCCTACATACAAATGAGTTCCATTCCGAGAACGCGTTCCTTAAGTCCAAATTGTTTGTAAATCCAACAAAGTTAGCCTAGGTACCCAACTAACAAATCGGCTATATAGTACTGTACTGAAATAGGTTTATAATACTTTTCACACAAATAATACATACAAAACAAACAGAAAAAATAAAGAAAACATTTTTAATCTTACAGTACAGTACTCTGAAAAGTACAGTGGTACCAGCTACTTTACCTCTGCTTTTACGCTTGCTTCTGGACATCCTGGGCTTGAAATAAAGATACTCCACTACTGTCCTCTATACAGTTCTGTAAACTACACAAAAGCACAACCACCTGTAGAAGATGCATGCACGTGACAATTTACCCCAGACACTTGAACTTACGTGATTGGACATGAGAATGCATGTTTGCATCTTTGAATGTTCACAACTTGAAGGTTTGTATGTAGGGGACTTACTGGACAGAACTTGTGTGCTATTATTTTAAAAAAACACACATGTATATATGTGCATATATATGTAGGCATAATAAAATGTGCATAAAAATTTATGTTATATATATACACACACACACACATATATACATAATTAACATAACTTTTGGGGGCAGGCAAGTCTACATTCTTACACGGTCATGTTACAGGTGAGGATCCTGATCACTCCTGGGTGGTTATCTTCTGTTTGCCCTCCCAGGTCCCCTCTCCACCCTTCTCTGGTGAACTGGAAGGGTGAGGTTGACAGAATCCCAGCCCCTGAGACTTCTAACTGGGTCTGGGCCATGGAGAGCATCAGAGAGATGGGAGGGAGGGAGGAGGAAAGTGAAGGCAGGGGATTTGTTTCCCTGGCTTTCTCCCTGCTAGATAGCCTCCAAGTGGGCTAACTATGACCTTTTACTGAAGGTTACCGTACCTCTCAAGGAGACCAATTCTCCAGGGGTCCTTTTTCTGCTGGGGTCCTAAAACTGATCCCTCTCTTCTTCCCTTTGGACATAGAGATTGTCTCAGCTCCTAGCCCCAGGTTCCTGCACAATCCCTCCTATGGGGCTGTACTCACACCCTCGTAACAGTTTTGTGAGCCATCTGTTATCTATTAGGACCCTAATTACCACCCTCCTCATTAAACAATAGATGGTACACAGTTATTATAAATAGAGATGGGGAGATTATTATTCTCTACATTTGCAAATACTTCCAGTATTGCAGTTATGTCCTAGGTGATTCCCAAACTGGACACAGCAGATATAGGAATAAAGGAAAAGAGAGATGTGCAATTGGGGGTTATCAACTAGATACTCACTGGTCCACAAACCAGTTCCTTTTGCTAATAGACATGGAGGGAACTGAGAAGACAGTCCTTTCTCTGAGAAGCCCAATTGTGAGAGCAATTCAGCTCTTTTAACTTTCCCTATATCTGAACCTAGACTCAGTGTTATAGGACTATTAGAGCACATCAAATATTTGCACTATAGTTACCTGGATACATGTATTTATCTCCTCCAGTAGGCTGTGAGCAATTCAAGGAAAAGAGTCCATCTCATTCAACTTTATATCCTTGCCATCTAGCACAGTGTCTGCCATATAACAGACACAGTAAATGTTAATTGAATGAATAAATGCCTGCTTGAATAAATGAATGCCAGTGGGGCCAGTGTGTTCCATAGCAGGGCTCTAAACAGAGGCTCTTCTCACCTTCCAGTCACCATCTGGCTTCCAAAAGCAGCACCAAATCCAAATGTGACCTTGGTACCATGGAATAAAGAATCTTTCTCATCTGAATCACTCGCATCTGCCTCGCTACAGTCAACATAAGGTCTTGAGGCTGAGACACACCTTCATTTGTTAAAAGGGGGAGGGGAGCAGATGGCAAATGAAGGTACTAAAGCTCGTTAATTCCTAATGGAGTTGTCCTCCTGGATGTAATTAGAACAAAAAGAAGAGCCAAAGGAGGAGGGTTTGGGAAATAAAGTAGGCAGCTGGAAGAGGTTCATGAACGGTATAAACCCTCAGGGAGCTTTCCATTAGAGAGAATAATAATGTCCACACTTCACAATGGCATAGTTCTCCTCAACCAGCAAAACACATCTGCATACATTATTTCAATAGCGTCTCAGGAAATGATTGTAAGACACAGAGGAGAGTTTTATTTTTCCAATTGTGTAAATTAAAAAAGTTAAACTTCTCCTCAGAGAAGTTAAGCCACCTGCCCTGAGTAACATGGCTAGAAAGTTGTAGAATAAGGATGGATTTCAAACATTCTGACACTGAATTTGGTCTCCATCCATTCCATGGCTATAAATGGAGAGAGTGACCTTCAGACCAATTCTAAAAAGCATGTGACACTCCACCCAGCTCAGCTATTCCACAGCATGCTCTTTTCTTCCATGCTCACTACCAATCACTTAAAGACAACCAGTTGCCTTCTATTTTTGATTGGCAAGTGGGACACAGAAGTTCTTATGAGCCTAGAGTTTTTATTTCTTTATGTCCCCATGGAAGACCTCAAGCCAAGAGAGAAGGGAACTCTTCCTATTAGACTTAGTTAACTGACTCCATTTCTTCCCACTGTTCCAACACAAAATAAATTTATTCAAATATGTAGTTGCATTGAAATTGAGAATTACATATTGTACTTTGATCTTATAGGAAGTGTGCAGCATAAATCTGAGATATCAGCATTAAATGCAGAGACTTTATAACTAAGGGCTTGCTAGTAAGCCTGGGTTTTCATACTCAGGTCAGTCTACCCAAAAAGAAGTACGTTATTTGAAAATTGACTCTTTGCATTAAAGTAAACTTGCCCCTTAAAGTCTTCTTCTTCCTCTCTCAAAGACACACAGCTGACTTAGTTCAGAAGCAAGCTGAAAAGAGTAAGGAAGATGTTCTATTTAACCAGCATCAATTGCTTATAACTATCCTGTTCTCAGCATCTTTTCCCCCCAAGGAAGCATTCAGCCAACATTTTTATTGGACTGATGCCCAGATGGCTCCATTAATTCATGCAACTACCTTTGTTGGAGTGCTCCAGGCATTATTACTCATGAATCCTACAGAGCACAAATATATCTCTAGAAATACTGTCATTTGTATTACATATGACCTTAAAGCATCTTCATAAATTATACCTTCAAAGCAAACTAGAGAGCACTGAAGTCTTTTGCTATGTTAGTCATGTTAGTTTCACTAGACCCATTGTCTTTTCTTTACATATGCAATGTAACCAAATTGGTTTTAGTGATCTGGGTCCTTCAGATTCATCAACTTTATCTTAAAATGTATAAGATATATGATCTTTAGATCTGTAATGGTATCTTTCTGCTCTGTGGGTTTCATTGGTTCAAACTTATCTTCCAATTATGTCTTCCTGAGATGTATTCTAGCTATGATGAGGGCTTCTAGGCTGTGGTTTATTTCTGGTACTGTATCTATTAAGTAATCAAACAAGAAAAACAACAAAAATTGTGCTTTGGCTTCATATACATTAGACCATTTAACATGAAACCTGTCCATTTTCAGAGATTTTGGCAACAAATATAGTCACTTAATTATTAAATTAGTTACCTTATCCTAAACAATTATCAGTAGCCCACCACAGTAATAAGAAAGTTCTTTCTCAAAATAATTACCATTTGATTTCCAATTGCTTATAAAATGAGCACTGCTTTCTACCCAAAATTTCCATGAAATCTTAAAGTCCCCTACTATGATTGTGTTACTGTCGATTTCTCCTTTTATGGCTGTTAGTATTTGCCTTATGTATTGAGGTGCTCCTATGTTGGGTGCATAAATATTTACAATTGTTATATCTTCTTCTTGGATCGATCCCTTGATCATTATGTAGTGTCCTTCTTTGTCTCTTCTAGTAGTCTTTATTTTAAAGTCTATTTTGTCTGATATGAGAATTGCTACTCCAGCTTTCCTTTGGTTTCCATTTGCATGGAATATCTTTTTCCATCCCCTTACTTTCAGTCTGTATGTGTCTCTAGGTCTGAAGTGGGTCTCTTGTAGACAGCATATATATGGGTCTTGTTTTTGTATCCATTCAGCCAATCTGTGTCTTTTAGTGGGAGCATTTAGTCCACTTACATTTAAGGTAATTATTGATATGTATGTTCCTATTCCCATTTTCTTAATTGTTTTGGGTTTGTTATTGTAGGTCTTTTCCTTCTGTTGTGTTTCTTGCCTAGAGAAGTTCCTTTAGCATTTGTTGTAAAGCTGGTTTGGTGGTGCTGAACTCTCTCAGCTTTTGCTTGTCTGTAAACGTTTTAATTTCTCCATCAAATCTGAATGAGATCCTTGCTGGGTAGAGTAATCTTGGTTGTAGGTTTTTCTCCTTCATCACTTTAAATATGTCCTGCCACTCCCTTCTGGCTTGTAGAGTATCTGCTGAGAGATCAGCTGTTATCCTGATGGGGATTCCCTTGTGTGTTATTTGTTGTTTTTCCCTTGCTGCTTTTCTATGATTTCTTTAATATGATTTAATTTTTGACAGTTTGATTAATATGTGTCTTGGCGTATTTCTCCTTGGATTTATTCTGTATGGGACTCTCTGTGCCTCCTGGACTTGATTAACTATTTCCTTTCCCATATTAGGGAAGTTTTCAACTATAATCTCTTCAAATATTTTCTCAGTCCCTTTCTTTTTCTCTTCTTCTTCTGGAACCCCTATAATTCGAATGTTGGTGCGTTTAATGTTGTCCCAGAGGTCCCTGAGACTGTCCTCTGTTCTTTTCATTCTTTTTTCTTTATTTTGCTCTGCATCAGTTATTTCCACTATTTTATCTTCTACCTCACTTATCCGTTCTTCTGCCTCAGTTATTCTGCTATTGATCCCATCTAGAGTATTTTTCATTTCATTTATTGTGTTTTTAATCAATGCTTGATTCATCTTTAGTTCTTCTAGGTCCTTGTTAACTGTTTCTTGCATTTTGTCTATTCTATTTCCAAGATTTTGGATCTTGGAAATAGAATCTTGGATCATCTTTACTATCATTATTCTGAATTCTTTTTCAGGTAGACTACCTATTACCTCTTCATTTGTTAGGTCTGGTGGGTTTTTATCTTGCTCCTTCTCCTGCTGTGTGTTTTTCTGTCTTCTCATTTTGCTTATGTTACTGTGTTTGGGGTCTCCTTTTTGCAGGCTGCAGGTTCGTAGTTCCCGTTGTTTTTGGTGTCTGTCCCCAGTGGCTAAGGTTGGTTTAGTGGGTTGTGTAGGCTTCCTGGTGGAGGGGACTAGTGCCTGTATTCTGGTGGATGAGGCTGGATCTTGTCTTTCTGCTGGGCAGGTCCATGTCTGGTGGTGTGTTTTGGGGTGTCTGCTGACTTTTTATGATTTTAGGCAGCCTCTCTGCTAATGGGTGGCGTTGTGTTCCTGTCTTGCTAGTTGTTTGGCTTAGGGTGTCCAGCACTGTAGCTTGCTGGTCGTTGAGTGAAGCTGGGTGCTGGTGTTGAGATGGAGATCTCTGGAAGATTTTCGCCGTTTCATATTATGTGGAGCTGGGAGGTCTCTTGTGGACCAGTGTCCTGAAGTTGGCTCTCCCACCTCAGAGGCACAGCACTGACTCCTGGCTCCTCAATTTGGGATGATGTGTTGTCTATTCATGTATTCCACAGATGCAGGGTACATCAAGTTGATTGTGGAGTTTAATCCGCTGCTTCTGAGGCTGATGGGAGAGATTCCCCGTTCTCTTCTTTGTTCGCACAGCTCCCGGGGCTCAGCTTTGGATTTGGCCCCGCCTCTGTGTGTAGGTCGCCGGAGGGCGTCTGTTCTTCGCTCAGACAGGACGGGGTTAAAGGAGCAGCCGCTTCGGGGACTCTGGCTCACTCAGGCCGGGGGGGAGGGAGGGTCACGGAGTGCGGGGCGAGCCTGCAGCGGCAGAGGCTGGCGTGACGTTGCACCAGCCCGAGGCGCGCCGTGCGTTCTCCCAGGGAAGCCGTCCCTGGATCCTGGGACCCCGGCAGTGATGGGCTGCACAGGCTCCCGGAAGGGCGGTGTGGGCAGTGACCTGTGCTCGCACACAGGTCTCTTGGCAGCGGCAGCAGCAGCCCCAGCGTCCCACGCCCATCTCTGGGCTCCAGGCTTTCAGCCTCAGCTCGCGCCCGTCTGTGGAGCTCCTTTAAGCAGCGCTCTTAATCCCCTCTCCTCGCGCACCAGGAAACCAAGAGGGAAGAAAAAGTCTCTTGCCTCTTCGGCAGCTTCAGAGTTTTCCCGGACTCCCTCCCGGCTAGCTGTGGCACATTAGCCCCCTTCAGGCTGAGTTCTCACCACCAGCCCCAGTCCTCTCCCTGCGCTCTGACCGAAGCCTGAGCCTCAGCTTCCAACACCGCCCAGCCCGGCAGGTGAGCAGACAAGCCTCTCGGGCTGGTGAGCGCCGGTCGGCACCGATCCTCTGTGCGGGAATCTCTCTGCTTTACCCTACCCAGGTACGTGGGGAGTTTCTTGCCTTTTGGGAGGTCTGAGGTCTTCTGCCAGTGTTCAGTAGGTGTTCTGTAGGAGTTGTTCCATGTGTAGCTGTATTTCTGGTGTATCTGTGGGGAGGAAGGTGATCTCCACGTCTTACTCTTCCACCATCTTCCCCGGAAGTCTATCCTTCTTCTTCCTCCATGAAATCTTTTAATAAATATTCTTGTTTCATATTAGGAGTTTAAATGAATAAAGCATTATTCACATAAGAGAAATAAGTACTTTGATCTACTACATTATTTTCAAAAGGAAAGTAGAACCACAATGTATGATGATATCCTGAACATGATCTGGGACACAAAAAAATCAGTATTATCTGTGAAACCCTGAGCAAAATTTCTCTCCTTTGTGGACAGAAAACAACAATGTCATTCAGCTATTTACATATGGCCCAGATACTAATGAGGAACTGTTTCCTGCTTTCTGTGAAGGAAAAGTGAACTATGAATAAATATCACTGGGGTCATTATCACCTGCACACACAGGTAACTGGTGGCTTGCAACAAAATAGTGTCAGAAGCAAAATGGATCTGTAGCAGGAAAATCTGTCTTAAGGCATGATTGGGGGTAAAAGACTAACTGTGGATAAATATTTGTGGTGTCTGGCAAAGCTCTCCAAGTTTCAAGATGAGGAAAGACCTTTCACGCATATATGGAACTTTCCATGAGAGTTCTAGAGCCTTTCAACCTCAGAATATATCTGGCCTATCCTCTTTTCAAAAGGTAAACTGACAGGATCTTGGAGAAATGGGAGTTGAACCTACTCTTAGAGATCTTCAGAGAAGAGGAATTTCAGCTTCCTGGCTTAGCTACGTTGCTTCTATCTAGTTTATTTTACATGGCCACACTTATCATGCTTAAAAATCAGCCCAAGTCCACCTGTTATTTTTTTTTAGCAGCATTCACTCATTTATTCAATAATTATATATTGAGCACCTCTTATAGTCCAGGCACAACTTTAGTAGCTGGGATTCAAGAGAGAACAAAAGAGACCATAATTCTTCCTCTTGTTGTCTTTATTATTCTAGCAATAAACAGTTCAATTCCCCGTAACATCCTTATTTCTTGTATGAAATTGGGTCAACTTCTTTGACCAAAGCTAGTTTTGTTAGAATTTAATTTCTTTAACAAAAAATTCAGCGACATGAAAACCAACACTAGTTTTGTACTCACAATTTGACAGCATTTGGGGCTGGTTCTTTTTTATTATTTGTCATTCCCATGTTTCCTAGAGGTGTACCCTGAACTGAAGAACAGTTTCCCTCCATCCTGGAAGGATACCAGTTCAACCGCATACGCATCCCTGAGGGACACAGGCGGAATGTGAAGAAAGAGGGGGCCTAGCCAGCCATATGGCCCATTCAACATTGGGGAAAAATGGAACTGCCTTTACATCAAGTTTCCTAGGGAGGATATAGGGAAAGCTTGTACAGAATTACCACTCCAGCTAATCTGTAACTATTGCTACTACTACCATTGTCCTTTGACCTCACATACATTAGAATACTCGGTCCTCACAGCAACTCCATGAGGAACAGATGAGAAAACAGGCTGGAAAAGGTAAGTGACTTGTCTACAATTAACAGCTCTGACAAATGGTGGTGCTGAAATTCAAACTTATTTCAGGGGTCCGTCTCATGAAAAACCTATGATGTTAGTTATCTAATAAAACCATAGAAAGGGAGGAAAACCTAGGCAGAACACTCTATGACATAAATCACAGCAAGATCCTTTTTGACCTACCTCCTAGACAAATGGAAATAAAAACAAAAATAAACAAATGAGACCTAATGAATTAAAAGCTTTTGCACAGCAAAGGAAACCATAAACAAGATGAAAAGACAACCCTCAGAATGGGAGAAAATATTTGCAAATATTTGAAGCAACTGACAAAGGATTAATCTCCAAAGTTTACAAGCAGCTCATGCAGCTCAATATCAAAAAAACAACCCCATCCAAAAATGAGAAGACCTAAATAGACATTTCTCCAAAGAAGATATACAGATTGCCAACAAACACATGAAAGGATGCTCAACATCACTAATCATTAGAGAAATGCAAATCAAAACTACAATGACGTATCACCTCACACCAGTCAGAGTGGCCATCATCAAAAAATCTAGAAACAATAAATGCTGGAGAGGGTGTGGAGAAAAGGGAATCTTCTTGCACTGTTGATGGGAATGTAAATTGATACAGCCACTATGGAGAACAGTATGGAGATTCCTTAAAAAACTAAAAATAGAACTACCATATGGCCCAGCAATCCCACTACTTGGCATATACCCTGAGAAAACCATAATTCAAAAAGAGTCACGTAGCACAACGTTCATTGCAGCTCTATTTACAATAGCCAGGACATGGAAGCGACCTAAGTGTCCATCGACAGATGAATGGATAAAGAAGATGTGACACATATATACAATGGAATATTACTCAGCCATAAAAAGAAACGAAATTGAGTTATTTGTAGTGAGGTGGATGGACCTAGAGTCTGTCATACAGAGTCAAGTAAGTCAGAAAGAGAAAAACAAATACCATATGCTAACACATATATATGGAATCTAAAAAAAAAGGTTCTGAAGAACCTAGGAGCAGGACAGGAATAAAGACACAGATGTAGAGAATAGACTTGAGGACACGGGGAGGGGGAAGGGTAAGCTGGGTGAAGTGAGAGTGTGGCATGGACATATATACACTACCAAATGTAAAATAGATAGCTAGTGGGAAGCAGCCACATAGCACAGGGAGATCAGCTCAGTGCTTTGTGACCACCTAGAGGGGTGGGGAAGGGAGGGTGGGAGGGAGACGCAAGAGGGAGGAGATATGGGGATATATGTGTATGTATAGCTGATTCACTTTGTTATAGAGCAGAAACTAGCACACCATTGTGAAGCAATTATACTCCAATAAAGTTGTTTAAAAAATAGAAACGAATTAAACTTTAACCATCATTATTTCATCCTATAGAATGACATAACCCAAGAGAAAAAGATAGAGGTGTTGAATATCACTCATGCATTTTCAGTTCCTTCTGTGAATCTTAGCTACTGTAATAAAAGCATTGTTTTGAGCATTGTTTTATATGCATCCTCATATAAGACCACACATGCCTGTATCGATTAAAATTTAAAAGAAACAAATATTAACTGCAGATATCTAGTTCTCTTACCTTGAACAAAGTAGCTTCAGGTGCTTCCACTTTTGAAGCTGGATAAATATCAGACAGGAACGAAGTTCACTTTAGTTTGGTCCAGGAAGAAAAAAGATTCACAGCTCTGAGAATAAAGAAAGAATCAGACCTTGTCAGGGCATTTGGTTCTAATTAACTAGTGACAAAATGGTTCTACACTGCAACTATGTAAAAGTGGCTGAGTTATTTGAGCTAGGAAAGGTCAAAAACAATGATTATGATCAAGATATTATTATTACTGCATATACTTTTGATTATTGGGAGTGAATTTTCCTCTCTCTTTTCCTCATTAAAATTTTATGGTTTATCAATTTAAAGTTGATAAGTGAACAAGATAATTTAACATTATTTTGATAATGGAGCATATTCCTTGGAAAACATAAATCCCTGGAGGCTTTCTCAATTCGCCTTCTTCTATCCCCACAAAGCTGCCTCTGTCTAGTATTGAGCCATGGCTTTGCTCAAGAAAGCAAAACAAAACACAAATTATCTAGTGGTAGCAATCTGAATGAAGACCTGGCCCAGAGGACAAAAAATGTGATTTAACATAAAATAGGATGTCATGATCTAAACTACTCATTTGGCATTTACCATAAATCCCTGAGTACCATTAGTTGTCTTTTCAGATAAATTCAATAAAAATTTATTGACTATTTTCCATGTACAAGCACTTTGCTAGATATTAAGAAAATGGAGGTGAATAGAAGACCAGGCTCTCTTCTCTGCAATCTATCTTTGAAGAAAGGAATATATGCAAACAATCCTGACATAATTTCAGGGTTAGAGTGAAAAAATAGCATACTTTTGAAGAGTAATGCTAACTTGAAATGATTATATTTTATTCTTTCTGATCTATTGTAAACCCTTGGAAACCAGAAATTTGTATTTTTCAGAATCTTTGCACGTGAGTATTTTAATCAGTAGTCCTTTTTAGTGAAGGACAGAAATTGTGTATGTTCTAAGGTACACGTGTAGCCTGATATCAGCTTCAGACACAGTTGGATCAGGCTTTTTTGTTTTTTGGTTTTTTGGTACGCGGGCCTCTCACTGTTGTGGCCTCTCCCGTTGCGGAGCACAGGCTCTGGACGCACAGGCTCAGCGGCCATGACTCACGGGCCCAGCTGCTCCACGGCATGTGGAATCCTCCCAGACCGGGACACGAACCCATGTCCCCTGCATCGGCAGGCAGACTCTCAACCACTGCACCACCAGGGAAGCCCGGATCAGGCTTTTTAAAGAGGACATAAGAATTTCTTTCTCCATTCCTTGGGTCTGGTTTTCTCTATATTGGCTTCATTCTTCAAAGATCCTCTAATAGTGGGATTAAAGATAGCCCCAGAAATACTGCACCTGGTTAGTAACCCTGGGAGAAAGACAGCTTCTCTTCCCAACAGTTTTAGTCCAAGGTCATGGAATTCATTCCTAATGGACTGTTTTATGTCGTGTGCCCATCACCACACAATTCACTGGGGCCAGAGAAATGGACTACACTGATTGGCCAGTCTGAGTCATGTGCCCACTGCCGGAGCTCTGCTGCTTCCAAAGCACATGACTGAGAGATGTAGGGAGAGACGCCCCAAAGGGGAACCTAAATGTAGTTACCATAGGAAAGGCAATGTCTCCTGGGCAAGATAAATATCATGTGTCACCACAAAAAGAACTCAGCAAATATTTGTTAATTGATGTATTGATTAGTAAGTCTGGGATAAGTGAAATGATGATAAATACAATGTGTGAAGGGAAACACAGCCAAGATAAATTGTGAAATGGAGCTACACAGGTGGGCAGTATCCTACGAGGCCTCTTGGAAACAAATCAACAAAAAGGAGCTGACCTTGACTGTTTGCACTGTTTGAGAAGAATTAACTGAGTCTACAATCAGTAAACAATCCTGAGGGCTTGGTAAGGTGAGTTCTGCCTTCTGTGATATGAAAATTGTGTCATAGGTATCAGAGGGTGAACATGGCTAACTGTCTGTGATTGCCACAAAACAAGAAAAATAAAATAAAACAGAAATCTTAAATCAGTCCTTGAATCACAACAGATACAATTATGAAAACTAGACTATATATTAATCGGATTTTCATGTATTACTTTAAAAGACTTCCCTAAAAAGCCATGAGGAAAAGGGACCTCTTATTTGAACTATGGAATGATCTGAATTGGCAACAATATACCAGTGCTTCAAAAGAAAGTCAATTAGTCCTATAAAAACTGTGTCTATAAAATATGTGTAACCTTTGCTAATTCATTATATTTGCAAGGCAGAGGAACCTTTAAAAATGCATCACTTTTTCCCCTAAATGACTTAATATTCATTATTATACTACTTTAAACAAATTTTAATTAATGCATTAAAAGCTTTGAGAATTTCTTACTTTAACCAACCAGCAACTAGAACAGGTTTCAAGGAGACTTCAAGTCCAGCCACATGCCTCCAAGAAAAGCTACACCTGCAGAGTATCACAGACGAATGGCCCCACGTGTCCGTCTTGGCGCGTCAGGATCCACGTCACTTGCCCAACTCCTTGCAAAAGTCCGTTTTTACATGGAAATGATTCATTTAGGATAATTAGACAGCCGTCAGTTTTCACTTATTCATTCAGAAGCAATTTTTAGTTCCTACAAGCACTGTGCTAGGAAATAGGATACAAAAATGAATATGTCTCTTGCTCCTAAGGAACTCACAGACTGAAGACACCCAGGTGAGGCAAAATTTTCCATACAATCTGATGAGCATGGGGACAGGGGGACATGCAAGGCAAGAGGGGCTACAAACCTTATCTGTACCTGATCACACTATTTTAAAAGTTGGCCATTCCGAACTAATTCGGAGTACGTTATCTCCAAAAGTTTTTATGTTCCTAATTTCTCCATCATTTCCACTCTTAGGCATTCCCTAATTGTACCAAAGGTAGAGTGTGTTTTATATGAAAAAAACTGCTACAGCGCAATCATTGACAGCGATGTACTAATATAATACCCGATCAGAGAAAGCACGCTTTGCCATGATAAATTGTTCAAACTATGAGGAGCAGTAGGGCGGAAATGAATCTAGTCGTGAACAAAAAAAAAGATTGAATGGAAACAGTTTGTATAAAAGGATAAACTTGATATTTTCGCTCTAGACATACAGATTAAGAGGCTGTCTATCAAGGTAAATCAATTTGAAATTTGAGACTGATTTTCTCCACCCTCAAGAAATGATTTGCAGGTATTTGTGGCTTTTCGTTTTGGTTTGACCATTATTTCATATTTTACTTGTAATTCTTCTTATGGAACACTAAGAACATTTATTTGTTCTTCGGTCAGGTTTATTGAGGTATAATTTACAGCCAGTAAAATTCACCCTTTCTAGCGTACAGTTCTAAGAGTTTTGACAAATGGATATAGTCTTACAACCTCCACCATAATGAAGATAGAGAATAGTTCCAGCATCCTGAAAATTTTTCCCTGCCCCTTGGAAGTCAACCTGTAGCCCCCTGACAATCACTGATAAGTTTTCTGTCCCCATAGTTTTACTTTGTCCAGAAAGTCATATAAATGTAATCAACAAGTATGTAACATTTTGATTTTGGCTTCTTTCACTTAGCACAAGGTAAGTGAGATTATCCGTGTTGTGCGTGTCAGGAAATGTGGACTGGCATATTGTCCTTTAGAGTTTCCCTTATTTTTCCAAAGCCAAAGTCAATATGCAAAGCCTGGATCTCTTGCCATTTAGTTTGTCCATGGTTAGGAAGAAACAGAGTTTTTATTATGGCTGTTTGTTTTCAGCATAGCAGGGAAAGAATAAACACTCTCAGGGAATAATCATAATCTGTGATTATTATAGGCACTAAGTCATATGTTTGTAAGACCCAAACTTTTGTTAGTCAAATGACTGGGCACTAAAATTAATTCGGAGACTCAAGGCAGAGTTTGAGTGTGGTTTTCCTTATTTTTTCATTATTGCAATAGCAACGGAATACATATTTGTGACTTAATGGTACAACACATTAGTTTTGTTATCTGACCCACCTTTAACAAAATGGAATTACTGTAGAGGCGAAGGAATCAAGCAGGTAAATCTCTTACCAGGAGTAGGAGAGAATGGATAGAGGCCCCTGTGACCTAAACCTTAGTCGTTCGAGTGCCACCTTCATAATTGTGCCTCTCCCCACACATTACCCATAGCATTATTCATTTAACAAGTATATGGGTCACAGTTTTACTTAGATAAATGTATTTTCAAAAGGAAACTTTTATTCCTTACTCTTTTAAATGGAAATCCCTTGCCATAAATAAAACTATGAAACATATCCAACAATATAAAACTCTACCTATTTGAGTCAATGTACCTCCCCAAATCATCCTGAGTTCTTGAGCATCACTGGTGGAGCCCATATACACACCCACACATGCTTTTGGAAACACAGCAACGAAAGTAGCTGTCCCATGCTTTAAATGCTTTCTCCTTGACCATGTATTCTGTGCACACCAAGGCAAAGAGTCTGCTCAGAGATATAGTAAAGCATTAAAACCTATTTAAAATAACAAAGTACGATATGTCTTTCTACCTATGTCAGGCATTGGAAGCCTGCAACTTATTTGCCAAACAGGTTACCAGGGCTGATTTTTATGGAAATACGGACCAGATGTACCTTCTTCCTCATCTCTTCAAAGTGGCCCTTCTGAGCAAGGCCAGGGCCAGTGTGATTCAGCAACACCCACGTTTGTTAGAGTATCTCCTTACCCTAGACTAAAAAATGGAACAGAACCTTGGCCCCAAAAGACTTAAAGAATTTATTCACCAATTCATATCTTTATGCTAGTATAATCATGTATTTGATGGTTGCTATAGAAATCTATGTAGACAATCATCACATTTTTAAAGGAAATACATGACTGAAATTTCTTCTGACCCGTGGTCACTATGCTCTTTGACAAGACAGTTGACCGTCACGATGTTAATCATCTCATCTGTTTGAAAGGGACTAAAATGTTTGCTCCGCTTCCTGTTTAATAAAGCTATCAAGAGGATTAATGAGAGGAAACCTCTAGAATACTCCAAGCTCTTTCCAAAAAGGCGGCAGTAAAACAGCAGGTGCCGCTTGTGAACATACATTTGTCTTCTTCATGTAAACTCATCCTGAAGGACATCGGGCTTCCAGCTTATATGTAATTGGCTGATTATGTTGTCACTCTTGAGCTCCTTGCCAAGTTACAGGGAAGAGCTTTCTTGGAAACCATAGTTCCCCAACTTTCTCCAGCTATGCAGTTTAATTACATCTAGCAAAATGACAACAGAGCTCATAATTAGCCTGGAGATTAATTACTGCTGAATCAGTCCAAACACCACAGCTACCAAATTCAACACAGGTGCTTAGACGAAGAGAAGTTTTCTCAATACCCAACAGAAGGTGGATATGGAAGATGTGCTTTATGACTCTCTTCCCATGAGCTTAAACATACAACCTGTGCAAAATGCCTTGTGTCTTTACAGCCAGGATGCCCCTAAGTATTTTAAAAAGAACCAGACTCAAAAAATTTCAAATACTGATATCACATATTTTGAAATGTGCAGTGACTGGGGCATACTTTCTTTCTATGCAAATTTCTTCAACCTAGAGCTCCCTTTCCCCTTCTCCTTTTATTGAGGCGTCTAAAAATCCTACATAATTCATCTACTGTTTCTAAACTATGAATGAAAGAGTGATATAGAGAAAATTATAAAGCAAGCAAAAAATCATGCTGTACCTCGTGTTCATCCTGTGACCTCTAAGAGTGACTATAAGCCTGTAGGGTGGGTACCATACTCCCAGAGAGTTATGAATGCATTGTCAGATCAAAGGCTTGAAAGCCAACAACCTCCTAAGGGAACCTCCTATTTTCTCTCTGAGAATCACCAAAAGAGGAAGAAGCTAGATTAGGTAGGTAGAAAAAGGAAGGAGTTGATCCCATTTAACAAATGTCATCCATTTCTTACCCCCTCTATGTACAAGTCACTTAAGGTATGTTTAAATATATGCACACCTAGAATCCAACACAGACAAATTAAATCCCCAAGTGATTCTAACGTGCAGCCAGAGTTGAGAACAGCTGGTCTGGAGTAACCAAAAGGTCGGCCAGAAAGAATGAAGTTACAGATCAGAACTCCAGAAGCTCACGTTCAAAAGAAGCTAAAGGCGTGTGGCAATAGACGAACGCTCAATTCTTAAACCATGTAAGAAACAAGTACACCATCCCCTAACTAGAGGCTGATGAGATTGTGTTGAAGAAGCACTTTTAATGGATTTGTAGGATGCATCTGTTTGCTGGTTTGATTTTCTGTTGGCTTGTTTGTGTGTTTAGAGGAGTTAGGGGTTTTGCTGCAAATTTTTAAAAATAATCCTAATATTGACTAAAAAGAAAAACCGTGTTCATACAACCCAAAGGGAAATCCATGGAAAGGAAGGAGGAACTTGACATCTAGAGAAGGCCTTGTGGACAGATCCAAATAAGGGAAATGTATACAAATGCACAGCCCTGATGCTTGTACCTTGCTTACACCAGGACTGAGGGGAGCCGCTGCAAAGCCATTTGCTTGCACAAGGCTGGAGGAGAGATTACATGGCTGCCAGGAGAGGAATGTTGTCAGAGCGAGTTCGGAACGAGCTCAGCCATGCTCTCCAGTGCTGGGAGGCCCGACCACTGTGCACGCAGCCGCACCACCATCTGTACAGGGCTGCTTCTCAGTGCTGGGCCAAAACCAAGCTACACCCCCGCCCCCACCCCACGAGAGGCGGAGCAGGCAACATTCTAGAACACAGCTCTGTCCACTGGAGGGCAGGTGTATAAGAGCCATGAGGCGACCTCCTGGGACAGCCTCTGTGTGGGGGTACACGTGCCCACGTCCACACATGGTAGGAAATGGCTCTCAGAGAGATGTGTCCCCTTCACTCTCAGTTCTTGAGGTGGCATTGCTCAGGTTGGCTTGGTGCACCTGTGATTTGAAATCTGAAGACACGTGTTCAAGACTCAAGTCTACATCTCACTTCCTGGATGACCACTGGCAAATCATTTCTGTGAGCCTTAGTGTCACCATTTTGTAAGTGGAGGTAACAGAATTTTAGAGTTCATCTAGTCTAAGCATATCATTTTACAGTTGAAACTGAGAACCAGAGAATGTGAAGTGAATGCCCACCTTCAGCCAGCTAATGGATGGCTAAGCAGAATTCACACTCAAATTTCCCAGCTTAAGTTCAGTTTTCTTCCCTAAGCACTGCAATCTTCTGCCTCAATACTTCCCCTGACTCATAGGATGGGTCTAAGAAAACATGTTAGGAGCTTCTGATTCAAGATGACGGACTGAAGACATACATCACTTCCAATGCCTCCCGAAAAGCCCACGGAACTTATGGAAAAGATTTTTAAAAGAAGGAGAAAGGAGAAGAAGAGGATGAGAAGGGAGAAAAGGGTACCAGCAGTGAACTATGAACTGTGAACAAATCCTGGAAGATTGCGAGCACATTGGGATCCGATTGGTAGAGAAAATTTTTCAAAAATAAAAAACCAGTTTAAGTTAAAAAGGGTGCCTTCATCAATAAGAACATTATTAAATATATTATATTATAAATAGGATATATAATATTAAATTTAATATGAATGTATTAAGTATATATTTATAAATAATATGTAATATTAAATATATTTTAATTCATATATATATAATAGACTACTACTATGCAGCCTTCGGAATTCATAGAATTAGGGAAGATCTTTATATACTGACATGGAAAGATATTAATTATGTAATGTCAAATGAACAAAAGATGTCAAAACGATACAAATACAAACCTATTTTACGTGTGCATGTCGTATGTTCCTATAGTAAAAATGGCAAATGCTTACAGTGCTTGTTATGTAAATAACAAGCTATAAGCACCATTTTGTACATAAGAAAGAGAAACATGAGAAACAGAGAGGTTAAGTAACTTGCCCAAAGTCACAAAGCTACAATTAAGTGGAGGGGCTGGGACAAATCAAGGCCATGTGGCTCCTGAGTTGATGTCTTTCCCAGCAACTCTCAGCCTGTCAGAACAGCATAGATAGCTCTGAAAGGATACACATCCTGGTATGAGTTAGGGAGGTGAGGAGTGAAGACTCCATTTTACTTTTACGCTTCCTATTGTTTAATAGTCTTCAATAAGAATGTATATTTTTTTCACTTTGTTTTAAAACTTATTATACCGGGGCTTCCCTGGTGGCGCAGTGGTTGAGAATCTGCCTGCTAATGCAGGGTACACGGGTTTGAACCCTGGTCTGGGAGGATCCCACATGCCGCGGAGCAACTAGGCCCGTGAGCCACAACTACTGAGCCTGCGCGTCTGGAGCCTGTGCTCCCCAACAAGAGAGGCCGCGATAGTGAGAGGCCTGTGCACTGCGATGAAGAGTAGCCCCTGCTTGCCACAACTAGAGAAAGCCCTCGCACAGAAACGAAGACCCAACACAGCAAAAATTAATTAATTAATTAATTTAAAATTTTGTTAAAAAAATTATGATACCATAAAATTGGCTCACTTTTGAGGTACACTTTTATAAATTATAGCACATGTATGGGTTCATGTAACCATCAGCACAGTCAGGATACAGAACAGTTTCATTACACCCAAAAAAACTCCCCATTGCTCTCACTTTATAGTCACACTCTCCTGGCCTCAAACCCCTAGCAACCACTGACCTACTCCCCATCACTATACGGATGACCCTTGAACAACATGGGTTTGAAATGCGCAGGTCCACTTATATAGGATTTTTTTTTCAATGGTAAATTCTACAGTACTACACGATCCAAGGTTGGTTGAATCTGCCAATGCAAAACCGTGGATGAGGAAGGCTAACTCTAAAGTCATATTCTGATTTTTGACTTGTGGGGGGTTGGCACTCCTAATTCCCATATTATTCAAGGGTCAACTGTAGTTCTGATTCCTTGAGAAAATCATGCTCTATGTAGTCTTTTGAGGTTAGCTTCTTTCACTCAGCATAGTGCCTTTGAGATTATCCAAGTTGTTATGTGCATCAAAAATTTGTTCTTTATACTGCTGAGTAGAATTCCATCACATGAATGTAGCAGTCTGTTTATTCACTTGCCCACTGAAGCCCACATTTAGGCTGTTTCTAGTTTAGGGTGATTATGAATAGAGCTACTCTAAGCATTTGTGTAGAGTTTTTATATGAACACGAATCTTCATTCCTCTTGGGCAAATACCTAAGAGTGTGCTTGCAGAGTCTTATGATAAGTATATGTTTACCTTTATATGAAACTGTCAAGCCGTTTTCTAGTGTTGCTGTACAATTTTGCATTCTCACCAGCAATGGATGACAGTTCCTGTTGCTCTACATTCTCACCAGCATTTGGTATTTTTAATATTTTAATTTTAGCCATTCTCATAGGTGTGTAGTAAGAATATATCACTTAAATTGTTAAAAAATGGAAAAGAATTGAACAACATTGGTAAGTATAAAACAAATAGGTTATCTCCTAAGCTGACAGTGGGAAGAAATACAAATAACTGTTTTGGAAAATTCCATTTATCCATTAAATATTTCTTGAGCACCCAATATATGTGTCTGCTGGTCTCCTCACATGCATGTTTCAAAGCCTTAGGAATGTTCATGTACTTTATGATTTTACTTTTCATTTTGTCATCCCTATTTTCTATTTACTTATAACACCCACAGTTTCTGTTACACAACACAAATGTAGTTTTAAAAAAGTAGAGTTAAAAAAGATAACATATTTAAATTAATTATTATTTATATTAATAATATGGTATTTGTGAAAACATTGTCCTCTACAGTTACACAAGATAAAAGGAAGTTCAGATAGAGTGTACTCAGCTATAGAACTTTACCTGTTTGTTCCACCCTGAATCTATCTATGTCTTGTCATCTATCAAAAGCACCGTAACAGGTAGAAGAGTTAGTTTATTCCCTACAAATGCCTTGCGAATGCTTGGCAATGAGAAATTAATTAGAGAAGATATAAGGGCCAATTGATTTTCTGGCTGCCAACTGTCCACTTTGCGGATTATTTATGGAAGCCAGAAAATAGAAAAAAGGCAAAGACGTGTGCCTGGGCTGGAAGGCAGAAAGGGGCTGCCCAGGAATTCAATTACAGTAATCCCTCCTGGCTCAGGACTTCCTTGCATCTTTGCCATGTCCTCCTCACCAAACCTGGGCCACCTGGCCCAAGAGACTGAGTGTAATGCATTAGCGTCCCAAAGACCTCTTTCTCCTGATTTTGTATAGATTGTCAACATCTTCAGTAGTACAGAGAGAGATGTGAGAAAGTCCATTTTGAAAATAAAAATTCATGTTACAAAAAGGCTGACCGGGCTTCCCTAGTGGCACAGTCCGCCTGCCGATGCAGGGGACACGGGTTCGTGCCCTGGTCCGGGAAGATTCCACATGCCGCGGAGCGGCTAGGCCCGTGAGCCATGGTCGCTGAGCCTGCGCGTCCGGAGCCTGTGCTCTGCAACGGGAGAAGCCACAAGAGTGAGAGGCCCGCGTACCGCAAAAAAAAAAAAAAAAAAAAAAAAAAAAAAAAAAAAAGGCTGACCAACATGGCCCCAGACTGAAGGAAAAAAATCAAGAAAAGAAATTATTCTCAGAAATTACATTTACCCAAGTAAAGTATATTCAGGAAAAGACCTGCATTTCTCCCCAGGGTAGTCTCGTGTTGGTTCCTGACCCCAATTCTCCTAAACCAGGTGAAATTTAACTAATCGGTTAGAAATGCTTTTCATAATTCCTTTGTGTAGGGTCCTAAACATAGAGGCCTAGAATTTTAATTGGTTGAATATGTGATTTTATATTTTAGTTCAGATTTCATGGATGGGACACAGAGGCTTCGAGAAGGGAGATGGCAGCAAAGTCAGAGCAGAACCATGACCAGAAGGAAAGGTTTCAGATATCCGGTCTATAACACGGGCCAAACTTACTTACTTTACATCACTGTGCTGCTTCTTCCAGGAGAGCTATTCAAACGCATTGCCTTTGGAGATCATTGCCATCACCTATGACAAATGGTGTTTATAATGACATTTCCTTGCAGAAATGCCCCTCAAGAAAGCAGAAGGAACAGGAAGAGGAAGAGGAAGATCTTCAAAATGCACATGAAAAACTACTGCAAAGTAGTTGAGAAAAACGTTTTTTCACTAAAGTAGGTTTTAAGCATAAATAGCTCATTCTTAATGAGATCCAGCTGATCCTAAGCATTTTACAATTTCACTACATCATTTTCTAGTATTCCTGTCCCATGGATCAAGATGCATAATACAGCTACAAATTAAGTTCAATTCCTCAGTCAATTTTTAAAGGAGTGAAATTCAGCCACAATACTTCAGCTATCACTATTTATCCAAGAACTACTGGTATGGACTTGGCCTTCCATATACTTTCTATGAGTAAGGATAGAAAGGACCCAAGAAAATGAAAGAGATTTCTGGAAGCAAAGGTAAGTAATGGATTTTCCATTTCCAGGGAGTTCATTCCTTAGGTATATAAGAATACACTTAAGTTATGACTACTCAAAATCCTATCTGATTTTTATGTTATTATCCATATTTAAGGTCTGGAGCATCTAAAAATAATATGTCTAACTGATGTGATCTGTCCTAGCAGAGTGATTGCCAGTGCTGGTTAAATCCTCCTGGTTCAGCTGCCTCTCCTTAAGTATCTGAATGGATACTTTTATTTCAAGACTTTATAATAATCATAACTAATAATTATTAAGCCCTAACTAGATGTCAGGTGCTCTTTTAAGCAAATAACATGTACTAATTCATTTAATTCTCAAACAAACCTCTGAGGTGAGTACTACTGTTATCCCCATTTTAAAGCTAAAGAAACAGGCAAGTGAGGCTAAGATACAGGTGGTCAAAGTCACACGGCATATAAAAGCTGGGAGATGAACCCACGCTTGTGAAGAAACAAAACCTATTTACGAACAAATTATGTAGAGTTTATTCAAGAGTTAATTTAAGTGCACATGGGAATAGATAAGGATATGCAGTAAATTACTAAGAATTAACGTGGATAACCATGGTCTGGGTTTATTGTTAACTCCACCTCACTACAAAAGCTATGAGCAAAAATTGATTAGAAGCAGATCTTTATCCTGGACCACACCCCTGTCTTGCTGCCTGGTGCTGAGTGTTCCTTCTGCTTCCAGTAGCTCCACGTCTCACACTCAGCCATGCTGCCTTTGTTTGGATCATTCGGTGCCTTTTTTCATAACAATAAATATACTGCAAAGAGTTTTAACTCCTTTCTACTACTGCACCATTTCAGTCCTTAAAGCAGAGAGCTTTCTTGCCTTAACTATAAAAATTTCTTGTCCATGACACAAATGAACATATCTACGAAACAGAGACTCACAGACAGAGAACAGACTTGTGGTTGCCAAAGGGGAGTGGAGGTAGGGGAGGGAAGTATTGAGAGATTAGGATTAGCAGGTACAAACTAGTATATACAGAATGGATAAACAACAAGGTCCTACTGTATAGCACAGGGAACTATATTCTATATCCTGTGATAGGGACTTCCCCGGTGGCACAGTGGTTAAGAATCCGCCTGCCAATGCAGGGGACATGGGTTCAAGCCCTGGTCCAGGAAGATCCCACATGCCACGGGGCAACTAAGCCCGTGCACCACAACTTCTGAGCCTGTGCTCTAGAGCCCGTGAGCCAGAACTACTGAGCCCGCGTGCCTAGAGCCTGTGCTCTGCAACAAGCCACCGCAATGAGAAGCCCATGCACCGCAGCAAAGAGTAGCCTCTGCTCACCACAACTAGAGAAAGCCCACACACAGCAACGAAGACTCAATGCAGCCAAAAATTTAAAAAAACTAAATAAAATAAAATTTATTTAAAAAATCCTGTGATAAACCATAATGGAAAGGAATAGATATATGTATAACTGAGTCACTGCTGTACAGCAGAAATTAACACAACATTGTAAGTCAACTACACTTAAATAAAATTTTTAAAATTAAAGATTTCCTGTGAATTTCTATTTCTCTAGCAATTTGTTGCTATCTTCACCAGAACTGAATGTGTAACTCCTGCCACTGGCATGCCCTCTGCAAATGCCTTCTGAGAAGCTGTGGATATCCTCTGAATTGTATAGGTCTCCCTGGCTTTGATAGCACTTAGATGGGCATCTATAGGGCTGCCCATAGATCAGAGTTTTTTAAACCCGAATGTTCATATGAATCACCTGCAGATCACATTGAAATGCAGACTCTGACTCAGTATTCTGGGGTAAGGCCTGAGATTCTGCATTTCTAACAGGTGATTTCTTCCAGGTGACATTTATGCTGCTTCAAAGACCACACTACAAGCAAGGACCTCACAGACTTTTCTTTATCAGTTTCTTTTATCCCACTATTAATGCCCCAGTATCCTTCTTCCATCTCCTGCTTTAGCCGCAACAGCTGGGTTATAGCATTTTCACATGCAACAAATGTTGTCTCATCAGAGTTTTTTTTCCTGTTTCTATGGTCACCAACATGTATGTTTCTCTGTTCCCCTAAGAATATAATTGACCAAATAATCTAGAAATTTTCTCAAGGCAGTAATTCAGGGCAACTGAAAGAGTGAGGGAAAACATCACCAGTATTACCCTTAGAAATATTTAATTCATAAATGGATAGGCTTTGAAGTTACCCTCTTCTTAGCTCATATTTATTCTCTTCTAGCAGCTGAAAGTCTAACTTAGGAGGAAATGGAAAATAGATGAGGAGGGCTTTGCCCAAGAGAGCTTTCATCAGGAAAGTACCAAAGTAATTACTGCACCTGACAAATTTCTACTCCTTGTTTTAACCCAGTTTTAATAAAAGAAAGATTCAACAGTGGTTTATATTACCTGGCATTGCCTTTAATTTCATCAAGCTCCAATATGAAGACTTGCCACGTTTACACTAAACTGCTTTTTCTCCTGAAGTTCATTTGTGAAGGCAGCTGCTGGGGCTTTAATCATCTTTTCTTCAATCTTTCATTTCTAATACACTGTGAGTGATAATGGCTCTCCCAGGCACCCCCGCCCCCTGCAAACTAGGCAAATTCTCCTTCACGTCACTCCCAGGTAGTCAGTGGTAGAGAAAGCATCTACTAATTAAGAACTGAAAGGCCATTTCAAATGATCTGGCTACGAAGACTTAGCATTTCACATTCACGGCGGGCCCCATCCAAAGGTAAGGTCCTCCAACCTGCTGGACCAGATTATATTTCTCCGAGCTTAGGAACAGCAGGCAAACTCTTGGCATTTCAGAAGTTCCGTCGAAATCTAGGGTAATAAAATGCTGCTCATGTTTGAGAGCACAAAGCCCTTAGAATAACCTTGTCAGTATTAAGCGGATCGCAGGAGTTCAAACCTCAATCATGGAGGCCCTTCTGTCGCAAGGAGCACTTTGGAAACCTTCACAATGTGTTACGCCGCCAGGATAATTCTGTTAGCATTGATACTACTTAAAAAGTTCCTTTCATGGGCTTCCCTGGTGGCGCAGTGGTTGAGAGTCCGCCTGCCGATGCAGGGGACACGGGTTCGTGCCCCGGTCCGGGAGGATCCCACATGCCGCGGAGCGGCTGGGCCCGTGAGCCATGGCCGCTGAGCCTGTGCTCCGCAGTGGGAGAGGCCACAACAGTGAGAGGCCCGCGTACCGCAAAAAAAAAAAAAAAAAAAAAAAGAAAGAAAGAAAACCTAAAGTCCAAGTCCGGCTGAATGACCACTACACATCTGGCAAACAAGAAGGAAACCACATGGAAACGGGCATACAATCTCGATATAAACGCCACCCCCAGCTCACCCCAGTGAGCCACAACCAGGAGAAAACTCAAAACCCGGAGCTTCTCTCCAAGAAGGAAAGAGTTTGAACCCCACATTGGACACCTTACCTTTTAGGACCTGCACCTGAGAGACGAGCCCCCAAAAGCCCTAACTTTGAAAACCAACAGGGCTCACATCTTGAGACGCAGAGCTGTAGCTATCTGAGAGCCCCGTGCTCAGATGTACCCGCCCCCGGGCCCAGCTCAGAGGCAGCCAATCAAGCCCTGATTTAACGTGAAGGAGGCTCACCTGCTTATATTAGTGTTGACCTGAGGGGCAGGCATCTAATTTAACACACACCTCTGGAAGCCTGCTGGAACATTCTCCAGGGATGGAGACTGGTGGGGCCATCTTCACACTCTCCCTTTGCTGTGCTCCAGAGCACCAGTATCTCCCAGAAGGAGCTCTTTCCATGTGCCTGGTGCCCAGATCTCTGTGGCTGCCACCTGGGGCGGGGGATACCTCTTGACCACCTGGCTCTGGAGGCAAGTGGAGCGTGCATTCCTGGTCCCCTGGCACTGTAAAAATCAGTGTCACCCAGAAAGGAGCTCATTCCCCAATTTTTGCAGCTGATGCCAGAGTACACATCTCCATCACCTGGCTCTGGCAGGCAGTGGCGCTTACACTTGTGGGCCTCACACAACCAAAGGAGAAAGAATTCTTAAGCAGCTACCACCCCCGGGGCACAGCAAGAGGCAACAGACCCAGAAGCCTATCTTTCTGTGAAGAAGACCTATTAGCTTATCATCATGGCTGTGGCCTGAGGGGCAAGCTTCTAATTAAACACACATCTAGGGGTTGACTGTAATCCTTTTCAGAGGCCTTGGAGGGCAGGCACTGTCTTCATGCTCTCCCTCTGCTGCCCTCCAGAGAGCCGGTGTCTCCTGGAAGGAAGCTTTACACTTGGCTACCGCCTTGGTTTTTGTATCTGGCGCCCCAGTTTTTGCAGTTGACGCCTAGGGGATGCCCCTGATTGCCTGGCTCTGGTGGACAGGGGGACTTGCATTTGTGGATCCTACGGGATTGTAGCAAATCAGAGAGGTGGTTCTTGGCAGGCTGCCAGCCCAGGGACTGAGCCGGAGGCAGACTGATGCACATCCCCCCGTCATCTGTGAAGGAGGCTTCTTGGCTTATCCTGGAGCTCCAGCCTGAGGGGCAGGCTTCAGGTTCAGCACACATGTAGTGGATTACGGAGCTGCTCTCCGTAATCACGGAATGAGGAATGCAGGCTGTGGATGCCATCTTGGCACTCTCCCTCTGCCTCGTTCCAGTTCACCAGTATCTCCCAGAAAGAGCTTAGATA